>NC_054475.1:61863841-62228040 GCF_017639515.1 Carcharodon carcharias | reverse complement strand
CATCTCATCACTCCCCACGTCACCAGACATCCCCCACACTACCCACGTCACCCAAACTCCCCTCACTCCCCACATCGACCCGACCTCCCCTCACTCCCCACTTCACCCGATCTCCCCTCACTCCCACACATCATCCAACCTACTCTCACTCCCCACATCAGCCGACCTCTCCTCGCTCCCCCCACGTCACCTGATCTCCCCTCACTCCCCTCTATCACTCGACTCTCCTCACTCCCCACTTCACCCGACCTCCCCTCCCTCACTCCCCACGTCACCCGACCTCCCCTCACTCTCTACGTACCTAACTAGGCCTCAATTCCCAATCACCTGATCTTCCCTCGCACTCCCTATACTCCCCGATCTCACCTCACTCCCCACGTCACCCAAACTCCCCTCACTCCCCATCTCACCGACCTCTACTCACTCCTCACGTCACCCGATCTCCCCTCACTCCCCATGTCACCCTACCACGCCTCACTCGCCACTTCAACTGACCTCCCCTCACTCCCCACATCACCTAACTACCCCTCATTTCCCACATCACCTGATTTCCCCTCAAACTCCTTATACTCGCCGATCTCCCCTCACTCCCCACGTCACCCAAACACCTTTCACTTCCCACGTCACCCAATCTCCCCTCACTCCCACATCACCTGATCTCCGCTCACTCTCAACTGCACACGACCTCACCTCAATCACATCACCTAATATCCCCTGACTCCCCACATCACCTAACTACCCCTCACTTCCCACATCACCTGATCTCCCCTCAAACTCCCTATACTCCCCGATCTCCCCTCACACCCCACGTCACCCAAACACGATTCACTTCCCACGTCACCCAAACTCCCCTCACTCCCACATCACCTGATCTCCCCTTACTCCCCACCTCAACCAATCTCCCCTCACTCCCCATCTCACACAACCACCCCTCACTCCCAACATCACCCGACCTCTCATCACTCCCCACATCACCTGACCTCCCCGCACTCCGCAAATCACCCAATTTCCCCTCACACCCCACATCACTCGACCTCCCATCACTCCCCACGTCACCCAACCTCCCCTCACTCTCCACGTCACCCAATCTCCCCTCACTCCCCACGTCACCCAAACACCCTTCACTTCCCACGTCACCCAACCTCCCCTCAGTCCCACATCACCTGATCTCCCCTCACACTCCCTATACGCCCCGATATCCACTCACTCTCCACGTCACCCAATCTCCCCTCACTCCCACATCAACTGATCTACCCTTACTCCCCACCTCACCCGATCTCCCCTCACACCCCATCTCACGCAACCAGCCCTCACTCCCCACATCACCCGACCTCCCCTCACTCCCCACATCACCCGACCTCCCCTCACTCTCCACGTCACCCAATCTCCCCTCACTCCCCACGTCACCTGAACTCCCCTCACTTCCCACATCACCTGATCTCCCCTCACACTCCCAATACTGCCCGATCTCCCCTCACTCCCCACGTCACCCGACCTCCCCTCACTCCCCACATCACCCGATCTCCCCTCACTCCCAACATCATCCAACCTCCTCTCACTCCCCACATCACCCCGACCTCCCCTCACTCCCCACATCACCCGACCTCTCATCACTCCCCACATCACCCGACCTGTCCTCACTCCCCACGTCACCCAAACTCCCCTCACTCCCCATCTCACCCGACCTCCCTCACTCCCCACTCACCCGTTCTCCCCTCACTTCCCTATCACCCAACCCCCCCATCACTCCCCACATCACCCGTTCTCCCCTCACTTCCCTATCACCCAACCCCCCCATCACTCCCCACATCACCCGACCTGTCCTCACTCCCCACGTCACCCAAACTCCCCTCACTCCCCATCTCACCCGACCTCTCCTCAATCCCCACCTCACCCGATCTCCCCTCACTCCACATGTCACACGACCTCCTCTCACTCCCCTCGTCACCCGATCTCGCCTCACTCCCCACGTCACCCGACCTCACCTCACTCCCCACGTCATCCGATCTCCCCTCACTCCCCACATCACCAGACCGCCACTCACTCCCCTCGTCACCTGATCTCCCCTCACTCCTCATCTCACCCAAACTCACCTCACTCTCCACGTCACCTGACCTCCCCTCACTCCCCACATCACCCAAAACTCCACTCACCCCCTACATCACCCGACCTCCCCTCATTCCCCACGTCACCTGATCTCCCCTCACTCCCCACATCACCTAAATACCCCTCACTCCCCACATCCGCCGACCTCCCCTCACTCCCACCTCACCCGATCCCCCTTCACTCCCAACCTCACCCAACCGCCACTCACTTCCGACGTCACCCGACCTCCCCTCCCTCCCCACGTCACCCAATCTCCCCTCACTCCCCCACGTCACCTGAACTCCCCTCACTCCCCACGTCACCCGATCTCCCCCTCACTCCCACATCAACTGATCTCCCCTTACCTCCCCACCTTACCCGATCTCCCCTCACTCCCCATCTCATTCGACCTCCCCTCACTACACACATCACCCGATCTCTCCTCACTCTCCACGTCACCTGACCTCCCCTCACTCACACGTCACCCAAACTCCCCTCACTCCCCATCTCACCCAAACTCCCCCTCACTCCCCATCTCACCCAAGCAGCCCTCACTCCCCACATCACTCGACCTCTCATCACTCCCCACATCACCCGATCTCCCCTCACTCCCCACCTAATTCGACCTACCCTCACTCCCCACGTCACCCGATCTCCCCTCACTCCCCACATCACCCGAACGCCACTCACTCCCCACATCACCCGATCTCCCCTCACTCCCCACGTCACCCGAACTTCCTCTCACTCCCCTCATCACCCGACCTCCCCTCACTCCCCACCTCACCCAACCTCTCCTCACTCCCCACGTCACCCGATCTCCCCTCACTCCCCACATCACTCGACCTCTCCTCACTCCCCACATCACCCGACCTCCCCTCACTCCCCACGTCACCCAAACTCCGCTCACTCCCCATCTCACCCAAACTCCCCTCACTCCCCATCACACCCAACAACCCCTCACTCGCCACATCACCCGTCCTCCCATCACTGCCCACATCATCCGACCTCCCCTCACTCCCCACATCACCTGACCTCTCATCACTCCCCACATCACCCGACCTCCCCTCACTCCGGAAATCACCCGATTTCCCCTCACACCACACATCACTTGACCTCCCATCACTCCCCACTTCACCCGACCTCTCCTCACTCCCCACGTCACCGATCTCCCCTCACTCCCCACATCACTCGACCTCTCCTTTCTCCCCACATCACCCGACCTCTCCACACTCCCCATCTCACCCAAACTCCCCTCACTCCCCATCTCACCCAACCACCCCTCACTCCCCACATCACCCGACCTCCCCTCACTCCCCATGTCACCCGACCTCCCCTCACTCCCTACGTCACCTAACTAGGCCTCACTTCCCACATCACCTGATCTTACCTCGCACTCCATATACTCCCCGATCTCACCTCACTCCCCACATCACCCAAACTCCCCTCACTCCCCATCTCACCCGACCTCTCCTCACTCCTCACGTCACCCCGATGTCCCCTCACTCCCCATGTCACCCTACCTCGCCTCACACGCCACTTCACCTGACCTCCCCTCATTCCCCACATCACCTAACTACCCCTCATTTCCCACATCACCTGATCTCCCCTCAAACTCCCTATACTCCCCGATCTCCCCTCACTCCCCACGTCACCCAAATACCCTTCACTTCCCACGTCACCCAATCTCCCCTCACTCCCACATCACCTGATCTCCGCTCACTCTCAACTTCATACGACCTCACCTCACTCACATCACCTAATATCCCCTCACTCCCCACATCACCTAATACCCCTCACTTCCCACATCACCTGATCTCCCCTCAAACTCCCTATGCTCCCCGATCTCCCCTCACTCCCCACGTCACCCAAACACCCTTCACTTCCCACGTCACCCAACCTCCCCTCAGTCCTACATCACCTGATCTCCCCTCACACTCCCTATACGCCCCGATATCCACTCACTCTCCACGTCACCCAATCTCCCCTCACTCCCACATCACCTGATCTACCCTTACTCCCCACCTCACCCGATCTCCCCTCACACCCCATCTCACCCAACCAGCCCTCACTCCCCACATCACCCGACCTCCCCTCACTCCCCACATCACCCGACCTCCCCTCACTCTCCACGTCACCCAATCTCCCCTCACTCCCCACGTCACCTGAACTCCCCTCACTTCCCACATCACCTGATCTCCCCTCACACTCCCAATACTGCCCGATCTCCCCTCACTCCCCACGTCACCCGACCTCCCCTCACTCCCCACATCACCCGATCTCCCCTCACTCCCAACATCATCCAACCTCCTCTCACTCCCCACATCACCCGACCTCCCCTCACTCCCCACATCACCCGACCTCTCATCACTCCCCACATCACCCGACCTGTCCTCAATCCCCACGTCACCCAAACTCCCCTCACTCCCCATCTCACCCGACCTCCCCTCACTCCCCACTCACCCGTTCTCCCCTCACTTCCCTATCACCCAACCCCCCCACACTCCCCATGTCACCCGACCTCTCCTCAATCCCCACCTCACCCGATCTCCCCTCACTCCACATGTCACACGACCTCCCCTCACTCCCCCACGTCACCCGATCACCCCTCACTCCCCACATCACCTGATCTCCTCTTACTCCCTACCTCACCCGATCACCCATTACTCCCCACATCACCCGACCTCCCCTAACTCCCCACATCACCCGACCTCTCCTCACTCTCCTCGTCACCCGATCTCGCCTCACTCCCCACGTCACCCGACCTCACCTCACTCCCCACGTCATCCGATCTCCCCTCACTCCCCACATCACCAGACCGCCACTCACTCCCCTCGTCACCCGATCTCCCCTCACTCCTCATCTCACCCAAACTCACCTCACTCTTCACGTCACTTGACCTCCCCTCACTCCCCACATCACCCAAACTCCACTCACCCCCTACATCACCCGACCTCCCCTCATTCCCCACGTCACCTGATCTCCCCTCACTCCCCACATCACCTAAATACCCCTCACTCCCCACATCCGCCGACCTCCCCTCACTCCCACCTCACCCGATCCCCCTTCACTCCCAACCTCACCCAACCGCCACTCACTTCCGACGTCACCCGACCTCCCCTCCCTCTCCACGTCACCCAATCTCCCCTCACTCCCCACGTCACCTGAACTCCCCTCACTCCCCACGTCACCCGATCTCCCCTCACTCCCACATCAACTGATCTCCCCTTACTCCCCACCTTACCCGATCTCCCCTCACTCCCCATCTCATTCGACCTCCCCTCACTACACACATCACCCGATCTCTCCTCACTCTCCACGTCACCTGACCTCCCCTCACTCCACACGTCACCCAAACTCCCCTCACTCCCCATCTCACCCAAACTCCCCTCACTCCCCATCTCACCCAAGCAGCCCTCACTCCCCACATCACCCGACCTCTCATCACTCCCCACATCACCCGATCTCCCCTCACTCCCCACCTAATTCGACCTACCCTCACTCCCCACGTCACCCGATCTCCACTCACTCCCCACATCACCCGAACTCCACTCACTCCCCACATCACCCGATCTCCCCTCACTCCCCACGTCACCCGACTTCCTCTCACTCCCCTCATCACCCGACCTCCCCTCACTCCCCACCTCACCCAACCTCCCCTCACTACCCATGTCACCCGACTTCCACTCACTCCCCTCGTCACCCGACCTCCCCTTACTCCCCATAACACCTGATCTCCGCTTACTCCCTACCTCACCCGATCTCCCCTCACTCCCCACCGCACCTGACCTCCCCTCAATCCCCATATCACCCGCCCTCCCCTCACACCCCACGTCACCCAAACTCCACTCACTACACATCTCACCCGCCCTCCCCTCACTCCCCACATCACCCGACCTGTCCTCACTCCCCACGTCACCCAAACTCCCCTCACTCCCCATCTCACCCGACCTGTCCTCACACCCCACGTCACCTAACTACCCCTCACTTCCCACATTACCTGATCTCCCATCACACTCCGTGTACTCCCTGTTCTCCCCTCACTCCCTACGTCACCTGAGCTCCCCTCACTCCCAATGTTATCCGACCTCCCCTCACTCCCCATGTCACCTGATCTCCCCTTACACCCTACCTCACCCGATCTCCCCTCACTACCCACCTCACCCGACCTGCCCTCACTCCCCACCTCCCCTGACCTGCCCTCACTCCCCACGTCACCTAACCTTCCATTACTTTCCATGTCACCTGATCTCCCCTCGCACTCCCTCTACTCCCTGATCTCCCCTCACTTCCCACATCACACAAACTCACTTCACTTCCCACATCACCTGATCTCCCCTCACTTCCCACATCAAACAAACTCACTTCACTTCCCACATCACCTGATCTCCCCTCACAATCCCAATACTCCCCGATCTCCCCTCACTTCCCACGTCACCCGAACTACCCTCAGTCCCACTTCACCTGACCTCCCCTCACTCCCCATGTCAACTGACTTCTACTCACTCCCCACGTAACCCAATCTCCCCTCACTTCCCACATCACCCGATCTCCCCTCAATCCCCACCTCGCCCGACCTACCCTCACTTCCCACGTCACCCAACCTCCCCTCACTCCCCACATCAACTGACCTGCCTCACTACCCACGTCACCCGACCTCCCCTCACTCCCTACGTCACATAACTAGCCCTCACTTCCACATCACCTGATCTACCCTCACACTCCCTATACTCCCCGATCTCACCTCACTCCTCACGTCACCCGATCTCCCCTTACTCCCCATGCCACCCTACCTCGCCTCACTCACCACTTCACCTGACCTCCCCTCACTCCCCACATCACCTAACTACCCCTCATTTCCCTCATCACCTGATCTCCCCTCAAACTCCCTATAATCCCCGATCTCCCCTCAGTCCCCACGTCACCCAAACACCCTTCACTTCCCACGTCACCCAATCTCCCCTCACTCCCACATCACCTGATCTCCGCTCACTCTCAACTTCACATGACCTCACCTCACTCACATCACCTAATATCCCCTCACTCCCACATCACCTAACTACCCCTCACTTCCCACATCACCTGATCGCCCCTCACACTCCCTATACTCCCCGATATCCCCTCACTCCCCACGTCACCCAAACACCCTTCACTTCCCACGTCACCCAATCTCCCCTCACTCCCACATCACCTGATCTCCGCTCACTCTCAACTTCACATGACCTCACCTCACTCACATCACCTAATATCCCCTCACTTCCCACATCACCTGATCTCCCCTCACACTCCCTATACTCCCCGATATCCACTCACTCTCCATGTCACCCAACCTCCCCTCACTCCCACATCACCTGATCTCCCCTTACTCCCCACCTCACCCGATCTCCCCTCACTCCCCATTTCATTCGACCTCCCCTCACTCCCCACATCACCCGACCTCTCCACACTCTCCAAATCACCTGACCTCCCCTCACGCCACACGTCACCCAAACTCCCCTCACTCCCCATCTCACCCAAACTCCCCTCACTCCCCATCTCACCCAAACACCCCTCACTCCACACGACACCCGACCTCCCCTCACTCCCCACATCACCCGACCTCTCATCACTCCCCACATCACCCGATCTCCCCTCACTCCCCACCTCATTCGACCTCCCCTCACTCCCCACATCACCAGATCTCCCCTCACTCCCCACATCACCCGACCTCCACTCACTCCCCACATCAACCGTTCTCCCCTCACTCCCCACATCACCCGACCTCTCATCACTCCCCACATCACCCGACCTCCCCTCACTCCGCAAATCACCAGATTTCCCCTCACACCCCACATCACTCGACCTCCCATCACTCCCCACTTCACCCGACCTCTCCACACTCCCCACGTCACCCAAACTCCCCCCACTCCCCCTCTCACCCGACCTCCACTCACTGCCCACGTCACCCGACATCTCATCACTCCCCACGTCACCAGACATCCCCTCACTCCCCATCTCACCCAACAACCCCTCACTCCCCATCTCACCCAACCACCCCTCACTGCCCACATCACCCGACTTCCCCTCACTCCCCACTTCACCCGACCTCCCCTCACTCCCCATGTCACCCGACCTCTCATCACTCCCCATGTCACCCGATCTCCCCTCACACCCCACATCACTCTACCTCTCCCAACTCCCCACGTCACCCAAATTCGCCCCACTCCCCCTCTTTCCCGACCTCCACTCTCCCCCATGTCACCCGACATCTCATCACTCCCCCACGTCACCCGATCTCCCCTCACTACCCACATCACCCGACCTCCTTTCACTCTCCACGTCACCCGACCTCCCTTCACTCCCCACGTCATCCGACCTCCACTCACTCCCCACCTAACCCGACCTCCCCTCACATCCCACGTCACCCGACCTCCCCTCACTCCCCACATCACCCAACCTCCCCTCACTCTCCACGTCATCCAATCTCCCCTCGCTCCCCACGTCACCTGAACTCCACTCACTTCCCACATCACCTGATCTCCCCTCACACTCCCAATACTGCCCGATCTCCCCTCACTCCCCACGTCACCCGACCTCACCTCACTCCCCACATCACCCGATCTCCCCTCATTCCCAACATCATCCAACCTCCTCTCACTCCCCACATCACCCGACCTCCCCTCACTCCCCACATCACCCGACCTCCCTCACTCCCTACGTCACATAACTAGCCCTCACTTCCCACATCACCTGATCAACCCTCGCACTCCCTATACTCCCAGATCTCACCTCACTCCCCACGTCACACAAACTCCCCTCACTCCCCATCTCACCCGACCTCTCCTCACTCCTCATGTCACCCGATCTCCCCTCACTCCCATGTCACCCTACCTCGCCTCACTCGCCACTTCACCTGACCTCCCCTCACTCCCCACGTCACCTAACTACCCCTCATTTCCCTCATCACCTGATCTCCCCTCAAACTCCCTATATTCCCCGATCTCCCCTCACTCCCCAGGTCACCCGACATCTCATCACTCCCCACGTCACCTGATCTCCCCCCACTCCCCACATCACCCGACCTTTCACTCTCCACATCACCCGACCTCCCTTCACTCCCCACGTCACCCGACCTCCACTCACTCCCAACCTCACCCGACCTCCCCTCACTTCCCACGTCACCCGACTTCCCCTCACTCCCAACATCACCCAACCTCCCCTCACTCCCCACATCACCCGACCTCCCCTCACTCTCCACGTCACCCAATCTCCCCTCACTCCCCACGTCACCTGAACTCCCCTCACTTCCCACATCACCTGATCTCCCCTCACACTCCCAATACTGCCCGATCTCCCCTCACTCCCCACGTCACCCGACCTCCCCTCACTCCCCACATCACCCGATCTCCCCTCACTCCCAACATCATCCAACCTCCTCTCACTCCCCACATCACCCGACCTCCCCTCACTCCCCACATCACCCGACCTCTCATCACTCCCCACATCACCCGACCTGTCCTCAATCCCCACGTCACCCAAACTCCCCTCACTCCCCATCTCACCCGACCTCCCCTCACTCCCCACTCACCCGTTCTCCCCTCACTTCCCTATCACCCAACCCCCCCACACTCCCCATGTCACCCGACCTCTCCTCAATCCCCACCTCACCCGATCTCCCCTCACTCCACATGTCACACGACCTCCCCTCACTCCCCACGTCACCCGATCACCCCTCACTCCCCACATCACCTGATCTCCTCTTACTCCCTACCTCACCCGATCACCCATTACTCCCCACATCACCCGACCTCCCCTAACTCCCCACATCACCCGACCTCTCCTCACTCTCCTCGTCACCCGATCTCGCCTCACTCCCCACGTCACCCGACCTCACCTCACTCCCCACGTCATCCGATCTCCCCTCACTCCCCACATCACCAGACCGCCACTCACTCCCCTCGTCACCCGATCTCCCCTCACTCCTCATCTCACCCAAACTCACCTCACTCTTCACGTCACTTGACCTCCCCTCACTCCCCACATCACCCAAACTCCACTCACCCCCTACATCACCCGACCTCCCCTCATTCCCCACGTCACCTGATCTCCCCTCACTCCCCACATCACCTAAATACCCCTCACTCCCCACATCCGCCGACCTCCCCTCACTCCCACCTCACCCGATCCCCCTTCACTCCCAACCTCACCCAACCGCCACTCACTTCCGACGTCACCCCGACCTCCCCTCCCTCTCCACGTCACCCAATCTCCCCTCACTCCCCACGTCACCTGAACTCCCCTCACTCCCCACGTCACCCGATCTCCCCTCACTCCCACATCAACTGATCTCCCCTTACTCCCCACCTTACCCGATCTCCCCTCACTCCCCATCTCATTCGACCTCCCCTCACTACACACATCACCCGATCTCTCCTCACTCTCCACGTCACCTGACCTCCCCTCACTCCACACGTCACCCAAACTCCCCTCACTCCCCATCTCACCCAAACTCCCCTCACTCCCCATCTCACCCAAGCAGCCCTCACTCCCCACATCACCCGACCTCTCATCACTCCCCACATCACCCGATCTCCCCTCACTCCCCACCTAATTCGACCTACCCTCACTCCCCACGTCACCCGATCTCCACTCACTCCCCACATCACCCGAACTCCACTCACTCCCCACATCACCCGATCTCCCCTCACTCCCCACGTCACCCGACTTCCTCTCACTCCCCTCATCACCCGACCTCCCCTCACTCCCCACCTCACCCAACCTCCCCTCACTACCCATGTCACCCGACTTCCACTCACTCCCCTCGTCACCCGACCTCCCCTTACTCCCCATAACACCTGATCTCCGCTTACTCCCTACCTCACCCGATCTCCCCTCACTCCCCACCGCACCTGACCTCCCCTCAATCCCCATATCACCCGCCCTCCCCTCACACCCCACGTCACCCAAACTCCACTCACTACACATCTCACCCGCCCTCCCCTCACTCCCCACATCACCCGACCTGTCCTCACTCCCCACGTCACCCAAACTCCCCTCACTCCCCATCTCACCCGACCTGTCCTCACACCCCACGTCACCTAACTACCCCTCACTTCCCACATTACCTGATCTCCCATCACACTCCGTGTACTCCCTGTTCTCCCCTCACTCCCTACGTCACCTGAGCTCCCCTCACTCCCAATGTTATCCGACCTCCCCTCACTCCCCATGTCACCTGATCTCCCCTTACACCCTACCTCACCCGATCTCCCCTCACTACCCACCTCACCCGACCTGCCCTCACTCCCCACCTCCCCTGACCTGCCCTCACTCCCCACGTCACCTAACCTTCCATTACTTTCCATGTCACCTGATCTCCCCTCGCACTCCCTCTACTCCCTGATCTCCCCTCACTTCCCACATCACACAAACTCACTTCACTTCCCACATCACCTGATCTCCCCTCACTTCCCACATCAAACAAACTCACTTCACTTCCCACATCACCTGATCTCCCCTCACAATCCCAATACTCCCCGATCTCCCCTCACTTCCCACGTCACCCGAACTACCCTCAGTCCCACTTCACCTGACCTCCCCTCACTCCCCATGTCAACTGACTTCTACTCACTCCCCACGTAACCCAATCTCCCCTCACTTCCCACATCACCCGATCTCCCCTCAATCCCCACCTCGCCCGACCTACCCTCACTTCCCACGTCACCCAACCTCCCCTCACTCCCCACATCAACTGACCTGCCTCACTACCCACGTCACCCGACCTCCCCTCACTCCCTACGTCACATAACTAGCCCTCACTTCCCACATCACCTGATCTACCCTCACACTCCCTATACTCCCCGATCTCACCTCACTCCTCACGTCACCCGATCTCCCCTTACTCCCCATGCCACCCTACCTCGCCTCACTCACCACTTCACCTGACCTCCCCTCACTCCCCACATCACCTAACTACCCCTCATTTCCCTCATCACCTGATCTCCCCTCAAACTCCCTATAATCCCCGATCTCCCCTCAGTCCCCACGTCACCCAAACACCCTTCACTTCCCACGTCACCCAATCTCCCCTCACTCCCACATCACCTGATCTCCGCTCACTCTCAACTTCACATGACCTCACCTCACTCACATCACCTAATATCCCCTCACTCCCACATCACCTAACTACCCCTCACTTCCCACATCACCTGATCGCCCCTCACACTCCCTATACTCCCCGATATCCCCTCACTCCCCACGTCACCCAAACACCCTTCACTTCCCACGTCACCCAATCTCCCCCTCACTCCCACATCACCTGATCTCCGCTCACTCTCAACTTCACATGACCTCACCTCACTCACATCACCTAATATCCCCTCACTTCCCACATCACCTGATCTCCCCTCACACTCCCTATACTCCCCGATATCCACTCACTCTCCATGTCACCCAACCTCCCCTCACTCCCACATCACCTGATCTCCCCTTACTCCCCACCTCACCCGATCTCCCCTCACTCCCCATTTCATTCGACCTCCCCTCACTCCCCACATCACCCGACCTCTCCACACTCTCCAAATCACCTGACCTCCCCTCACGCCACACGTCACCCAAACTCCCCTCACTCCCCATCTCACCCAAACTCCCCTCACTCCCCATCTCACCCAAACACCCCTCACTCCACACGACACCCGACCTCCCCTCACTCCCCACATCACCCGACCTCTCATCACTCCCCACATCACCCGATCTCCCCTCACTCCCCACCTCATTCGACCTCCCCTCACTCCCCACATCACCAGATCTCCCCTCACTCCCCACATCACCCGACCTCCACTCACTCCCCACATCAACCGTTCTCCCCTCACTCCCCACATCACCCGACCTCTCATCACTCCCCACATCACCCGACCTCCCCTCACTCCGCAAATCACCAGATTTCCCCTCACACCCCACATCACTCGACCTCCCATCACTCCCCACTTCACCCGACCTCTCCACACTCCCCACGTCACCCAAACTCCCCCCACTCCCCCTCTCACCCGACCTCCACTCACTGCCCACGTCACCCGACATCTCATCACTCCCCACGTCACCAGACATCCCCTCACTCCCCATCTCACCCAACAACCCCTCACTCCCCATCTCACCCAACCACCCCTCACTGCCCACATCACCCGACTTCCCCTCACTCCCCACTTCACCCGACCTCCCCTCACTCCCCATGTCACCCGACCTCTCATCACTCCCCATGTCACCCGATCTCCCCTCACACCCCACATCACTCTACCTCTCCCAACTCCCCACGTCACCCAAATTCGCCCCACTCCCCCTCTTTCCCGACCTCCACTCTCCCCCATGTCACCCGACATCTCATCACTCCCCACGTCACCCGATCTCCCCTCACTACCCACATCACCCGACCTCCTTTCACTCTCCACGTCACCCGACCTCCCTTCACTCCCCACGTCATCCGACCTCCACTCACTCCCCACCTAACCCGACCTCCCCTCACATCCCACGTCACCCGACCTCCCCTCACTCCCCACATCACCCAACCTCCCCTCACTCTCCACGTCATCCAATCTCCCCTCGCTCCCCACGTCACCTGAACTCCACTCACTTCCCACATCACCTGATCTCCCCTCACACTCCCAATACTGCCCGATCTCCCCTCACTCCCCACGTCACCCGACCTCACCTCACTCCCCACATCACCCGATCTCCCCTCATTCCCAACATCATCCAACCTCCTCTCACTCCCCACATCACCCGACCTCCCCTCACTCCCCACATCACCCGACCTCCCCTCACTCCCTACGTCACATAACTAGCCCTCACTTCCCACATCACCTGATCAACCCTCGCACTCCCTATACTCCCAGATCTCACCTCACTCCCCACGTCACACAAACTCCCCTCACTCCCCATCTCACCCGACCTCTCCTCACTCCTCATGTCACCCGATCTCCCCTCACTCCCCATGTCACCCTACCTCGCCTCACTCGCCACTTCACCTGACCTCCCCTCACTCCCCACGTCACCTAACTACCCCTCATTTCCCTCATCACCTGATCTCCCCTCAAACTCCCTATATTCCCCGATCTCCCCTCACTCCCCAGGTCACCCGACATCTCATCACTCCCCACGTCACCTGATCTCCCCCCACTCCCCACATCACCCGACCTTTCACTCTCCACATCACCCGACCTCCCTTCACTCCCCACGTCACCCGACCTCCACTCACTCCCAACCTCACCCGACCTCCCCTCACTTCCCACGTCACCCGACTTCCCCTCACTCCCAACATCACCCAACCTCCCCTCACTCTCCACGTCACCCAATCTCCCCTCGCTCCCCACGTCACCTGAACTCCCCTCACTTCCCACATCACCTGATCTCCCCTCACACTCCCAATACTGCCCGATCTCCCCTCACTCCCCACGTCACCCGACCTCCCCTCAGTCCCCACATCACCCGATCTACCCTCATTCCCAACATCATCCAACCTCCTCTCACTCCCCACATCACCCGACCTCTCCTCACTCCCCACGTCACCCGATCTCCCCTCACTCCCCACATCACTCGACCTCCCCTCACTCCCCACATCACCCGACCTGCCCTCACTCCCCACGTCACCCAAACTCCCCTCACTCCCCATCTCACACAAACTCCCCTCACTCCCCATCTCACCCAACCACCCCTCACTCCCCACATCACCCGACCTCCCCTCACTCCCTACGTCACATAACTAGCCCTCACTTCCCACATCACCTGATCTACCCTCGCACTCCCTATACTCCCCGATCTCACCTCACTCCCCACGTCACCCAAACTCCCCTCACTCCCCATGTCACCCTACCTCGCCTCACTCGCCACTTCACCTGACCTCCCCTCACTCCCCACATCACCTAACTACCCCTCATTTCCCACATCACCTGATCTCACCTCACTCTCAACTTCACATGACCTCACCTCATTCACATCACCTAATATCCCCTCACTCCCCACATCACCTAACTACCCCTCACTTCCCACATCACCTGATCTCCCCTCAAACTCCCTATACTCCCCGAACTCCCCTCACACCCCACGTCACCCAAACACCCTTCACTTCCCACGTCACCCAACCTCCCCTCACTCTCACATCACCTGATCTCCCCTCACACTCCCTATACTCCCCGATATCCACTCAATCTCCACGTCACCCAATCTCCCTTCACTCCCACATCACCTGATCTCCCCTTACTCCCCACCTCACCCGATCTCCCCTCACTCCCCATCTCATTCGACCTCCCCTCACTCCCCACATCACCCAACCTCTCCTCACTCTCCAAATCACCTGACTTCCCCTCACTCCACACGTCACCCTAACTCCCCTCACTCCCGATCTCACCCAAACTCCCCTCACTCCCCATCTCACCCAACCACCCCTCACTCCCCGCATCACCTGACCTCCCCTCAATCCACACATCACCCGACCTCTCATCACTCCCCACATCACCTGCTCTCCCCTACTCCCCACCTCATTCGACCTCCCCTCACTCCCCACATCACCCGATCTCCCCTTACTCCCCACATCACCCAACCTCCCATCACTCCCCACATCACCCGACCTCCCTCACTCCCCACATCACCCGATCTCCCCTCACTCCCCACATCACCCGACCTCCCCTCACTCCACACATCACCCGACCTCTCATGACTCCCCACATCACCCGACCTCCCCTCACTCCGCAAATCACCCGATTTCCCTTCTCACCAAACATCACTTGACCTCCCATCACTCCCCAGTTCACCAGAGCTCTCCTCACTCCCCACGTCACCCAAACTCCCCCCACTCCCCCTCTCACCCGACCTCCATTCACTCCCCACGTCACACGACATCTCATCATTCCCCACGTCACCAGACATCCCCTCACTCCCCACGTCACCCAAACTCCCCTCACTCCCCATCTCACCCAACAACCCCTCACTCCCCATCTCACCCAACCACCCCTCACTGCCCACATCACCTGACCTCCCCTCACTCCCCACTTCACCCGACCTCCCCTCACTCCCCATGTCACCCGACCTCTCATCACTCCCCATGTCACTCGATCTCCCCTTACTCCCCACATCACTCGACCTCTCCTCACTCCCCACGTCACCCAAACTCGCCCCACTCCCCCTCTCACCCGACCTCCACTCTCCCCCATGTCACCCGACATCTCATCACTCCCCACGTCACCCGATCTCCCCTCACTCCCCACATCACCCGACCTCCTTTCACTCTCCACGTCACGCGACCTCCCTTCACTCCCCACATCACTCGACCTCTCCTCACTCCCCACATCACCCGATCTCCCCTCACTCCCCACATCACTCGACCTCTCCTCACTCCCCACATCACCCGACCTCCCCTCACTCCCCACATCACCTGACCTCTCATCACTCCCCACATCACCCGAGCTCCCCTCACTCCGCAAATCACCCGATTTCCCCTCACACCACACATCACTTGACCTCCCATCACTCCCCACTTCACCCGACCTCTCCTTTCTCCACACATCACCCGACCTCCCATCACTCCCCACTTCACCCAACCTCTCCTCACTCCCCATCTCACCCAAACTCCCCTCACTCCCCATCTCACCCAACCACCCCTCACTCCCCACATCACCCGACCTCCCCTCACTCCCCATGTCACCCGACCTCCCCTCACTCCCTACGTCACCTAACTAGGCCTCACTTCCCACATCACCTGATCTTACATCGCACTCCATATACTCCCCGATCTCACCTCACTCCCCACATCACCCAAACTCCCCTCACTCCCCATCTCACCCGACCTCTCCTCACTCCTCACGTCACCCGATGTCCCCTCACTCCCCATGTCACCCTACCTCGCCTCACTCGCCACTTCACCTGACCTCCCCTCATTCCCCACATCACCTAACTACCCCTCATTTCCCACATCACCTGATCTCCCCTCAAACTCCCTATACTCCCCGATCTCCCCTCACTCCCCACGTCACCCAAATACCCTTCACTTCCCACGTCACCCAATCTCCCCTCACTCCCACATCACCTGATCTCCGCTCACTCTCAACTTCATACGACCTCACCTCACTCACATCACCTAATATCCCCTCACTCCCCACATCACCTAACTACCCCTCACTTCCCACATCACCTGATCTCCCCTCAAACTCCCTATACTCCCCGATCTCCCCTCACTCCCCACGTCACCCAAACACCCTTCACTTCCCACGTCACCCAATCTCCCCTCACTCCCACATCACCTGATCTACCCTTACTCCCCACCTCACCCGATCTCCCCTCACTCCCCATCTCATTCGACCTCCCCTCACTCCCCACATCACCCGTCCTCTCCTCACTCCACACGTCACCCAACCTCCCCTCACTCTCCACGTCACCCAATCTCCCCTCACTCCCCACGTCACCCAAACACCCTTCACTTCCCACGTCACCCAACCTCCCCTCAGTCCCACATCACCTGATCTCCCCTCACACTCCCTATACGCCCCGATATCCACTCACTCTCCACGTCACCCAATCTCCCCTCACTCCCACATCACTCGACCTCCCCTCACTCCCCACATCACCTGACCTCCCCTCACTCCCCACGTCAATCAATCTCCCCTCACTCCCCACATCATCTGACATCCCCTCATTGCCCATGTAACCCAATCTCCACTCACTCCCCACGTCACCCAATCTCCCCACACTCCCCACATCACCCAACCTCTCCTCACTCCCCACGTCACTCAAACTCCCCTCACTCCCCACGTCACCCAATCTCCCCTCACTCCCCACATGATCTGATCTCCCCTTCTTCCCCATATCACCTGATCTCCCCTCACTCCCTACCTCACCCGATCTCCACTCACTCCCCACCTCCCCCGACCTACCCTCACTCCCACATCACCCGATCTCACCTCACTCCCCACCTCCCCCGACCTCCCCTCACTCCCACAGCACCCGATCTCCCCGCACTCCCCACCTCACCCGACGTCCACTCACTTCCCACGTCACCCAACCTCCCATCACTCCCCACGGCACCCGAACTCCACTCACTCCCCACGTCACCCAATCTTCCCTCACTCCCCACATCACCCATTCTCCCCTCACTCCCCACATCACCCGACATCCACTCACTGCCCATGTCACCCAATCTCCACTCACTCCCCACATCACCCAATCTCCCCTCACTCCCCACATCACCGGAGATTCCATCACTCCCCATGTCACCCGACCTCCCCTCACTCCCCACATCACTCGACCTCCCCTCACTTCCCACCTCACCCAATGAACCCTCACTCCCCACGGCACCGCACCTCCACTCACTTCCCACGTCGCCCAACCTCCCATCACTCCCCACGGCACCCGACCTCCACTCACTCCCCACGTCACCCAATCTTCCCTCACTCCCCACGTCACCCATTCTCCCCTCACTCCCCACATCACCCGACATCCACTCACTGCCCATGTCACCCAATCTCCACGCACTCCCCACATCACCCAATCTCCCCTTACTCCCCACATCACCGGAGATTCCATCACTCCCCATGTCACCCGACCTCCCCTCACTCCCCACATCACTCGACCTCCCCTCACTTCCCACCTCACCCAATGAACCCTCACTCCCCACAGCACCCCACCTCCACTCACTCCCCACGTCACCCAACCTCCCCTCACTCCCAAAGGCACCCGACCTCCCCTCTCTCCCCACGTCACCCGACCTCCCATCACTCCCCGCATCAAGTGATCTCCCCTCACTCCCCACCTCACCCGACCTCCCCTCAATCCCCATGCCACCCGACCTCCCCTCACTCCCCACATCACCCGATCTCCCCTCACTCCTCTATCACCCAACCCCCCCTCACTGCCCACATCAACCAACCTCACCTCACTCCCCACGTCACCCAAACTCCCCTCACACCCCACGTCACCCGATGTCCCCTCACTCCCCACGTCACCCGACCACCCCTCACTCCCCACGTCACCTGACCTGCCTCACTCCCCTCGTCACCCGATCTCCCCTCACTCCCCACCTCACCCGACCTCCCCTCACTCCCCACATCACGCGACCTTCCCTCACTCCCCATCTCACCCGACCTACCCTCACTCCCAACATCATCCGACCTCCCCTCCCCTCACTCCCCACATCACCCGACCTCCCCTCACTCCCCACGTCACTCAATCTCCCCTCACTCCACACGTCACCCAATCTCCCCTCACTCCACACAACACCTGATCTCCCCTTATTCCCCATATCACCTGATCTCCCCTCACTACCTACCTCACCCGAGCTCGCCTCACTCCCCAGCTCACCCGACCTCCCCTCACTCCCCACGTCACACGATCTCCCCTCACTCCCCATGTCACCCGACCTCCCCTCACTCCCCAACGTCACCCGAAATCTCATTACTCCCCACGTCACCCGATCTCCCCACACTCCCCACATGACCCGACCTCCCCTCACTTCCCACGTCACCCAAAATCTCCTCACTCCCCATCTCACCCGACCTCTCCTCACTCCCCATCTCACCCGACCTCTCCTCACTCCCCACGTCACCCGATCTCCCCTCACTCCCCACATGACCCGACCTCCCCTTACTCTCCACGTTACCCGACCTCCCCTCACTCGCCACATCACCCGACCTCCCATCACTTCCCACGTCACCCAACCTCCCATCACTCCCCACGGCACCCAATCTCCCCTCACTCCCCACATCACCCAATCTCCCCTCACTCCCCACATCACCCGACCTCCCCTCACTCCCCACGGCACCTGACCTGCCTCACTCCCCTCGTCACCCGATCTCCCCTCACTCCCCACCTCACCCGACCTCCCCTCACTCCCCACATCACGCGACCTTCCCTCACTCCCCATCTCACCCGACCTACCCTCACTCCCAACATCACCCGACCTCCCCTCCCCTCACTCCCCACTTCACCCGACCTCCCCTCACTCCCCACGTCACTCAATCTCCCCTCACTCCACACGTCACCCAATCTCCCCTCACTCCACACAACACCTGATCTCCCCTTATTCCCCATATCACCTGATCTCCCCTCACTACCTACCTCACCCGAGCTCGCCTCACTCCCCAGCTCACCCGACCTCCCCTCACTCCCCACGTCACACGATCTCCCCTCACTCCCCATGTCACCCGACCTCCCCTCACTCCCCAACGTCACCCGAAATCTCATTACTCCCCACGTCACCCGATCTCCCCACACTCCCCACATGACCCGACCTCCCCTCACTTCCCACGTCACCCAAAATCTCCTCACTCCCCATCTCACCCGACCTCTCCTCACTCCCCATCTCACCCGACCTCTCCTCACTCCCCACGTCACCCGATCTCCCCTCACTCCCCACATGACCCGACCTCCCCTTACTCTCCACGTTACCCGACCTCCCCTCACTCGCCACATCACCCGACCTCCCATCACTTCCCACGTCACCCAACCTCCCATCACTCCCCACGGCACCCAATCTCCCCTCACTCCCCACATCACCCAATCTCCCCTCACTCCCCACATCACCCGACCTCCCCTCACTCCCCACGGCACCTGACCTGCCTCACTCCCCTCGTCACCCGATCTCCCCTCACTCCCCACCTCACCCGACCTCCCCTCACTCCCCACATCACGCGACCTTCCCTCACTCCCCATCTCACCCGACCTACCCTCACTCCCAACATCACCCGACCTCCCCTCCCCTCACTCCCCACTTCACCCGACCTCCCCTCACTCCCCACGTCACTCAATCTCCCCTCACTCCACACGTCACCCAATCTCCCCTCACTCCACACAACACCTGATCTCCCCTTATTCCCCATATCACCTGATCTCCCCTCACTCCCTACCTCACCCGAGCTCGCCTCACTCCCCAGCTCACCCGACCTCCCCTCACTCCCCACGTCACACGATCTCCCCTCACTCCCCATGTCACCCGACCTCCCCTCACTCCCCAACGTCACCCGAAATCTCATTACTCCCCACGTCACCCGATCTCCCCACACTCCCCACATGACCCGACCTCCCCTCACTTCCCACGTCACCCAAAATCTCCTCACTCCCCATCTCACCCGACCTCTCCTCACTCCCCATCTCACCCGACCTCTCCTCACTCCCCACGTCACCCGATCTCCCCTCACTCCCCACATGACCCGACCTCCCCTTACTCTCCACGTTACCCGACCTCCCCTCACTCACCACATCACCCGACCTCCCATCACTTCCCACGTCACCCAACCTCCCATCACTCCCCACGGCACCCAATCTCCCCTCACTCCCCACATCACCCAATCTCCCCTCACTCCCCACATCACCCGACCTCCCCTCACTCCCCACGGCACCTGACCTGCCTCACTCCCCTCGTCACCCGATCTCCCCTCACTCCCCACCTCACCCGACCTCCCCTCACTCCCCACATCACGCGACCTTCCCTCACTCCCCATCTCACCCGACCTACCCTCACTCCCAACATCACCCGACCTCCCCTCCCCTCACTCCCCACTTCACCCGACCTCCCCTCACTCCCCACGTCACTCAATCTCCCCTCACTCCACACGTCACCCAATCTCCCCTCACTCCACACAACACCTGATCTCCCCTTATTCCCCATATCACCTGATCTCCCCTCACTCCCTACCTCACCCGAGCTCGCCTCACTCCCCAGCTCACCCGACCTCCCCTCACTCCCCACGTCACACGATCTCCCCTCACTCCCCATGTCACCCGACCTCCCCTCACTCCCCAACGTCACCCGAAATCTCATTACTCCCCACGTCACCCGATCTCCCCACACTCCCCACATGACCCGACCTCCCCTCACTTCCCACGTCACCCAAAATCTCCTCACTCCCCATCTCACCCGACCTCTCCTCACTCCCCATCTCACCCGACCTCTCCTCACTCCCCACGTCACCCGATCTCCCCTCACTCCCCACATGACCCGACCTCCCCTTACTCTCCACGTTACCCGACCTCCCCTCACTCGCCACATCACCCGACCTCCCATCACTTCCCACGTCACCCAACCTCCCATCACTCCCCACGGCACCCAATCTCCCCTCACTCCCCACATCACCCAATCTCCCCTCACTCCCCACATCACCCGACCTCCCCTCACTCCCCACGGCACCTGACCTGCCTCACTCCCCTCGTCACCCGATCTCCCCTCACTCCCCACCTCACCCGACCTCCCCTCACTCCCCACATCACGCGACCTTCCCTCACTCCCCATCTCACCCGACCTACCCTCACTCCCAACATCACCCGACCTCCCCTCCCCTCACTCCCCACTTCACCCGACCTCCCCTCACTCCCCACGTCACTCAATCTCCCCTCACTCCACACGTCACCCAATCTCCCCTCACTCCACACAACACCTGATCTCCCCTTATTCCCCATATCACCTGATCTCCCCTCACTCCCTACCTCACCCGAGCTCGCCTCACTCCCCAGCTCACCCGACCTCCCCTCACTCCCCACGTCACACGATCTCCCCTCACTCCCCATGTCACCCGACCTCCCCTCACTCCCCAACGTCACCCGAAATCTCATTACTCCCCACGTCACCCGATCTCCCCACACTCCCCACATGACCCGACCTCCCCTCACTCCCCACGTCACCCAAAATCTCCTCACTCCCCATCTCACCCGACCTCTCCTCACTCCCCATCTCACCCGACCTCTCCTCACTCCCCACGTCACCCGATCTCCCCTCACTCCCCACATGACCCGACCTCCCCTTACTCTCCACGTTACCCGACCTCCCCTCACTCGCCACATCACCCGACCTCCCATCACTTCCCACGTCACCCAACCTCCCATCACTCCCCACGTCACCCAACCTCCCCTCACTCCCCACGGCACCTGACCTCCCCCCACTGCCCCCATCACCCAAAGACCCCTCACTCCCCACGTCACCCAACGACCTCTCACTCCCCACGGCAACCGACCTCCACTCACTCCCCACGTCACCCAACATCCCCTCACTCCCCACATCACCTGATCTCCCATCACTCACCACTTCACCCGACCTCCCCTCACTCCCCCGCCACCCAACATCCACTCACTCCCCACGTCACCTGATCGCCCCTCACTCCCCACATCAACTGATCTCCACTCACACTCCCTATACTCCCCGATCTCCCATCAATCTCAACGTCACCCAAACTCCCCTCAATTCCCACGTCACCCGACCTCCCATCACTCCCCGCATCACGTGATCTCCCCTCACTCGCCACCTCACCCGACCTCCCCTCACTCCCCATGCCACCCGACCTCCCCTCACTCCCCACATCACCCGATCTCCCCTCACTCCTCTATCACCCAACCCCCCCTCACTGCCCACATCACCCAACATCACCTCACTCCCCACGTCACCCAAACTCCCCTCACACCCCACGTCACCCGATGTCCCCTCACTCCCCATATCACCCGACCACCCCACACTCCCCACGTCACCTGACCTGCCTCCCTCCCCTCGTCACCCGATCTCCCCTCACTCCCAACCTCACCCGACCTCCCCTCACTCCCCACGTCACCTGACCTGCCTCACTCCCCTCGTCACCCGATCTCCCCTCACTCCCCACCTCACCCGACCTCCCCTCACTCCCCACATCACGCGACCTTCCCTCACTCCCCATCTCACCCGACCTACCCTCACTCCCAACATCACCCGACCTCCCCTCCCCTCACTCCCCACATCACCCGACCTCCCCTCACTCCCCACGTCACTCAATCTCCCCTCACTCCACACGTCACCCAATCTCCCCTCACTCCACACAACACCTGATCTCCCCTTATTCCCCATATCACCTGATCTCCCCTCACTCCCTACCTCACCCGAGCTCGCCTCACTCCCCAGCTCACCCGACCTCCCCTCACTCCCCACGTCACACGATCTCCCCTCACTCCCCACGTCACCCGACCTCCCCTCACTCCCCAACGTCACCCGAACTCTCATTACTCCCCACGTCACCCGATCTCCCCACACTCCCCACATGACCCGACCTCCCCTCACTCCCCACGTCACCCAAAATCTCCTCACTCCCCTTCTCACCCGACCTCTCCTCACTCCCCATCTCACCCGACCTCTCCTCACTCCCCACGTCACCCGATCTCCCCTCACTCCCCACATGACCCGACCTCCCCTTACTCTCCACGTTACCCGACCTCCCCTCACTCGCCACATCACCCGACCTCCCATCACTTCCCACGTCACCCAATCTCCCCTCACTCCCCACATCACCCGACCTCCCCTCACTGGCCATGTCACCCAATCTCCACTCACTCCCCACGTCACCCAATCTCCCCTCACTCCCCACATCACCCGACCTCCCCTCACTCCCCACGTCACCCAACGACCCCTCACTCCCCACGTCACCCAACCTCCCCTCACTCCCCACGGCACCCGACCTCCCCTCACTGCCCACATCACCCAAAGACCCCTCACTCCCCACGTCACCCAACGACCTCTCACTCCCCACGGCAACCGACCTCCACTCACTCCCCACGTCACCCAACATCCCCTCACTCCCCACATCACCTGATCTCCCATCACTCACCACTTCACCCGACCTCCCCTCACTCCCCCCGCCACCCAACATCCACTCACTCCCCACGTCACCTGATCGCCCCTCACTCCGCACATCACCCGATCTCCACTCACACTCCCTATACTCCCCGATCTCCCCTCAATCTCAACGTCACCCAAACTCCCCTCAATTCCCACGTCACCCGACCTCCCCTCACACCCACATCACCTAATCTCCCCTCACTCTCAACTTCACCCGACCTCCCCTCAATCCCATCACCTAAAATCCCCTCACTCCCAACATCACCTAACTACCCCTCACTTCCCTCAAAAACTGATCTCCCCTCACACTCCCTATACTCCCTATTCTCCCCTCACTCCCCACGTCACCCAACCTCCCCTCACTCCCCACCTCATCCGACCTCCCATCACTCCCGACGTCACCCAAACTCCCGTCACTCCCCATCTCACCCAACCTCCCCTCACTCCCCACATCACGCGACCTCCTCTCACTCCCCCACGTCACCCGAACTCCACTCACTCCCCACATTACCCGACCTCTCCTCACTCTCCACGTCACCTGACCTCCCCTCACTCCCCACGTCATCCAAACTCCCCTCACTCCCCATCTCACACAACCACCCCTCACTCCACACATCACCCGACCTCCCCTCACTCCCCACATCACCCGACCTCTCATCACTCCCCACATCTCCCGATCTCCCCTCACTCCCCACCTCATTCGACCTCCCCTCACTACCCACATCACCCGACCTCTCCACACTCTCCACGTCACCTGACCTCCCTTCACTCCCCACGTCACCCGATCTCCCCTCAATCCCCTATCACCCAACCCCCCCACACTCCCCACGTCACCCGATCTCCCCTCACTCCCTAATCGCCCGACCTCCACTCACTCCCCACATCACCCGATCTCCCCTCACTCCCCACATCACCCGACTTCCTCTTACTCCCCTCGTAACCCGACCTCCCCTCTCTTTACATTTCACGCGACCTCCCCTCACTACCCATATCACACGACTTCCTCTCACTCCCCTCGTCACCCAAACTCCCCTCACTTCCCACGTCACCCGACCTCCCCTAACTCCCCACGTCACCCGATCTCCCCTCACTCCCCACGTCACCCAAACTCCCCTCACTCCCCATCTCACCCAACCTCCCCTCACTCACCACCTCAGCCAATCTCCCCTCACTCCACTACACCTGATCTCCCCTTATTCCCCATATCACCTGATCTCCCCTCACTCCCTACCTCAACCGAGCTCGCCTCACTCCCCAGCTCACCCGACCTCCCCTCACTCCCCACGTCACACGATCTCCCCTCACTCCCCACGTCACCCGACCTCCCCTCACTCCCCAACGTCACCCGAACTCTCATCACTCCCCACGTCACCCGATCTCCCCTCACTCCCCACATGACCCGACCACCCCTCACTCCCCACATCACCCGACATCCCCTCACTCCCCACCTCACCAGACCACCCCTCACTCCCCACGTCACCCGACCTGCCCTCACACCCCACGTCACCCAATCTCCCATCACTACCCACGTCACACCACCTCCCCTCACTCCCCACCTCACCTAACAACCCCTCACTTACTACATCACCTGATCTCCCCTCACTTTCAACTTCACCCGACCTTCCCTCACTCCACACATCATTCGACCTCCTCTCACTTCCCACGTCACCCAACCTCCCCTCACTCCCCACCTCACCCGACCACCCCTCACTCCCCACATCACCCGACCTCTCCTCACTACCCACGACACCCGACCTCCCGTCACTCCCCACGTCACCCGACCTCCCCTAACTCCCCACGTCACCCGAATTCCCCTCACTCCCCACGTCACCCAAACTCCCCTCACTCCCCATCTCACCCAACCTCCCCTCACACCCCAGCTCACCCAATCTCCCCTCACTCCCCACGTCACCCGAACTCCCTTCACTCCCCACGTCACCCGGCCTCCCCTCACTCCCCACGTCACCCAAACTCCCCTCACTCCACATCTCACCTGACCTGCCCTCACTCTCCTCATAGCCCGAACTCTCCTCACTCCCCTTGTCACCCGATCTCCCCTCAATTCCCACGTCACCTGATTTCCCCTCACTCCCCACCTCACCCAACCTCCCCTCACTCCCCAAATCACCTGACCTCCCCTCACTCCCCACATCACCTGACCTCCCCTCACTCCCCACGTCAATCAATCTCCCCTCACTCCCCACATCATCTGACATCCCCTCATTGCCCATGTCACCCAATCTCCACTCACTCCCCACGTCACCCAATCTCCCCACACTCCCCACATCACCCAACCTCTCCTCACTCCCCACGTCACTCAAACTCCCCTCACTCCCCACGTCACCCAATCTCCCCTCACTCCCCACATGATCTGATCTCCCCTTCTTCCCCATATCACCTGATCTCCCCTCACTCCCTACCTCACCCGATCTTCACTCACTCCCCACCTCCCCCGACCTACCCTCACTCCCACATCACCCGATCTCCCCTCACTCCCCACCTCCCCCGACCTCCCCTCACTCCCACATCACCCGATCTCCGCGCACTCCCCACCTCACCCGACGTCCACTCACTTCCCACGTCACTCAACCTCCCATCACTCCCCACGGCACCCGACCTCCCCTAACTCCCCACGTCACCCGAATTCCCCTCACTCCCCACGTCACCCAAACTCCCCTCACTCCCCATCTCACCCAACCTCCCCTCACACCCCAGCTCACCCAATCTCCCCTCACTCCCCACGTCACCCGAACTCCCTTCACTCCCCACGTCACCCGGCCTCCCCTCACTCCCCACGTCACCCAAACTCCCCTCACTCCACATCTCACCTGACCTGCCCTCACTCTCCTCATAGCCCGAACTCTCCTCACTCCCCTTGTCACCCGATCTCCCCTCAATTCCCACGTCACCTGATTTCCCCTCACTCCCCACCTCACCCAACCTCCCCTCACTCCCCAAATCACCTGACCTCCCCTCACTCCCCACATCACCTGACCTCCCCTCACTCCCCACGTCAATCAATCTCCCCTCACTCCCCACATCATCTGACATCCCCTCATTGCCCATGTCACCCAATCTCCACTCACTCCCCACGTCACCCAATCTCCGCACACTCCCCACATCACCCAACCTCTCCTCACTCCCCACGTCACTCAAACTCCCCTCACTCCCCACGTCACCCAATCTCCCCTCACTCCCCACATGATCTGATCTCCCCTTCTTCCCCATATCACCTGATCTCCCCTCACTCCCTACCTCACCCGATCTTCACTCACTCCCCACCTCCCCCGACCTACCCTCACTCCCACATCACCCGATCTCCCCTCACTCCCCACCTCCCCCGACCTCCCCTCACTCCCACATCACCCGATCTCCGCGCACTCCCCACCTCACCCGACGTCCACTCACTTCCCACGTCACTCAACCTCCCATCACTCCCCACGTCACCCGACCTCCACTCACTCCCCACGTCACCCATTCTCCCCTCACTCCCCACATCACCCGACTTCCCCTCACTGCCCATGTCACCCAATCTCCACTCACTCCCCACATCACCGGAGATTCAATCACTCCCCATGTCACCCGACCTCCCCTCACTCCCCACATCACTCGACCTCCCCTCACTTCCCACCTCACCCAATGAACCCTCACTCCACACGGCACCCCAGCTCCACTCACTCCCCACGTCACCCAACCTCCCCTCACTCCCAACGGCACCCGACCTCCCCTCTCTCCGCACATCACCCGACCTCCCATCACTACCCGCATCACGTAATCTCCCCTCACTCCCCACCTCACCCGACCTCCCCTCACTCCCCATGCCACCCGACCTCCCCTCACCCCACACATCACCCCATCTCCCCTCACTCCTCTATCACCCAACCCCCCCTCACTCCCCACATCACCAAACCTCACCTCACTCCCCACGTCACCCAAACTCCCCTCACACCCCACGTCACCCGATGTCCCCTCACTCCCCACGTCACCCGACCACCCCTCACTCCCCACCTCACCCGACCTCCCATCACTCCCCACATCACATGACCTTCCCTCACTCCCCATCTCACCCGACCTACCCTCACTCCCCACATCACCCGACCTCCCCTCCCCGCACTCCCCACATCACCCGACCACCCCTCACTCCCCACGTCACTCAATCTCCCCTCACTCCCCACGTCACCCAATCTCCCCTCACTCCACACAACACCTGATCTCCCCGTATTCCCCATATCACCTGATCTCCCCTCACTCCCTACCTCACCCGAGCTCGCCTCACTCCCCAGCTCACCCGACCTCCCCTCACTCCCCACATCACACGATCTCCCCTCACTCCCCACATCACCCGACCTCCCCTCACTCCCCAACGTCACCCGAACTCTCATCACTCCCCACGTCACCCGATCTCCCCACACTCCCCACATCACCTGACCTCCCCTCACTGCCCACGTCACCCAAAACCTCCTCACTCCCCATCTCACCCGACCTCTCCTCACTCCCCACGTCACTCAATCTCCCCTCACTCCCCACGTCACCCAATCTTCCCTCACTCCACACAACACCTGATCTCCCCTTATTCCCCTTATCACCTGATCTCCCCTCACTCCCTACCTCACCCGAGCTCGCCTCACTCCCCAGCTCACCCGACCTCCCCTCACTCCCCACGTCACACGATCTCCCCTCACTCCCCACATCACCCGACCTCCCCTCACTCCCCACGTCACCCAAAATCTCCTCACTCCCCATCTCACCCGACCTCTCATCACTCCCCCCGTCACCCAATCTCCCCACACTCCCCACATCACCTGACCTCCCCTCACTCCCCACGTCACCCAAAATCTCCTCACTCCCCATCTCACCCGACCTCTCCTCACTCCCCACGTCACTCAATCTCCCCTCACTCCCCACGTCACCCAATCTCCCCTCACTCCACACAACACCAGACCTCCCATCACTCCCCATGTCACCCGACCTCCCCTCACTCCCCACATCACCCGACCTCCCATCACTTCCCACGTCACCCAACCTCCCATCACTCCCCACGGCACCCAATCTCCCCTCACTCCCCATGTCACCCAATCTCCCCTCACTCCCCACATCACCCGACCTCCCCTCACTGGCCATGTCACCCAATCTCCACTCACTCCCCACGTCACCCAATCTCCCCTCACTCCCCACATCACCCGACCTCCCCTCACTCCCCACGTCACCCAACGACCCCTCACTCCCCACGTCACCCAACCTCCCCTCACTCCCCACGGCACCCAACCTCCCCTCACTGCCCACATCACCCAAAGACCCCTCACACCCCACGTCACACAACGACCTCTCACTCCCCACGGCAACCGACCTCCACTCAATCCCCACGTCACCCAACATCCCCTCACTCCCCACATCACCTGATCTCCCATCACTCACCACTTCACCCGACCTCCCCTCACTCCCCCCGCCACCCAACATCCACTCACTCCCCACGTCACCTGATCGCCCCTCACTCCCCACATCACCTAACTACCCCTCACTTCCCAAATCACCCGATCTCCACTCACACTCCCTATACTCCCCGATCTCCTCTCAATCTCAACGTCACCCAAACTCCCCTCAATTCCCACGTCACCCGACCTCCCCTCACACCCACATCACCTAATCTCCCCTCACTCTCAACTTCACCCGACCTCCCCTCAATCCCATCACCTAAAATCCCCTCACTCCCCACATCACCTAACTACCCCTCACTTCCCTCATCGACTGATCTCCCCTCACACTCCCTATACTCCCCGATCTCCCCTCACTCCCCACGTCACCCAACCTCCCCTCACTCCCACATCACCTGATCTCCCCTCATTCCCCACCTCACCCGATCTCCCCTCACTCCCCACCTCATCCGACCTCCCATCACTCCCGACGTCACCCAAACTCCCGTCACTCCCCATCTCACCCAACCTCCCCTCACTCCCCACATCACGCCACCTCCTCTCACTCCCCCACGTCACCCGAACTCCACTCACTCCCCACATCACCCGACCTCTCCTCACTCTCCACGTCACCTGACCTCCCCTCACTCCCCACGTCATCCAAACTCCCCTCACTCTCCATCTCACACAACCACCCCTCACTCCCCACATCACCCGACCTCCCCTCACTCCCCACATCACCCGACCTCTCATCACTCCCCACATCTCCCGATCTCCCCTCACTCCCCACCTCATTCGACCTCCCCTCACTACCCACATCACCCGACCTCTCCACACTCTCCACGTCACCTGACCTCCCTTCACTCTCCACGTCACCTGATCTCCCCTCAATCCCCTATCACCCAACCCCCCCACACTCCTCACGTCTCCCGATCTCCCCTCACTCCCTAATCGCCCGACCTCCACTCACTCCCCACATCACCCAACTTCCTCTTACTCCCCTCGTAACCCGACCTCCCCTCACTCTACATTTCACCCGACCTCCCCTCAGTACCCATGTCACTCGACTTCCTCTCACTCCCCTCGTCACCCAAACTCCCCTCACTTCCCACGTCACCCGACCTTTCCTAACTCCCCACGTCACCCAAACTCCCCTCACACCCCACGTCACCCGATGTCCCCTCACTCCCCACGTCACCCGACCACCCCACACTCCCCACGTCACCTGACCTGCCTCCCTCCCCTCGTCACCCGATCTCCCCTCACTCCCAACCTCACCCGACCTCCCCTCACTCCCCACATCACTCGACCTCCCCTCACTCCCCACCTCACCCGACCTCCCCTCACTCCCCACGTCACCCAAACTCCCCTCACTCCACATCTCACCCAACCTCCCCTCACTACCCATCTCACCCGACCTGCCCTCACTCTCCTCATAGCCCAAACTCTCCTCACTCCCCTTGTCACCCGATCTCCCCTCAATTCCCACGTCACCTGATTTCCCCTCACTCCCCACCTCACCCAACCTCCCCTCACTCCCCACATCACCTGACCTCCCCTCATTCCCCACGTCAATCAATCTCCCCTCCCTCCCCACATCATCTGACAGCCCCTCATTGCCCATGTCACCCAATCTCCACTCACTCCCCACGTCACCCAATCTCCCCACACTCCCCACATCACCCAACCTCTCCTCACTCCCCACATCACTCAAACTCCCCTCACTCCCCACGTCACCCAATCTCCACTCACTCCCCACATGATCTGATCTCCCCTTATTCCCCATATCACCTGATCTCCCCTCACTCCGTACCTCAACCGATCTCCACTCACTCCCCACCTCCCCCGACCTACCCTCACTCCCACATCACCCGATCTCCCCTCACTCCCCACCTCCCCCGACCTACCCTCACTCCCATATCACCCGATCTCCCCGCACTCCCCACCTCACCCGACGCCCACTCACTTCCCACGTCGCCCAACCTCCCATCACTCCCCACGGCACCCGACCTCCACTCACTCCCCACGTCACCCAATCTTCCCTCACTCCCCACGTCACCCGTTCTCCCCTCACTCCCCACATCACCCGACATCCACTCACTGCCCATGTCACCCAATCTCCACGCACTCCCCACATCACCCAATCTCCCCTTACTCTCCACATCACCGGAGATTCCATCACTCCCCATGTCACCCGACCTCCCCTCACTCCCCACATCACTCGACCTCCCCTCACTTCCCACCTCACCCAATGAACCCTCACTCCCCACGGCACCCAACCTCCACTCACTCCCCACGTCACCCAACCTCCCCTCACTCCCAAAGGCACCCGACCTCCCCTCTCTCCCCACGTCACCCGACCTCCCATCACTCCCCGCATCAAGTGATCTCCCCTCACTCCCCACCTCACCCGACCTCCCCTCAATCCCCATGCCACCCGACCTCCCCTCACTCCCCACATCACCCGATCTCCCCTCACTCCTCTATCACCCAACCCCCCCCTCACTGCCCACATCACCCAACCTCACCTCACTCCCCACGTCACCCAAACTCCCCTCACACCCCACGTCACCCGATGTCCCCTCACTCCCCACGTCACCCGACCACCCCTCACTCCCCACGTCACCTGACCTGCCTCACTCCCCTCGTCACCCGATCTCCCCTCACTCCCCACCTCACCCGACCTCCCCTCACTCCCCACATCACGCGACCTTCCCTCACTCCTCATCTCACCCGACCTACCCTCACTCCCAACATCACCCGACCTCCCCTCCCCTCACTCCCCACATCACCCGACCTCCCCTCACTCCCCACGTCACTCAATCTCCCCTCACTCCACACGTCACCCAATCTCCCCTCACTCCACACAACACCTGATCTCCCCTTATTCCCCATATCACCTGATCTCCCCTCACTCCCTACCTCACCCGAGCTCGCCTCACTCCCCAGCTCACCCGACCTCCCCTCACTCCCCACGTCACACGATCTCCCCTCACTCCCCACGTCACCCGACCTCCCCTCACTCCCCAACGTCACCCGAACTCTCATTACTCCCCACGTCACCCGATCTCCCCACACTCCCCACATGACCCGACCTCCCCTCACTCCCCACGTCACCCAAAATCTCCTCACTCCCCATCTCACCCGACCTCTCCTCACTCCCCATCTCACCCGACCTCTCCTCACTCCCCACGTCACCCGATCTCCCCTCACTCCCCACATGACCCGACCTCCCCTTACTCTCCACGTTACCCGACCTCCCCTCACTCGCCACATCACCCGACCTCCCATCACTTCCCACGTCACCCAACCTCCCATCACTCCCCACGGCACCCAATCTCCCCTCACTCCCCACATCACCCAATCTCCCCTCACTCCCCACATCACCCGACCTCCCCTCACTCCCCACGTCACCCAACGACCCCTCACTCCCCATGTCACCCAACCTCCCCTCACTCCCCACGGCACCCGACCTCCCCTCACTGCCCACATCACCCAAAGACCCCTCACTCCCCACGTCACCCAACGACCTCTCACTCCCCACGGCAACCGACCTCCACTCACTCCCCACGTCACCCAACATCCCCTCACTCCCCACATCACCTGATCTCCCATCACTCACCACTTCACCCGACCTCCCCTCACTCCCCCGCCACCCAACATCCACTCACTCCCCACGTCACCTGATCGCCCCTCACTCCCCACATCAACTGATCTCCACTCACACTCCCTATACTCCCCGATCTCCCCTCAATCTCAACGTCACCCAAACTCCCCTCAATTCCCACGTCACCCGACCTCCCATCACTCCCCGCATCACGTGATCTCCCCTCACTCCCCACCTCACCCGACCTCCCCTCACTCCCCATGCCACCCGACCTCCCCTCACTCCCCACATCACCCGATCTCCCCTCACTCCTCTATCACCCAACCCCCCCTCACTGCCCACATCACCCAACCTCACCTCACTCCCCACGTCACTCGACCTCCCCTCACTTCCCACGTCACCCGATGTCCCCTCACTCCCCACGTCACCCGACCACCCCACACTCCCCACGTCACCTGACCTGCCTCCCTCCCCTCGTCACCCGATCTCCCCTCACTCCCAACCTCACCCGACCTCCCCTCACTCCCCACATCACTCGACCTCCCCTCACTCCCCATGTCACTCAATCTCCCCTCACTCCCCACGTCACCCAATCTCCCCTCACTCCACACAACACCTGATCTCCCCTTATTCCCCATATCACCTGATCTCCCGTCACTCCCTACCTCACCCGAGCTCGCCTCACTCCCCAGCTCACCCGACCTCCCCTCACTCCCCACGTCACACGATCTCCCCTCACTCCCCACGTCACCCGACCTCCCCTCACTCCCCAACGTCACCCGAACTCTCATCACTCCCCACGTCACCCGATCTCCCCACACTCCCCACATGACCCGACCTCCCCTCACTCCCCACGTCACCCAAAATCTCCTCACTCCCCATCTCACCCGACCTCTCCTCACTCCCCATCTCACCCGACCTCTCCTCACTCCCCACGTCACCCGATCTCCCCTCACTCCCCACATGACCCGAACTCCCCTTACTCTCCACGTTACCCGACCTCCCCTCACTCCCCACATCACCCGACCTCCCATCACTTCCCACGTCACCCAACCTCCCATCACTCCCCACGGCACCCAATCTCCCCTCACTCCCCATGTCACCCAATCTCCCCTCACTCCCCACATCACCCGACCTCCCCTCACTGGCCATGTCACCCAATCTCCACTCACTCCCCACGTCACCCAATCTCCCCTCACTCCCCACATCACCCGACCTCCCCTCACTCCCCACGTCACCCAACGACCCCTCACTCCCCACGTCACCCAACCTCCCCTCACTCCCCACGGCACCCGACCTCCCCTCACTGCCCACATCACCCAAAGACCCCTCACTCCCCACGTCACCCAACGACCTCTCACTCCCCACGGCAACCGACCTCCACTCACTCCCCACGTCACCCAACATCCCCTCACTCCCCACATCACCTTATCTCCCATCACTCACCACTTCACCCGACCTCCCCTCACTCCCCCCGCCACCCAACATCCACTCACTCCCCACGTCACCTGATCGCCCCTCACTCCGCACATCACCCGATCTCCACTCACACTCCCTATACTCCCCGATCTCCCTTCAATCTCAACGTCACCCAAACTCCCCTCAATTCCCACGTCACCCGACCTCCCCTCACACCCACATCACCTAATCTCCCCTCACTCTCAACTTCACCCGACCTCCCCTCAATCCCATCACCTAAAATCCCCTCACTCCCCACATCACCTAACTACCCCTCACTTCCCTCATCAACTGATCTCCCCTCACACTCCCTATACTCCCTATTCTCCCCTCACTCCCCACGTCACCCAACCTCCCCTCACTCCCCACCTCATCCGACCTCCCATCACTCCCGACGTCACCCAAACTCCCGTCACTCCCCATCTCACCCAACCTCCCCTCACTCCCCACATCACGCCACCTCCTCTCACTCCCCCACGTCACCCGAACTCCACTCACTCCCCACATCACCCGACCTCTCCTCACTCTCCACGTCACCTGACCTCCCCTCACTCCCCACGTCATCCAAACTCCCCTCACTCCCCATCTCACACAACCACCCCTCACTCCCCACATCACCCGACCTCCCCTCACTCCCCACATCACCCGACCTCTCATCACTCCCCACATCTCCCGATCTCCCCTCACTCCCCACCTCATTCGACCTCCCCTCACTACCCACATCACCCGACCTCTCCACACTCTCCACGTCACCTGACCTCCCTTCACTCCCCACGTCACCCGATCTCCCCTCAATCCCCTATCACCCAACCCCCCCACACTGCCCACATCACCCGATCTCCCCTCACTCCCTAATCGCCCGACCTCCACTCACTCCCCACATCACCCGATCTCCCCTCACTCCCCACATCACCCGACTTCCTCTTACTCCCCTCGTAACCCGACCTCCCCTCTCTTTACATTTCACCCGACCTCCCCTCACTACCCATATCACACGACTTCCTCTCACTCCCCTCGTCACCCAAACTCCCCTCACTTCCCACGTCACCCGACCTTCCCTAACTCCCCACGTCACCCGATGTCCCCTCACTCCCCACGTCACCCAAACTCCCCTCACTCCCCATCTCACCCAACCTCCCCTCACTCACCACCTCAGCCAATCTCCCCTCACTCCACTACACCTGATCTCCCCTTATTCCCCATATCACCTGATCTCCCCTCACTCCCTACCTCAACCGAGCTCGCCTCACTCCCCAGCTCACCCGACCTCCCCTCACTCCCCACGTCACACGATCTCCCCTCACTCCCCACGTCACCCGACCTCCCCTCACTCCCCAACGTCACCCGAACTCTCATCACTCCCCACGTCACCCGATCTCCCCACACTCCCCACATGACCCGACCTCCCCTCACTCCCCACGTCACACAACCTCCCCTCACTCCCCACCTCACCCGACCACCCCTCACTCCCCACATCACCCGACCACCCCTCACTCCCCACGTCACCCAACATCCCCTCACTCCCCACCTCACCCGACCACCCCTCACTCCCCACGTCACCCGACCTGCCCTCACACCCCACGTCACCCAATCTCCCATCACTACCCACGTCACACCACCTCCCCTCACTCCCCACCTCACCTAACAACCCCTCACTTACTACATCACCTGATCTCCCCTCACTTTCAACTTCACCCGACCTTCCCTCACTCCACACATCATTCGACCTCCTCTCACTTCCCACGTCACCCAAACTCCCCTCACTCCCCACCTCACCCGACCACCCCTCACTCCCCACATCACCCGACCTCTCCTCACTACCCACGACACCCGACCACCCGTCACTCCCCACGTCACCCGACCTCCCCTAACTCCCCACGTCACCCGAATTCCCCTCACTCCCCACGTCACCCAAACTCCCCTCACTCCCCATCTCACCCAACCTCCCCTCAAACCCCAGCTCACCCAATCTCCCCTCACTCCCCACATCACCCGAACTCCCTTCACTCCAAACGTCACCCGACCTCCCCTCACTCCCCACGTCACCCAACCTCCCCTCACTCCACATCTTACCTGACCTGCCCTCACTCTCCTCATAGCCCGAACTCTCCTCACTCCCCTTGTCACCCGATCTCCCCTCACTCCCCACATCACCTAACTACCCCTCACTTCCCTCATCAACTGATCTCCCCTCACACTCCCTATACTCCCTATTCTCCCCTCACTCCCCACGTCACCCAACCTCCCCTCACTCCCCACCTCATCCGACCTCCCATCACTCCCGACGTCACCCAAACTCCCGTCACTCCCCATCTCACCCAACCTCCCCTCACTCCCCACATCACGCCACCTCCTCTCACTCCCCCACGTCACCCGAACTCCACTCACTCCCCACATCACCCGACCTCTCCTCACTCTCCACGTCACCTGACCTCCCCTCACTCCCCACGTCATCCAAACTCCCCTCACTCCCCATCTCACACAACCACCCCTCACTCCCCACATCACCCGACCTCCCCTCACTCCCCACATCACCCGACCTCTCATCACTCCCCACATCTCCCGATCTCCCCTCACTCCCCACCTCATTCGACCTCCCCTCACTACCCACATCACCCGACCTCTCCACACTCTCCACGTCACCTGACCTCCCTTCACTCCCCACGTCACCCGATCTCCCCTCAATCCCCTATCACCCAACCCCCCCACACTCCCCACGTCACCCGATCTCCCCTCACTCCCTAATCGCCCGACCTCCACTCACTCCCACATCACCCGATCTTCCCTCACTCCCCACATCACCCGACTTCCTCTTACTCCCCTCGTAACCCGACCTCCCCTCTCTTTACATTTCACCCGACCTCCCCTCACTACCCATGTCACACGACTTCCCCTCACTCCCCTCGTCACCCAAACTCCCCTCACTTCCCACGTCACCCGACCTCCCCTAACTCCCCACGTCACCCGATCTCCCCTCACTCCCCACGTCACCCAAACTCCCCTCACTCCCCATCTCACCCAACCTCCCCTCACTCACCACCTCAGCCAATCTCCCCTCACTCCACTACACCTGATCTCCCCTTATTCCCCATATCACCTGATCTCCCCTCACTCCCTACCTCAACCGAGCTCGCCTCACTCCCCAGCTCACCCGACCTCCCCTCACTCCCCACGTCACCCGACCTCCCCTCACTCCCCAACGTCACCCGAACTCTCATCACTCCCCACGTCACCCGATCTCCCCACACTCCCCACATGACCCGACCTCCCCTCACTCCCCACGTCACCCGACCTCCCCTCACTCCCCACCTCACCCGACCACCCCTCACTCCCCACATCACCCGACCACCCCTCACTCCCCACATCACCCGACATCCCCTCACTCCCCACCTCACCCGACCACCCCTCACTCCCCACGTCACCCCGACCTGCCCTCACACCCCACGTCACCCAATCTCCCATCACTACCCACGTCACACCACCTCCCCTCACTCCCCACCTCACCTAACAACCCCTCACTTACTACATCACCTGATCTCCCCTCACTTTCAACTTCACCCGACCTTCCCTCACTCCACACATCATTCGACCTCCTCTCACTTCCCACGTCACCCAAACTCCCCTCACTCCCCACCTCACCCGACCACCCCTCACTCCCCACATCACCCGACCTCTCCTCACTACCCACGACACCTGACCACCCGTCACTCCCCACGTCACCCGACCTCCCCTAACTCCCCACGTCACCCGAATTCCCCTCACTCCCCACGTCACCCAAACTCCCCTCACTCCCCATCTCACCCAACCTCCCCTCAAACCCCAGCTCACCCAATCTCCCTCACTCCCCACATCACCCGAACTCCCTTCACTCCAAACGTCACCCGACCTCCCCTCACTCCCCACGTCACCCAACCTCCCCTCACTCCACATCTTACCTGACCTGCCCTCACTCTCCTCATAGCCCGAACTCTCCTCACTCCCCTTGTCACCCGATCTCCCCTCACTCCCCACATCACCTAACTACCCCTCACTTCCCTCATCAACTGATCTCCCCTCACACTCCCTATACTCCCTATTCTCCCCTCACTCCCCACGTCACCCAACCTCCCCTCACTCCCCACCTCATCCGACCTCCCATCACTCCCGACGTCACCCAAACTCCCGTCACTCCCCATCTCACCCAACCTCCCCTCACTCCCCACATCACGCCACCTCCTCTCACTCCCCCACGTCACCCGAACTCCACTCACTCCCCACATCACCCGACCTCTCCTCACTCTCCACGTCACCTGACCTCCCCTCACTCCCCACGTCATCCAAACTCCCCTCACTCCCCATCTCACACAACCACCCCTCACTCCCCACATCACCCGACCTCCCCTCACTCCCCACATCACCCGACCTCTCATCACTCCCCACATCTCCCGATCTCCCCTCACTCCCCACCTCATTCGACCTCCCCTCACTACCCACATCACCCGACCTCTCCACACTCTCCACGTCACCTGACCTCCCTTCACTCCCCACGTCACCCGATCTCCCCTCAATCCCCTATCACCCAACCCCCCCACACTCCCCACGTCACCCGATCTCCCCTCACTCCCTAATCGCCCGACCTCCACTCACTCCCCACATCACCCGATCTTCCCTCACTCCCCACATCACCCGACTTCCTCTTACTCCCCTCGTAACCCGACCTCCCCTCTCTTTACATTTCACCCGACCTCCCCTCACTACCCATGTCACACGACTTCCCCTCACTCCCCTCGTCACCCAAACTCCCCTCACTTCCCACGTCACCCGACCTCCCCTAACTCCCCACGTCACCCGATCTCCCCTCACTCCCCACGTCACCCAAACTCCCCTCACTCCCCATCTCACCCAACCTCCCCTCACTCACCACCTCAGCCAATCTCCCCTCACTCCACTACACCTGATCTCCCCTTATTCCCCATATCACCTGATCTCCCCTCACTCCCTACCTCAACCGAGCTCGCCTCACTCCCCAGCTCACCCGACCTCCCCTCACTCCCCACGTCACCCGACCTCCCCTCACTCCCCAACGTCACCCGAACTCTCATCACTCCCCACGTCACCCGATCTCCCCACACTCCCCACATGACCCGACCTCCCCTCACTCCCCACGTCACCCGACCTCCCCTCACTCCCCACCTCACCCGACCACCCCTCACTCCCCACATCACCCGACCACCCCTCACTCCCCACATCACCCGACATCCCCTCACTCCCCACCTCACCCGACCACCCCTCACTCCCCACGTCACCCGACCTGCCCTCACACCCCACGTCACCCAATCTCCCATCACTACCCACGTCACACCACCTCCCCTCACTCCCCACCTCACCTAACAACCCCTCACTTACTACATCACCTGATCTCCCCTCACTTTCAACTTCACCCGACCTTCCCTCACTCCACACATCATTCGACCTCCTCTCACTTCCCACGTCACCCAACCTCCCCTCACTCCCCACCTCACCCGACCACCCCTCACTCCCCACATCACCCGACCTCGCCTCACTACCCACGACACCCGACCTCCCGTCACTCCCCACGTCACCCGACCTCCCCTAACTCCCCACGTCACCCGAATTCCCCTCACTCCCCACGTCACCCAAACTCCCCTCACTCCCCAACTCACCCAACCTCCCCTCACACCCCAGCTCACCCAATCTCCCCTCACTCCCCACGTCACCCGAACTCCCTTCACTCCCCACGTCACCCGGCCTCCCCTCACTCCCCACGTCACCCAAACTCCCCTCACTCCACATCTCACCTGACCTGCCCTCACTCTCCTCATAGCCCGAACTCTCCTCACTCCCCTTGTCACCCGATCTCCCCTCAATTCCCACGTCACCTGATTTCCCCTCACTCCCCTCCTCACCCAACCTCCCCTCACTCCCCAAATCACCTGACCTCCCCTCACTCCCCACATCACCTGACCTCCCCTCACTCCCCACGTCAATCAATCTCCCCTCACTCCCCACATCATCTGACATCCCCTCATTGCCCATGTCACCCAATCTCCACTCACTCCCCACGTCACCCAATCTCCCCACACTCCCCACATCACCCAACCTCTCCTCACTCCCCATGTCACTCAAACTCCCCTCACTCCCCACGTCACCCAATCTCCCCTCACTCCCCACATGATCTGATCTCCCCTTCTTCCCCATATCACCTGATCTCCCCTCACTCCCTACCTCACCCGATCTTCACTCACTCCCCACCTCCCCCGACCTACCCTCACTCCCACATCACCCGATCTCCCCTCACTCCCCACCTCCCCCGACCTCCCCTCACTCCCACATCACCCGATCTCCGCGCACTCCCCACCTCACCCGACGTCCACTCACTTCCCACGTCACTCAACCTCCCATCACTCCCCACGGCACCCGACCTCCACTCACTCCCCACGTCACCCATTCTCCCCTCACTCCCCACATCACCCGACTTCCCCTCACTGCCCATGTCACCCAATCTCCACTCACTCCCCACATCACCGGAGATTCAATCACTCCCCATGTCACCCGACCTCCCCTCACTCCCCACATCACTCGACCTCCCCTCACTTCCCACCTCACCCAATGAACCCTCACTCCACACGGCACCCCAGCTCCACTCACTCCCCACGTCACCCAACCTCCCCTCACTCCCAACGGCACCCGACCTCCCCTCTCTCCGCACGTCACCCGACCTCCCATCACTACCCGCATCACGTAATCTCCCCTCACTCCCCACCTCACCCGACCTCCCCTCACTCCCCATGCCACCCGACCTCCCCTCACTCCACACATCACCCGATCTCCCCTCACTCCTCTATCACCCAACCCCCCCTCACTCCCCACATCACCAAACCTCACCTCACTCCCCACGTCACCCAAACTCCCCTCACACCCCACGTCACCCGATGTCCCCTCACTCCCCACGTCACCCGACCACCCCTCACTCCCCACCTCACCCGACCTCCCATCACTCCCCACATCACATGACCTTCCCTCACTCCCCATCTCACCCGACCTACCCTCACTCCCCACATCACCCGACCTCCCCTCCCCTCACTCCCCACATCACCCGACCACCCCTCACTCCCCACGTCACTCAATCTCCCCTCACTCCCCACGTCACCCAATCTCCCCTCACTCCACACAACACCTGATCTCCCCGTATTCCCCATATCACCTGATCTCCCCTCACTCCCTACCTCACCCGAGCTCGCCTCACTCCCCAGCTCACCCGACCTCCCCTCACTCCCCACATCACACGATCTCCCCTCACTCCCCACATCACCCGACCTCCCCTCACTCCCCAACGTCACCCGAACTCTCATCACTCCCCACGTCACCCGATCTCCCCACACTCCCCACATCACCTGACCTCCCCTCACTCCCCACGTCACCCAAAACCTCCTCACACCCCATCTCACCCGACCTCTCCTCACTCCCCACGTCACTCAATCTCCCCTCACTCCCCACGTCACCCAATCTTCCCTCACTCCACACAACACCAGACCTCCCATCACTCCCCATGTCACCCGACCTCCCCTCACTCCCCACATCACCCGACCTCCCATCACTTCCCACGTCACCCAACCTCCCATCACTCCCCACGGCACCCAATCTCCCCTCACTCCCCATGTCACCCAATCTCCCCTCACTCCCCACATCACCCGACCTCCCCTCACTGGCCATGTCACCCAATCTCCACTCACTCCCCACGTCACCCAATCTCCCCTCACTCCCCACATCACCCGACCTCCCCTCACTCCCCACGTCACCCAACGACCCCTCACTCCCCACGTCACCCAACCTCCCCTCACTCCCCACGGCACCCGACCTCCCCTCACTGCCCACTTCACCCAAAGACCCCTCACTCCCCACGTCACCCAACGACCTCTCACTCCCCATGGCAACCGACCTCCACTCAATCCCCACGTCACCCAACATCCCCTCACTCCCCACATCACCTGATCTCCCATCACTCACCACTTCACCCGACCTCCCCTCACTCCCCCCGCCACCCAACATCCACTCACTCCCCACGTCACCTGATCGCCCCTCACTCCCCACATCACCTAACTACCCCTCACTTCCCACATCACCCGATCTCCACTCACACTCCCTATACTCCCCGATCTCCCCTCAATCTCAACGTCACCCAAACTCCCCTCAATTCCCACGTCACCCGACCTCCCCTCACACCCACATCACCTAATCTCCCCTCACTCTCAACTTCACCCGACCTCCCCTCAATCCCATCACCTAAAATCCACTCACTCCCCACATCACCTAACTACCCCTCACTTCCCTCATCAACTGATCTCCCCTCACACTCCCTATACTCCCCGATCTCCCCTCAATCCCCACGTCACCCAACCTCCCCTCACTCCCACATCACCTGATCTCCCCTCATTCCCCACCTCACCCGATCTCCCCTCACTCCCCACCTCATCCGACCTCCCATCACTCCCGACGTCACCCAAACTCCCGTCACTCCCCATCTCACCCAACCTCCCCTCACTCCCCACATCACGCCACCTCCTCTCACTCCCCCACGTCACCCGAACTCCACTCACTCCCCACATCACCCGACCTCTCCTCACTCTCCACGTCACCTGACCTCCCCTCACTCCCCACGTCATCCAAACTCCCCTCACTCTCCATCTCACACAACCACCCCTCACTCCCCACATCACCCGACCTCCCCTCACTCCCCACATCACCCGACCTCTCATCACTCCCCACATCTCCCGATCTCCCCTCACTCCCCACCTCATTCGACCTCCCCTCACTACCCACATCACCCGACCTCTCCACACTCTCCACGTCACCTGACCTCCCTTCACTCTCCACGTCACCTGATCTCCCCTCAATCCCCTATCACCCAACCCCCCCACACTCCCCACGTCACCCGATCTCCCCTCAATCCCTAATCGCCCGACCTCCACTTACTACCCACATCACCCAACTTCCTCTTACTCCCCTCGTAACCCGACCTCCCCTCACTCTACATTTCACCCGACCTCCCCTCAGTACCCATGTCACTCGACTTCCTCTCACTCCCCTCGTCACCCAAACTCCCCTCACTTCCCACGTCACCCGACCTCTCCTAACTCCCCACGTCACCCGATCTCCCCTCACGCCCCATGTCACCCAAACACCCCTCACTCCCCAGCTCACCCAACCTCCCCTCACTCACCACCTCAGCCAATCTCCCCTCACTCCCCACGTCACCCGATCTCCCCTCACTCCCCACGTCACCCGACCTCCCCTCACTACCCACGACACCCGACCTCCCCTCACTCCCCACGTCACCAGAACTCTCATCACTCCCCCCGTCACCCGATCTCCCCACACTCCCCACATCACCTGACCTCCCCTCACCCCCCACGTCACCCAAAATATCCTCACTCCCCATCTCACCCGACCTCTCCTCACTCCCCACGTCACTCAATCTCCCCTCACTCCCCACGTCACCCAATCTCCCCTCACTCCACACAACACCAGACCTCCCATCACTCCCCATGTCACCCGACCTCCCCTCACTCCCCACCTCACCCGACCTCCCATCACTTCCCACGTCACCCAACCTCCCATCACTCCCCACGGCACTCAATCTCCCCTCACTCCCCATGTCACCCAATCTCCCCTCACTCCCCACATCACCCGACCTCCCCTCACTGGCCATGTCACCCAATCTCCACTCACTCCCCACGTCACCCAATCTCCCCTCACTCCCCACATCACCCGACCTCCCCTCACTCCCCACGTCACCTAACGACCCCTCACTCCCCACGTCACCCAACCTCCCCTCACTCCCCACGGCACCCGACCTCCCCTCACTGCCCACATCACCCAAAGACCCCTCACTCCCCACGTCACCCAACGACCTCTCACTCCGCACGGCAACCGACCTCCACTCACTCCCCACGTCACCCAACATCCCCTCACTCCCCACATCACCTGATCTCCCATCACTCACCACTTCACCCGACCTCCTCTCACTCCCCCCGCCACCCAACATCCACTCACTCCCCACGTCACCTGATCGCCCCTCACTCCCCACATCACCTAACTACCCCTCACTTCCCACATCACCCGATCTCCACTCACACTCCCTATACTCCCCGATCTCCCCTCAATCTCAACGTCACCCAAACTCCCCTCAATTCCCACGTCACCCGACCTCCCCTCACACCCACATCACCTAATCTCCCCTCACTCTCAACTTCAACCGACCTCCCCTCAATTCCAGCACCTAAAATCCCCTCACTCCCCACATCACCTAACTACCCCTCACTTCCCTCATCAACTGATCTCCCCTCACACTCCCTATACTCCCCGATCTCCCCTCACTCCCCACGTCACCCAACCTCCCCTCACTCCCACATCACCTGATCTCCCCTCATTCCCCACCTCACCCGATCTCCCCTCACTCCCCACCTCATCCGACCTCCCATCACTCCCGACGTCACCCAAACTCCCGTCACTCCCCATCTCACCCAACCTCCCCTCACTCCCCACATCACGCCACCTCCTCTCACTCCCCCACGTCACCCGAACTCCACTCACTCCCCACATCACCCGACCTCTCCTCACTCTCCACGTCACCTGACCTCCCCTCACTCCCCACGTCATCCAAACTCCCCTCACTCCCCATCTCACACAACCACCCCTCACTCCCCACATCACCCGACCTCCCCTCACTCCCCACATCACCCGACCTCTCATCACTCCCCACATCTCCCGATCTCCCCTCACTCCCCACCTCATTCGACCTCCCCTCACTACCCACACCACCCGACCTCTCCACACTCTCCACGTCACCTGACCTCCCTTCACTCCCCACGTCACCCGATCTCCCCTCAATCCCCTATCACCCAACCCCCCACACTCCCCACGTCACCCGATCTCCCCTCACTCCCTAATCGCCCGACCTCCACTCACTCCCCACATCACCCAACTTCCTCTTACTCCCCTCGTAACCCGACCTCACCTCACTCTACATTTCACCCGACCTCCCCTCAGTACCCATGTCACTCGACTTCCTCTCACTCCCCTCGTCACCCAAACTCCCCTCACTTTCCATGTCACCCGACCTCCCCTAAATCCCCACGTCACCCGATCTCCCCTCACTCCCCACGTCACCCAAACACCCCTCACTCCCCAGCTCACCCAACCACCCCTCACTCAGCACCTCAGCCAATCTCCCCTCACTCCCCACGTCACCCGACCTCCCCTCACTCCCCACGTCACCCGACCTCCCCTCACTACCCACGTCACCCGACCTCCCCTCACTCCCCACGTCACACAATGACCCCTCACTCCCCACGTCACCCGAACTCCCATCACTCCCAACATCACCTGATCTCCCCTCACTCTCAACTTCACCCGATCTCCCCTCACTCGCAACATCATCCGACATCCCCTCACGCCCAACATCACCTGACCTCTCCTCACTCCCCACGTCACCTGATCTCCCCTCACTGCCCATATCACAGAAACTCCCCTCACTCCCCACATCACCTGATCTCCCCACACTCCCCACCTCACTCGACCTCCCCTCACTCCCCACTTCACCCGACCTCTCCTCACTCCCCACGTCACCTGAACTCTACTCACTCCCCACGTCACATAACTACCCCTCACTAGCCACATCACCTGATCTCCCCTCGCACACCCTATACTCCCCGATCTCACCTCACTCCCCACGTCACCCAAACTCCCCTCACTCCCCACGTCACCCGACCTCCCCTCACTCCCCACGTCACCTAACTACCCCTCACTTCCCAAATCACCTGATCTACCTTCGCATTCCATAGAGTCCCCGATCGCCCCTCACTCCCCACGTCACACAAACTCCCCTCACTCCCACTTCACCTTATCTCCCCTAACTCTCAGTGTCACCCGAACTCCCCTCACTCCCCACGTCACCCAAACTACCCTCACTCCCCATCTCACCCAACCTCCCCTCACTACCCATCTCACCCGACCTGCCCTCACTCCCCACATAACCCGACCTCTCCTCACTCCCCTTGTCACCCGATCTCCGCACAATTCCCACGTCACCTGATTTCCCCTCACTCCCCACATCACCCGACCTCGCCTCACTCCCCACGTCAGTCAATCTCCCCTCACTCCCCACATCACCCGACCTCTCCTCACTCCCCACGTCACACAAACTCCCCTCACTCCCCATCTCACTCAACCTCCCCTCACTCCCCACATGACCCGATCTCCCCTCACTCCTCAATCACCCAACCCCCCATCACTCCCCACGTCACCCGATGACCCTCAGTTCCCATCTCACCCGACCTCCCCTCACTCGCCATGTCACCCAAACTTCTCTCACTCCCCATCTCACCCGACCTCCCCTCACTCCCCACATCACCCGACCTCCCCTCCCCTCACTCCCCACATCATCCTACCTCCCCTCACTCCCCACGTCACTCAATCTCCCCTCACTCCTCACGTCACCCAATCTCCCCTCACTCCCCACATGACCTGATCTCCCCTTATTCCCAATACCACCTGATCTCCCCTCACTCCCCACCTCCCCCAAGCTCCCCTCACTCAGACATCACCCGATCTCCCCTCACTCCCACATTACCTGATCTCCCCTCATTCCACACCTCACCCAATCTCCCCTCACTCCCCACCTCAGCCGACCTCCCCGCACTCCCCTCATCACGCGACCTCTCCTCATTCTCCAAGTCCCTGACCTCCCCTCACTCCCCACGTCACCCAAACTCCCCTCACTCCCCATCTCACCCAACCTCACCTCACTCCACACATCAGCCGACCTCCACTCACTCCCCACGTCACCTGATCTCCCTTCACTCCCCACGTCACCCGACCTCCCCTCACTCCACACCTCACCCGACCTCCCCTCACTTCCCACGTCACCCGACCTCCCCTCAGTCCCCACATCACCTGATCTCCCCTCACACTCCCTATACTCCCCAATCTCCACTCACTCTCCACGTCACCCAACCTCCCCTCACTCCCTCATCACCTGATCTCCCCTCCCTCCCCACCTCACCCGATCTCCCCTCACTCCCCACATCATCCGACCTCCTCTCACTCCCCACATCACCCGGCCTCTCCTCACTCCCCACATCACCCAAACTCCCCTCACTCCCCACATCACCCGACCTCCCCTCACACCCCACCTCACTCGACCTCCCCTCACTCCCCACATCACCCGACCTCTCCTCACTCCCCACGTCACCCGACCTCCCCTCACTCCCCACGTCACCCGACCTCCCCTCACTCCCCACGTCACCTAACTACCCCTCACTTCCCACATCACCTGATCTCCCCTCGCACTCCCTATACTCACCGATCTCACCTCACTCCCCGCGTCACCCAAGCTCCCCTCACTTCCCACGTCACACGACCTCCCCTCACACCCCATCTCACCCAACCTCCCCTCACTGCCCACGTCACCCAACGACCCCTCACTCCCCAAGGCACCCGACCTCCACTCACTCCCCACGTCACCCAATGACCCCTCACTCCCCACGTCACCCGAACTCCCATCACTCCCAACATCACCTGATCTCCCCTCACTCTCAACTTCACCCAATCTCCCCTCACTCGCAACATCATCCGACATCCCCTCACGCCCAACATCACCTGACCTCTCCTCACTCCCCACGTCACCTGATCTCCCCTCACTGCCCACATCACAGAAACTCCCCTCACTCCCCACATCACCCGACCTCCACTCACACCCCACGTCATCTGATCGCCCCTCACTCCCCACATCACCTGATCTCCCCACACTCCCCACCTCACTCGACCTCCCCTCACTGCCCACTTCACCCGACCTCTCCTCATTCCCCACGTCACCTGAACTCTACTCACTCCCCACGTCACATAACTACCCCTCACTAGCCACATCACCTGATCTCCCCTCGCACACCCTATACTCCCCGATCTCACCTCACTCCCCACGTCACCCAAACTCCCCTCACTCCCCACGTCACCCGACCTCCCCTCACTCCCCACGTCACCTAACTACCCCTCACTTCCCAAATCACCTGATCTACCCTCGCATTCCGTAGAGTCCCCGATCACCCCTCACTCCCCACGTCACACAAACTCCCCTCACTCCCACTTCACCTGATCTCCCCTAACTCTCAACGTCACCCGAACTCCCCTCACTCCCCACGTCACCCAAACTACCCTCACTCCCCATCTCACCCAACCTCCCCTCACTACCCATCTCACCCGACCTGCCCTCACTCCCCACATAACCCGACCTCTCCTCACTCCCCTTGTCACCCGATCTTCGCACAATTCCCACGTCACCTGATTTCCCCTCACTCCCCACATCACCCGACCTCTCCTCACTCCCCACGTCACACAAACTCCCCTCACTCCCCATCTCACTCAACCTCCCCTCACTCCCCACATGATCCGATCTCCCCTCACTCCTCAATCACCCAACCCCCCCTCACTCCCCACATCACCCGACATCTCCTCACTCCCCACGTCACCCAACCTCCCCTCACTCCCCACGTCACCCGATGACCCTCAGTTCCCCCGTCACCCGACCTCCCCTCACTCCCCACGTCACCCGACCTGCCTCACTCCCCTCGTCATCCGATCTCCCCTCACTCCCCATCTCACCCGACCTCCCCTCACTCGCCATGTCACCCAAACTTCTCTCACTCCCCATCTCACCCGACCTCCCCTCACTCCCCACATCACCCGACTTCCCCTCCCCTCACTCCCCACATCACCCTACCTCCCCTCACTCCCCACGTCACTCAATCTCCCCTCACTCCCCACGTCACCCAATCTCCCCTCACTCCCCACATGACCTGATCTCCCCTTATTCCCCATACCACCTGATCTCCCCTCACTCCCCACCTCCCCCAAGCTCCCCTCACTCAGACATCACCTGATCTCCCCTCACTCCCACATTACCTGATCTCCCCTCATTCCACACCTCACCCATTCTGCCCTCACTCCCCACCTCAGCCGACCTCCCCGCTCTCCCCTCATCACGCGACCTCTCCTCATTCTCCAAGTCCCTGACCTCCCCTCACTCCCCACGTCACCCAAACTCCCCTCACTCCCCATCTCACCCAACCTCACCTCACTCCCCACATCAGCCGACCTCCACTCACTCCCCACGTCACCCGACCTCCCCTCAATCCACACCTCACCCGACCTCCCCTCACTTCCCACGTCACCCGACCTCCCCTCAGTCCCCACATCACCTGATCTCCCCTCACACTCCCTATACTCCCCAATCTCCACTCACTCTCCACGTCAACCAACCTCCCCTCACTCCCTCATCACCTGATCTCCCCTCCCTCCCCACCTCACCCGATCTCCCCTCACTCCCCTCACTCCCCACATCATCCGACCTCCTCTCACTCCCCACATCACCCGGCCTCTCCTCACTCCCCACATCACCCAAACTCCCCTCACTCCCCACATCACCCGACCTCCCCTCACACCCCACCTCACTCGACCTCCCCTCACTCCCCACATCACCCGACCTCTCCTCACTCCCCACGTCACCCGACCTCCCCTCACTCCCCACGTCACCCGACCTCCCCTCACTCCCCACGTCACCTAACTACCCCTCACTTCCCACATCACCTGATCTCCCCTCGCACTCCCTATACTCCCCGATCTCACCTCACTCCCCGCGTCACCCAAACTCCCCTCACTTCCCACGTCACACGACCTCCCCTCACACCCCATCTCACCCAACCTCCCCTCACTCCCCACGTCACCCAAACTCCCCTCGCTATCTACCTCACCCGATCTACCCAAACTCCCCAAGTCACCCAATCGCCCCTCACTCCCCACGTCACCGACCTCCCACCACTCCCCATATCACCCGACCTCCCATCAGTCCCCACGTCACCCAAACTCCCCTCACTCCCACTTCACCTGATCTCCCCTCACTCTCAACGTCACCTGATCTCCCCTCACTCCCCCGTCACCCGACCTCGCCTCACTCCACACCTCACCCTACCTCCCCTCACTCCCCACGTCACCTGTACTCCCCTCACTCCCAATATCACCTGATTTCACCTCACTTCCCACAACACCTGATCTCCCCTCACACTCCCTATACTGCCCGATCACCACTCACTCCCCATGTCAATCGACCTCACCTCACTCCCCACATCACCCGATCTCCCCTCACTCTCAACTTCACCCGACCTCCCCTCACTCCCATCACCTAATATCCTCTCACTCCCCACCTCACCCGATCTCCCCTCACTCCCCAAATCTTCCGACCTCCCCTCACTCCCCACGGCACCCGACCTCCCCTCACTCCCCACGTCACCCAATCTCCACTCACTCCCCACGTCACCCAATCTCCCCTCACTTCCCACGTCACCCGACCTCCCCTCACTCCCAATCTCACCCAACCTCCCCTCACTCCCCACGTCACTCAATCCACCCACACTCCCCACATCACCCGACCTCGCCTCACTCCCCACGTCACCCAATCTCCCCTCACTCCCCACCTCACCCAACCTCCCCTCACTCCGCACGTCACCTAACTTCCCCTCACTACCCTCGTCACTCGACCTCCCCTCACTCCACACATCACCCGACCTCCCCTCACTCCCCACGCCACCCGACCTGCACTCACTCCCCACGTCACCTGATCTCCCCTCACTCCCCACCTCACTCGAACTCCCCTCACTCCCCACATCACCTAACTACCCCTCACTTCCCACATTACCCGATCTCCACTCACACTCCCTATACTCCCCGATCTCTCCTCAATCCCCACGTCACCAAAGCTACCCTCACTCATACATCACCTGATCTCCGCTCACTCTCAACTTCAACCGACCTCCCCTCACTCCCATCACCTAATATCCCCTCACTTCCCACATCACCTGATCTCCACTCACACTCCCTATACTCACCGATCTCACGCACTCTCCACGTCACCCAACCTCCCCTCACTCCTACATCAACTGATCTCCCCTCAATCCCCACCTCACTCGATCTCCCCTCACTCCACACCTCATCTGACCTCCACTCACTCCCCATGTCACCCAATCTCCCCTCACTCCCCACATCACCCAACCTCCCCTCACTGCCCATGTCACCCAAACTCCACTCACTCCCCATGGCACCCGATCTCACCTCACTCCCCACGTCACCCAAACTCCCCTCACTTCCCACGTCACCTGACCTCCCCTCACTCCCAATCTCACCCAACCTCCTCTCACTCCCCGCGTCACTCAATCTCCCCTCACACCCCACATCACCCGACCTCGCCTCACTCCCCACGTCACCCAATCTCCCCTCACTCCCCACCTCACCCAACCTCCCCTCACTCCCCACGTCACCTGACTTCCCTTCACTACCCTCGTCACTCGACCTCCCCTCACTCCACACATCACCCGACCTCCCCTCACTCCCCACGCCACCCGACCTGCACTCACTCCCCACGTCACCTGATCTCCCCTCACTCCCCACCTCACTCGAACTCCCCTCACTCCCCACATCACCTAACTACACCTCACTTCCCACATCACCAGATCTCCATTCACACTCCCTATACTCCCCGATCTCCCCTCAATCCCCACGTCACCAAAGCTACCCTCACTCATACATCACCTGATCTCTGCTCACTCTCAACTTCAACCGACCTCCCCTCACTCCCATCACCTAATATCCCCTCACTTCCCACATCACCTGATCTCCACTCACACTCCCTATTATCACCGATCTCCACTCACTCTCCACGTCACCCAACCTCCACTCACTCCCACATCACCTGATCTCCCCTCACACTCCCTATACTCACCGATCTCCACTCACTCTCCACGTCACCCAACCTCCCCTCACTCCCACATCAACTGATCTCCCCTCACTCCACACCTCATCCGACCTCCACTCACTCCCCATGTCACCCAATCTCCCCTCACTCCCCACATCACCCAACCTCCCCTCACTGCCCATGTCACCCAATCTCCACTCACTCCCCACCTCACTCGATCTCCCCTCACTCCACACCTCATCCGACCTCCACTCACTCCCCATGTCACCCAATCTCCCCTCACTCCCCACATCACCCAACCTCCCCTCACTGCCCATGTCACCCAATCTCCACTCACTCCCCATGGCACCCGATCTCACCTCACTCCCCACGTCACCCAAACGCCCCTCACTTCCCACGTCACCTGACCTCCCTTCACTCCCAATCTCACCCAACCTCCTCTCACTCCCCACGTCACTCAATCTCCCCTCACTCCCCATCTCACCCGACGTGCCCTCACTCCCCACATAACCCGACCTCTCCTCACTCCCCTTGTCACCCGATCTCCCCTCACTTCCCACGTCACCTGATCTCCCCTCACACTCCCTATACTCCCCGATCTCCCCTCACTCCAACATCACCTGATCTCCCCTCACTCCACACCTCACCCGATCTCCCCACCTCACCCGACCTCCCCTCACTCCCTTTGTCACCCAATCTCCACTCACTCCCCACGTCACTCAATCTCCCCTCGCTCCCCACATCACCCGACCTCCCATCACTCCCCATGTCACCCACCTCCCCTCACTCCCCACGGCACCCGACATCCCCTCACTCCCCATGTCACCCAATTTCCCCTCATTCCCCACGTCACCCAATCACACCTCACTCCCCACATCACCCGACCTCGCCTCACTCCCCACGTCACCCGGTCTCCCCTCACTACCCATGTCACCCAAACTCCCCTCACTCCCCATATCACCCAACCTCCCATCACTCCCAACATCACCCGACCTCCGCTCACTCCTCACGTCTCCCGACCTCCACTCACTCCCCACGTCACCTGATCTCTCCTCACTCCCCACGTCACCTGACCACCACTCACTCCCCACCTCACCCGACCTCCCCTCACTCCCCACGTCACCCGACCTCCCCTTACTCCCCACGTCACCTAACTACCCCTCACTTCGCACATCACCTGATCTCCCCTCGCACTCCCTATACTCCCCGATCTCACCTCACTCCCCGCGTCAACCATACTCCCCTCACTTCCCACGTCACACGACCTCCCCTCACCCCCCACGTCACCCGACCTCCCTTCACTCCCCACGTCACCCGATGTCCCCTCACTCCCCATCTCACCCAACCTCCCCTCACTCCCCACGTCACCCAAACTCCACTCGCTCTCCACCTCACCCGATCTACCCTCACTCCCCACGTCACCCAATCGCCTCTCACTCCCCACGTCACCTGACCTCCCACCACTCCCCACGTCACCCGACCTCCCATCACTCCCCACGTCACCTAACTACGCCTCACTTCCCACATCACCTGATCTACCCTCGCACTCCCTAATGTCGCCGATCTCCCCTCACTCCCCACGTCAACCAAATTCCCCTCACTCCCACTTCACCTGATCTCCCCTCACTCTCAACGTCACCTGATCTCCCCTCACTCCCCATGTCACCAGACCTCGCCTCACTCCACACCTCACCCTACCTCCCCTCACGCCCCACGTCACCTGTACTCCCCTCACTCCCAATATCACCTGATCTCCCCTCACTTCCCACATCACCTGATCTCCTTTCACACTCCCTATACTGCCCGATCACCACTCACTCCCCATGTCACCCGACCTCACCTCACTCCCCACGTCACCCGATTTCCCCTCACTCTCAACTTCACCCGACCTCCCCTCACTCCCATCACCTAATCTCCCCTCACTCCCCACCTCACCGAATCTCCCCTCACTCCCCAAATCTTCCGACCTCCCCTCACTTCCCACGGCACCCGACCTCCCCTCACTCCCCACGTCACCCAAACTCCCCTCACTCCCCATGTCACTCAATCTCCCCTCACTCCCCACATCACCCGACCTCACCTCACTCCCCGCGTCACCCAAACTCCCCTCACTTCCCACGTCACACGACCTCCCCTCACACCCCATCTCACCCAACCTCCCCTCACTGCCCACGTCACCCAACGACCCCTCACTCCCCAAGGCACCCGACCTCCACTCACTCCCCACGTCACCCAATGACCCCTCACTCCCCACGTCACCCGAACTCCCATCACTCCCAACGTCACCTGATCTCCCCTCACTCTCAACTTCACCCGATCTCCCCTCACTCGCAACATCATCCGACATCCCCTCACGCCCAACATCACCTGACCTCTCCTCACTCCCCACGTCACCTGATCTCCCCTCACTGCCCACATCACAGAAACTCCCCTCACTCCCCACATCACCCGACCTCCACTCACACCCCACGTCATCTGATCGCCCCTCACTCCCCACATCACCTGATCTCCCCACACTCCCCACCTCACTCGACCTCCCCTCACTGCCCACTTCACCCGACCTCTCCTCACTCCCCACGTCACCTGAACTCTACTCACTCCCCACGTCACATAACTACCCCTCACTAGCCACATCACCTGATCTCCCCTCGCACACCCTATACTCCCCGATCTCACCTCACTCCCCACGTCACCCAAACTCCCCTCACTCCCCACGTCACCCGACCTCCCCTCACTCCCCACGTCACCTAACTACCCCTCACTTCCCAAATCACCTGATCTACCCTCGCATTCCGTAGAGTCCCCGATCACCCCTCACTCCCCACGTCACACAAACTCCCCTCACTCCCACTTCACCTGATCTCCCCTAACTCTCAACGTCACCCGAACTCCCCTCACTCCCCACGTCACCCAAACTACCCTCACTCCCCATCTCACCCAACCTCCCCTCACTACCCATCTCACCCGACCTGCCCTCACTCCCCACATCACCCGACCTCTCCTCACTCCCCACGTCACACAAACTCCCCTCACTCCCCATCTCACTCAACCTCCCCTCACTCCCCACATGATCCGATCTCCCCTCACTCCTCAATCACCCAACCCCCCTCACTCCCCACATCACCCGACATCTCCTCACTCCCCACGTCACCCAACCTCCCCTCACTCCCCACGTCACCCGATGACCCTCAGTTCCCACGTCACCCGACCTCCCCTCACTCCCCACGTCACCCGACCTGCCTCACTCCCCTCGTCATCCGATCTCCCCTCACTCCCCATCTCACCCGACCTCCCCTCACTCGCCATGTCACCCAAACTTCTCTCACTCCCCATCTCACCTGACCTCCCCTCACTCCCCACATCACCCGACCTCCCCTCCCCTCACTCCCCACATCACCCTACCTCCCCTCACTCCCCACGTCACTCAATCTCCCCTCACTCCCCACGTCACCCAATCTCCCCTCACTCCCCACATGACCTGATCTCCCCTTATTCCCCATACCACCTGATCTCCCCTCACTCCCCACCTCCCCCAAGCTCCTCTCACTCAGACATCACCCGATCTCCCCTCACTCCCACATTACCTGATCTCCCCTCATTCCACACCTCACCCGATCTCCCCTCACTCCCCACCTCAGCCGACCTCCCCGCACTCCCCTCATCACGCGACCTCTCCTCATTCTCCAAGTCCCTGACCTCCCCTCACTCCCCACGTCACCCAAACTCCCCTCACTCCCCATCTCACCCGACCTCACCTCACTCCCCACATCAGCCGACCTCCACTCACTCCCCACGTCACCTGATCTCCCTTCACTCCCCACGTCACCCGACCTCCCCTCACTCCACACCTCACCCGACCTCCCCTCACTTCCCACGTCACCCGACCTCCCCTCAATCCACACCTCACCCGACCTCCCCTCACTTCCCACGTCACCCGACCTCCCCTCAGTCCCCACATCACCTGATCTCCCCTCACACTCCCTATACTCCCCAATCTCCACTCACTCTCCACGTCAACCAACCTCCCCTCACTCCCTCATCACCTGATCGCCCCTCCCTCCCCACCTCACCCGATCTCCCCTCACTCCCCTCACTCCCCACATCATCCGACCTCCTCTCACTCCCCACATCACCCGGCCTCTCCTCACTCCCCACATCACCCAAACTCCCCTCACTCCCCACATCACCCGACCTCCCCTCACACCCCACCTCACTCGACCTCCCCTCACTCCCCACATCACCCGACCTCTCCTCACTCCCCACGTCAGCCGACCTCCCCTCACTCCCCACGTCACCCGACCTCCCCTCACTCCCCACGTCACCTAACTACCCCTCACTTCCCACATCACCTGATCTCCCCTCGCACTCCCTATACTCCCCGATCTCACCTCACTCCCCGCGTCACCCAAACTCCCCTCACTTCCCACGTCACACGACCTCCCCTCACACCCCATCTCACCCAACCTCCCCTCACTCCCCACGTCACCCAAACTCCCCTCGCTATCCACCTCACCCGATCTACCCAAACTCCCCAAGTCACCCAATCGCCCCTCACTCCCCACGTCACCCGACCTCCCACCACTCCCCATATCACCCGACCTCCCATCAGTCCCCACGTCACCCAAACTCCCCTCACTCCCACTTCACCTGATCTCCCCTCACTCTCAACGTCACCTGATCTCCCCTCACTCCCCCGTCACCCGACCTCGCCTCACTCAACACCTCACCCTACCTCCCCTCACTCCCCACGTCACCTGTACTCCCCTCACTCCCAATATCACCTGATTTCACCTCACTTCCCACAACACCTGATCTCCCCTCACACTCCCTATACTGCCCGATCACCACTCACTCCCCATGTCAATCGACCTCACCTCACTCCCCACGTCACCCGATCTCCCCTCACTCTCAACTTCACCCGACCTCCCCTCACTCCCATCACCTAATATCCTCTCACTCCCCACCTCACCCGATCTCCCCTCACTCCCCAAATCTTCCGACCTCCCCTCACTCCCCACGGCACCCGTCCTCCCCTCACTCCCCACGTCACCCAATCTCCACTCACTCCCCACGTCACCCAATCTCCCCTCACTTCCCACGTCACCCGACCTCCCCTCACTCCCAATCTCACCCAACCTCCCCTCACTCCCCACGTCACTCAATCCACCCACACTCCCCACATCACCCGACCTCGCCTCACTCCCCACGTCACCCAATCTCCCCTCACTCCCCACCTCACCCAACCTCCCCTCACTCCGCACGTCACCTAACTTCCCCTCACTACCCTCGTCACTCGACCTCCCCTCACTCCACACATCACCCGACCTCCCCTCACTCCCCACGCCACCCGACCTGCACTCACTCCCCACGTCACCTGATCTCCCCTCACTCCCCACCTCACTCGAACTCCCCTCACTCCCCACATCACCTAACTACCCCTCACTTCCCACATTACCCGATCTCCACTCGCACTCCCTATACTCCCCGATCTCTCCTCAATCCCCACGTCACCAAAGCTACCCTCACTCATACATCACCTGATCTCCGCTCACTCTCAACTTCAACCGACCTCCCCTCACTCCCATCACCTAATATCCCCTCACTTCCCACATCACCTGATCTCCACTCACACACCCTATACTCACCGATCTCACTCACTCTCCACGTCACCCAACCTCCCCTCACTCCTACATCAACTGATCTCCCCTCAATCCCCACCTCACTCGATCTCCCCACACTCCACACCTCATCCGACCTCCACTCACTCCCCATGTCACCCAATCTCCCCTCACTCCCCACATCACCCAACCTCCCCTCACTGCCCATGTCACCCAAACTCCACTCACTCCCCATGGCACCCGATCTCACCTCACTCCCCACGTCACCCAAACTCCCCTCACTTCCCACGTCACCTGACCTCCCCTCACTCCCAATCTCACCCAACCTCCTCTCACTCCCCGCGTCTCTCAATCTCCCCTCACACCCCACATCACCCGACCTCGCCTCACTCCCCACGTCACCCAATCTCCCCTCACTCCCCAACTCACCCAACCTCCCCTCACTCCCCATGTCACCTGACTTCCCTTCACTACCCTCGTCACTCGACCTCCCCTCACTCCACACATCACTCGACCTGCCCTCACTCCCCACGCCACCCGACCTGCACTCACTCCCCACGTCACCTGATCTCCCCTCACTCCCCACATCACCCAACCTCCCCTCACTGCCCATGTCACCCAAACTCCACTCACTCCCCATGGCACCCGATCTCACCTCACTCCCCACGTCACCCAAACTCCCCTCACTTCCCACGTCACCTGACCTCCCCTCACTCCCAATCTCACCCAACCTCCTCTCACTCCCCGCGTCACTCAATCTCCCCTCACACCCCACATCACCCGACCTCGCCTCACTCCCCACGTCACCCAATCTCCCCTCACTCCCCACCTCACCCAACCTCCCCTCACTCCCCACGTCACCTGACTTCCCTTCACTACCCTCGTCACTCGACCTCCCCTCACTCCACACATCACCCGACCTCCCCTCTCTCCCCACGCCACCCGACCTGCACTCACTCCCCACGTCACCTGATCTCCCCTCACTCCCCACCTCACTCGAACTCCCCTCACTCCCCACATCACCTAACTACACCTCACTTCCCACATCACCAGATCTCCATTCACACTCCCTATACTCCCCGATCTCCCCTCAATCCCCACGTCACCAAAGCTACCCTCACTCATACATCACCTGATCTCCGCTCACTCTCAACTTCAACCGACCTCCCCTCACTCCCATCACCTAATATCCCCTCACTTCCCACATCACCTGATCTCCACTCACACTCCCTATTATCACCGATCTCCACTCACTCTCCACGTCACCCAACCTCCACTCACTCCCACATCACCTGATCTCCCCTCACACTCCCTATACTCACCGATCTCCACTCACTCTCCACGTCACCCAACCTCCCCTCACTCCCACATCAACTGATCACCCCTCACACCACACCTCATCCGAACTCCACTCACTCCCCATGTCACCCAATCTCCCCTCACTCCCCACATCACCCAACCTCCCCTCACTGCCCATGTCACCCAATCTCCACTCACTCCCCACCTCACTCGATCTCCCCTCACTCCACACCTCATCCGACCTCCACTCACTCCCCATGTCACCCAATCTCCCCTCACTCCCCACATCACCCAACCTCCCCTCACTGCCCATGTCACCCAATCTCCACGCACTCCCCATGGCACCCGATCTCACCTCACTCCCCACGTCACCCAAACGCCCCTCACTTCCCACGTCACCTGACCTCCCTTCACTCCCAATCTCACCCAACCTCCTCTCACTCCCCACGTCACTCAATCTCCCCTCACTCCCCATCTCACCCGACGTGCCCTCACTCCCCACATAACCCGACCTCTCCTCACTCCCCTTGTCACCCGATCTCCCCTCACTTCCCACGTCACCTGATCTCCCCTCACACTCCCTATACTCCCCGATCTCCCCTCACTCCAACATCACCTGATCTCCCCTCACTCCACACCTCACCCGATCTCCCCTCACTCCCCACCTCACCCGACCTCCCCTCACTCCCTTTGTCACCCAATCTCCACTCACTCCCCACGTCACTCAATCTCCCCTCGCTCCCCACATCACCCGACCTCCCATCACTCCCCATGTCACCCACCTCCCCTCACTCCCCACGGCACCCGACATCCCCTCACTCCCCATGTCACCCAATTTCCCCTCATTCCCCACGTCACCCAATCACACCTCACTCCCCACATCACCCGACCTCGCCTCACTCCCCACGTCACCCGGTCTCCCCTCACTACCCATGTCACCCAAACTCCCCTCACTCCCCATCTCACCCAACCTCCCATCACTCCCAACATCACCCGACATCCGCTCACTCCCCACGTCTCCCGACCTCCACTCACTCCCCACGTCACCTGATCTCTCCTCACTCCCCACGTCACCTGACCACCACTCACTCCCCACCTCACCCGACCTCCCCTCACTCCCCACGTCACCCGACCTCCCCTTACTCCCCACGTCACCTAACTACCCCTCACTTCGCACATCACCTGATCTCCCCTCGCACTCCCTATACTCCCCGATCTCACCTCACTCCCCGCGTCAACCATACTCCCCTCACTTCCCACGTCACACGACCTCCCCTCACCCCCCACGTCACCCGACCTCCCTTCACTCCCCACGTCACCCGATGTCCCCTCACTCCCCATCTCACCCAACCTCCCCTCACTCCCCACGTCACCCAAACTCCACTCGCTCTCCACCTCACCCGATCTACCCTCACTCCCCACGTCACCCAATCGCCTCGCACTCCCCAAGTCACCTGACCTCCCACCACTCCCCACGTCACCCGACCTCCCATCACTCCCCACGTCACCTAACTACGCCTCACTTCCCACATCACCTGATCTACCCTCGCACTCCCTAATGTCGCCGATCTCCCCTCACTCCCCACGTCAACCAAATTCCCCTCACTCCCACTTCACCTGATCTCCCCTCTCTCTCAACGTCACCTGATCTCCCCTCACTCCCCATGTCACCCGACCTCGCCTCACTCCACACCTCACCCTACCTCCCCTCACGCCCCACGTCACCTGTACTCCCCTCACTCCCAATATCACCTGATCTCCCCTCACTTCCCACATCACCTGATCTCCTTTCACACTCCCTATACTGCCGGATCACCACTCACTCCCCACGTCACCCGACCTCACCTCACTCCCCACGTCACCCGATTTCCCCTCACTCTCAACTTCACCCGACCTCCCCTCACTCCCATCACCTAATCTCCCCTCACTCCCCACCTCACCCAATCTCCCCTCACTCCCCAAATCTTCCGACCTCCCCTCACTTCCCACGGCACCCGACCTCCCCTCACTCCCAATCTCACCCAACCTCCCCTCACTCCCCATGTCACTCAATCTCCCCTCACTCCCCACATCACCCGACCTCACCTCACTCCCCGCGTCACCCAAACTCCCCTCACTTCCCACGTCACACGACCTCCCCTCACACCCCATCTCACCCAACCTCCCCTCACTGCCCACGTCACCCAACGACCCCTCACTCCCCAAGGCACCCGACCTCCACTCACTCCCCACGTCACCCAATGACCCCTCACTCCCCACGTCACCCGAACTCCCATCACTCCCAACATCACCTGATCTCCCCTCACTCTCAACTTCACCCGATCTCCCCTCACTCGCAACATCATCCGACATCCCCTCACGCCCAACATCACCTGACCTCTCCTCACTCCCCACGTCACCTGATCTCCCCTCACTGCCCACATCACAGAAACTCCCCTCACTCCCCACATCACCCGACCTCCAATCACACCCCACGTCATCTGATCGCCCCTCACTCCCCACATCACCTGATCTCCCCACACTCCCCACCTCACTCGACCTCCCCTCACTGCCCACTTCACCCGACCTCTCCTCACTCCCCACGTCACCTGAACTCTACTCACTCCCCACGTCACATAACTACCCCTCACTAGCCACATCACCTGATCTCCCCTCGCACACCCTATACTCCCCGATCTCACCTCACTCCCCACGTCACCCAAACTCCCCTCACTCCCCACGTCACCCGACCTCCCCTCACTCCCCACGTCACCTAACTACCCCTCACTTCCCAAATCACCTGATCTACCCTCGCATTCCGTAGAGTCCCCGATCACCCCTCACTCCCCACGTCACACAAACTCCCCTCACTCCCACTTCACCTGATCTCCCCTAACTCTCAACGTCACCCGAACTCCCCTCACTCCCCACGTCACCCAAACTACCCTCACTCCCCATCTCACCCAACCTCCCCTCACTACCCATCTCACCCGACCTGCCCTCACTCCCCACATAACCCGACCTCTCCTCACTCCCCTTGTCACCCGATCTCCGCACAATTCCCACGTCACCTGATTTCCCCTCACTCCCCACATCACCCGACCTCTCCTCACTCCCCACGTCACACAAACTCCCCTCACTCCCCATCTCACTCAACCTCCCCTCACTCCCCACATGATCCGATCTCCCCTCACTCCTCAATCACCCAACCCCCCCTCACTCCCCACATCACCCGACATCTCCTCACTCCCCACGTCACCCGATGACCCTCAGTTCCCACGTCACCCGACCTCCCCTCACTCCCCACGTCACCCGACCTGCCTCACTCCCCTCGTCATCCGATCTCCCCTCACTCCCCATCTCACCCGACCTCCCCTCACTCGCCATGTCACCCAAACTTCTCTCACTCCCCATCTCACCCGACCTCCCCTCACTCCCCACATCACCCGACCTCCCCTCCCCTCACTCCCCACATCACCCTACCTCCCCTCACTCCCCAAGTCACTCAATCTCCCCTCACTCCCCACGTCACCCAATCTCCCCTCACTCCCCACATGACCTGATCTCCCCTTATTCCCCATACCACCTGATCTCCCCTCACTCCCCACCTCCCCCAAGCTCCCCTCACTCAGACATCACCCGATCTCCCCTCACTCCCACATTACCTGATCTCCCCTCATTCCACACCTCACCCGATCTCCCCTCACTCCCCACCTCAGCCGACCTCCCCGCACTCCCCTCATCACGCGACCTCTCCTCATTCTCCAAGTCCCCGACCTCCCCTCACTCCCCACGTCACCCAAACTCCCCTCACTCCCCATCTCACCCAACCTCACCTCACTCCCCACATCAGCCGACCTCCACTCACTCCCCACGTCACCTGATCTCCCTTCACTCCCCACGTCACCCGACCTCCCCTCACTCCACACCTCACCCGACCTCCCCTCACTTCCCACGTCACCCGACCTCCCCTCAATCCACACCTCACCCGACCTCCCCTCACTTCCCACGTCACCCGACCTCCCCTCAGTCCCCACATCACCTGATCTCCCCTCACACTCCCTATACTCCCCAATCTCCACTCACTCTCCACGTCAACCAACCTCCCCTCACTCCCTCATCACCTGATCGCCCCTCCCTCCCCACCTCACCCGATCTCCCCTCACTCCCCTCACTCCCCACATCATCCGACCTCCTCTCACTCCCCACATCACCCGGCCTCTCCTCACTCCCCACATCACCCAAACTCCCCTCACTCCCCACATCACCCGACCTCCCCTCACACCCCACCTCACTCGACCTCCCCTCACTCCCCACATCACCCGACCTCTCCTCACTCCCCACGTCAGCCGACCTCCCCTCACTCCCCATGTCACCCGACCTCCCCTCACTCCCCACGTCACCTAACTACCCCTCACTTCCCACATCACCTGATCTCCCCTCGCACTCCCTATACTCCCCGATCTCACCTCACTCCCCGCGTCACCCAAACTCCCCTCACTTCCCACGTCACACGACCTCCCCTCACACCCCATCTCACCCAACCTCCCCTCACTCCCCACGTCACCCAAACTCCCCTCGCTATCCACCTCACCCGATCTACCCAAACTCCCCAAGTCACCCAATCGCCCCTCACTCCCCACGTCACCCGACCTCCCACCACTCCCCATATCACCCGACCTCCCATCAGTCCCCACGTCACCCAAACTCCCCTCACTCCCACTTCACCTGATCTCCCCTCACTCTCAACGTCACCTGATCTCCCCTCACTCCCCCGTCACCCGACCTCGCCTCACTCCACACCTCACCCTACCTCCCCTCACTCCCCACGTCACCTGTACTCCCCTCACTCCCAATATCACCTGATTTCACCTCACTTCCCACACCTGATCTCCCCTCACACTCCCTATACTGCCCGATCACCACTCACTCCCCATGTCAATCGACCTCACCTCACTCCCCACGTCACCCGATCTCCCCTCACTCTCAACTTCACCCGACCTCCCCTCACTCCCATCACCTAATATCCTCTCACTCCCCACCTCACCCGATCTCCCCTCACTCCCCAAATCTTCCGACCTCCCCTCACTCCCCACGGCACCCGACCTCCCCTCACTCCCCACGTCACCCAATCTCCACTCACTCCCCACGTCACCCAATCTCCCCTCACTTCCCACGTCACCCGACCTCCCCTCACTCCCAATCTCACCCAACCTCCCCTCACTCCCCACGTCACTCAATCCACCCACACTCCCCACATCACCCGACCTCGCCTCACTCCCCACGTCACCCAATCTCCCCTCACTCCCCACCTCACCCAACCTCCCCTCACTCCACACGTCACCTAACTTCCCCTCACTACCCTCGTCACTCGACCTCCCCTCTCTCCACACATCACCCGACCTCCCCTCACTCCCCACGCCACCCGACCTGCACTCACTCCCCACGTCACCTGATCTCCCCTCACTCCCCACCTCACTCGAACTCCCCTCACTCCCCACATCACCTAACTACCCCTCACTTCCCACATTACCCGATCTCCACTCACACTCCCTATACTCCCCGATCTCTCCTCAATCCCCACGTCACCAAAGCTACCCTCACTCATACATCACCTGATCTCCGCTCACTCTCAACTTCAACCGACCTCCCCTCACTCCCATCACCTAATATCCCCTCACTTCCCACATCACCTGATCTCCACTCACACTCCCTATACTCACCGATCTCACTCACTCTCCACGTCACCCAAACTCCCCTCACTCCTACATCAACTGATCTCCCCTCAATCCCCACCTCACTCGATCTCCCCTCACTCCACACCTCATCCGACCTCCACTCACTCCCCATGTCACCCAATCTCCCCTCACTCCCCACATCACCCAACCTCCCCTCACTGCCCATGTCACCCAAACTCCACTCACTCCCCATGGCACCCGATCTCACCTCACTCCCCACGTCACCCAAACTCCCCTCACTTCCCACGTCACCTGACCTCCCCTCACTCCCAATCTCACCCAACCTCCTCTCACTCCCCGCGTCACTCAATCTCCCCTCACACCCCACATCACCCGACCTCGCCTCACTCCCCACGTCACCCAATCTCCCCTCACTCCCCACCTCACCCAACCTCCCCTCACTCCCCACGTCACCTGACTTCCCTTCACTACCCTCGTCACTCGACCTCCCCTCACTCCACACATCACCCGACCTCCCCTCACTCCCCACGCCACCCGACCTGCACTCACTCCCCACGTCACCTGATCTCCCCTCACTCCCCACCTCACTCGAACTCCCCTCACTCCCCACATCACCTAACTACACCTCACTTCCCACATCACCAGATCTCCATTCACACTCCCTATACTCCCCGATCTCCCCTCAATCCCCACGTCACCAAAGCTACCCTCACTCATACATCACCTGATCTCCGCTCACTCTCAACTTCAACCGACCTCCCCTCACTCCCATCACCTAATATCCCCTCACTTCCCACATCACCTGATCTCCACTCACACTCCCTATTATCACCGATCTCCACTCACTCTCCACGTCACCCAACCTCCACTCACTCCCACATCACCTGATCTCCCCTCACACTCCCTATACTCACCGATCTCCACTCACTCTCCACGTCACCCAACCTCCCCTCACTCCCACATCAACTGATCTCCCCTCACTCCACACCTCATCCGACCTCCACTCACTCCCCATGTCACCCAATCTCCCCTCACTCCCCACATCACCCAACCTCCCCTCACTGCCCATGTCACCCAATCTCCACTCACTCCCCACCTCACTCGATCTCCCCTCACTCCACACCTCATCCGACCTCCACTCACTCCCCATGTCACCCAATCTCCCCTCACTCCCCACATCACCCAACCTCCCCTCACTGCCCATGTCACCCAATCTCCACTCACTCCACATGGCACCCGATCTCACCTCACTCCCCACGTCACCCAAACGCCCCTCACTTCCCACGTCACCTGACCTCCCTTCACTCCCAATCTCACCCAACCTCCTCTCACTCCCCACGTCACTCAATCTCCCCTCACTCCCCATCTCACCCGACGTGCCCTCACTCCCCACATAACCCGACCTCTCCTCACTCCCCTTGTCACCCGATCTCCCCTCACTTCCCACGTCACCTGATCTCCCCTCACACTCCCTATACTCCCCGATCTCCCCTCACTCCAACATCACCTGATCTCCCCTCACTCCACACCTCACCCGATCTCCCCTCACTCCCCACCTCACCCGACCTCCCCTCACTCCCTTTGTCACCCAATCTCCACTCACTCCCCACGTCACTCAATCTCCCCTCGCTCCCCACATCACCCGACCTCCCATCACTCCCCATGTCACCCACCTCCCCTCACTCCCCACGGCACCCGACATCCCCTCACTCCCCATGTCACCCAATTTCCCCTCATTCCCCACGTCACCCAATCACACCTCACTCCCCACATCACCCGACCTCGCCTCACTCCCCACGTCACCCGGTCTCCCCTCACTACCCATGTCACCCAAACTCCCCTCACTCCCCATATCACCCAACCTCCCATCACTCCCAACATCACCCGACCTCCGCTCACTCCCCACGTCTCCCGAACTCCACTCACTCCCCACGTCACCTGATCTCTCCTCACTCCCCACGTCACCTGACCACCACTCACTCCCCACCTCACCCGACCTCCCCTCACTCCCCACGTCACCCGACCTCCCCTTACTCCCCACGTCACCTAACTACCCCTCACTTCGCACATCACCTGATCTCCCCTCGCACTCCCTATACTCCCCGATCTCACCTCACTCCCCGCGTCAACCATACTCCCCTCACTTCCCACGTCACACGACCTCCCCTCACCCCCCACGTCACCCGACCTCCCTTCACTCCCCACGTCACCCGATGTCCCCTCACTCCCCATCTCACCCAACCTCCCCTCACTCCCCACGTCACCCAAACTCCACTCGCTCTCCACCTCACCCGATCTACCCTCACTCCCCACGTCACCCAATCGCCTCTCACTCCCCACGTCACCTGACCTCCCACCACTCCCCACGTCACCCGACCTCCCATCACTCCCCACGTCACCTAACTACGCCTCACTTCCCACATCACCTGATCTACCCTCGCACTCCCTAATGTCGCCGATCTCCCCTCACTCCCCACGTCAACCAAATTCCCCTCACTCCCACTTCACCTGATCTCCCCTCACTCTCAACGTCACCTGATCTCCCCTCACTCCCCATGTCACCTGACCTCGCCTCACTCCACACCTCACCCTACCTCCCCTCACGCCCCACGTCACCTGTACTCCCCTCACTCCCAATATCACCTGATCTCCCCTCACTTCCCACATCACCTGATCTCCTTTCACACTCCCTATACTGCCCGATCACCACTCACTCCCCACGTCACCCGACCTCACCTCACTCCCCACGTCACCCGATTTCCCCTCACTCTCAACTTCACCCGACCTCCCCTCACTCCCATCACCTAATCTCCCCTCACTCCCCACCTCACCCAATCTCCCCTCACTCCCCAAATCTTCCGACCTCCCCTCACTTCCCACGGCACCCGACCTCCCCTCACTCCCAATCTCACCCAACCTCCCCTCACTCCCCATGTCACTCAATCTCCCCTCACTCCCCACATCACCCGACCTCACCTCACTCCCCACGTCACCCAATCTCCCCTCACTCCCCACCTCACCCAACCTCCCCTCACTCCCCACGTCACCTGACTCCCCCTCACTACCCTCGTCACTCGACCTCCCCTCACGCCACACATCACCCGACCTCCCCTCACTCCCCACGCCACCCGACCTGCACTCACTCCCCACGTCACCTGATCTCCCCTCACTCCCCACCTCACTCGAACTCCCCTCACTCCCCACATCACCTAACTACCCCTCACTTCCCACATCACCCGATCTCCACTCACACTCCCTATACTCCCCGATCTCTCCTCAATCCCCACGTCACCAAAGCTACCCTCACTCATACATCACCTGATCTCCGCTCACTCTCAACTTCAACCGACCTCCCCTCACTCCCATCACCTAATATCCCCTCACTTCCCACATCACCTGATCTCCACTCACACTCCCTATTATCACCGATCTCCACTCACTCTCCACGTCACCCAACTTCCCCTCACTCCCACATCACCTGATCTCCCCTCACACTCCCTATACTCACCGATCTCCACTCACTCTCCACGTCACCCAACCTCCCCTCACTCCCAAATCAACTGATCTCCCCTCACATCCCACCTCACTCGATCTCCCCTCACTCCACACCTCATCCGACCTCCACTCACTCCCCACGTCACCCAATCTCCCCTCACTCCCCACATCACCCGACCTCCACTCACTGCCCATGTCACCCAATCTCCACTCACTCCCCATGGCACCCGATCTCACCTCACTCCCCACGTCACCCAAACTCCCCTCACTTCCCACGTCACCTGACCTCCCCTCACTCCCAATCTCACCCAACCTCCTCTCACTCCCCACATCACTCAACCTCCCCTCACTCCCCATCTCACCCGATGTGCCCTCACTCCCCACATAACCCGACCTCTCCTCACTCCACTTGTCACCCGATCTCCCATCACTTCCCACGTCACCTGACCTCCCCTCACTCCCAATCTCACTCAACCTCCCCTCACTCCCCATCTCACCCGACGTGCCCTCACTCCCCACATAACCCGACCGCTCCTCACTCCCCTTGTCACCCGATCTCCCCTCACTTCCCATGTCTCCTGATCTACCCTCACACTCCCTATACTCCCCGATCTCCCCTCACTCCAACATCACCTGATCTCCCCTCAATCCACACCTCACCCGATCTCCCCTCACTCCCCACCTCATCCGACCTCCCTTCACTCCCTTTGTCACCCAATCTCCACTCACTCCCCACGTCACTCAATCTCCCCTCGCTCCCCACATCACCCGACCTCCCATCACTCCCCATGTCACCCACCTCCCCTCACTCCCCACGGCACCCGACATCCCATCACTCCCCACGGCACCCGACATCCCCTCACTCCCCATGTCACCCAATCTCCACTCACTCCCCACGTCACCCAATCACACCTCACTCCCCACATCACCCGACCTCGCCTCACTCCCCACGTCACCTGACCTCCCCTCACTACCCTCCTCACCCGACCTTCCCTCACTCCACACATCACCCGACCTCCCCTCACTCCCTACGCCACCCAAACTGAACTCACTCCCCATGTCACCTGATCTCCCCTCACCCCCCACCTCACTCGAACTCCCCTGACTCCCCACATCACCTAACTACCCCTCACTTCCCACATCACCCGATCTCCACTCACACTCCCTATACTCCCCGATCTCCCCTCAATCCCCACCTCACCAAACCTACCCTCACTCATACATCACCTGATCTCCGCTCACTCTCTTCTTCAACCGACCTCCCCTCACTACCATCACCTAATATCGCCTCACTTCCCACATCACCTGATCTCCACTCACACTCCCTATTATCACCGATCTCCACTCACTCTCCACGTCACCCAACCTCCACTCACTCCCACATCAACTGATCTCCCCTCACTCCCCACCTCACTCGCTCTCCCCTCACTCCACACATCATCTGACCTCCCCTCACTCCCCACAACACGCGATCTCTCCTCACTCTCCACGTTCCTGACTTCCACTCAATCCCCACGTCACCCAAACTCCCCTCACTCCCCATCTCACCCAACCTCCCATCACTCCCAACATCACCCGACCTCCCCTCACTTCCCACGTCACCCGACCTCCACTCACTCCCCACGTCACCTGATCTCTCCTCACTCCCCACGTCACCTGACCACCACTAACTCCCCACCTCACCCGACCTCCCCTCACTTCCCACGTCACCCGACCTCCACTCACTCCCCATGTCACCTGAACTCCCCTCACTCCCCACGTCACATGATCTCCCCTCACTTCCCACATCACCTGATTGCCCCTCATACTCCCTATACTGCCCGATCTCCCCGCACACCCCACGTCACCCGACCTCCTCTCACTCCCCACGTTCCTGATCTCCCCTCACTCTCAACTTCACCCGACCTCCACTCACTCCCCAAGTCACCTGATCGACCCTCACTCCCCACATCACCTGATCTCCCCTCACTCCCCACCTCACTCGACCTCCCCTCACTCCCCAAATCACCCGACCTCCCCTTCCTCCTCACGTCACCCGACGTCTCCTCACTCCCCTTACTCCCCATGTCATCCGACCTCCCCTCACTCCCCACGTCACCTAACTACCCCTCACTTCCAACATCACCTGATCTCCCCTCGCACTCCCTATACTGCCTGATCTCACCTCACTCCCCACGTCACCCAAACACCCCTCACTTCCCACATCACCCAACGCCCCCCACACCCCACATCACCCGACCTCTCCTCACTCCCCACATCACCCGACCACCCCTCACTCCCCACATCACCCCACTCCCCTCACTCCCCACCTCACCCAAACTCCCCTTATTCCCAACCTCACCCTCACTCCCCTCACTCCCCACGTCACCCGACCTCCCCTCACTCCCCACCTCACCTGATCTCCCCTCACTCCCCACGTCACCCGACCTCCCCTCACTCCCCACGTTCCTGATCTCCCCTCACTCTCAACTTCACCTGACCTCCCCTCACTCCCATCACCTAATCTCCCCTCACTCCCCACCTCACCTGATCTCCCCTCACTCCCCACATCACCCGACCTTTCCTCACTGCCCACGTCACCCAAACTCCCCTCACTCCCCACATCACCCGAACTCCACTCACTCCACAATTCACCTGATCGACCCTCACTCCCCACATCACATGATCTCCCCTCACTCCCCACCTCACTCGACCTCCCCTCACTCCCCACGTCACCCAAACTCCCCTTAGTCCCCATCTCACCCAAACTCCCCTCACTCCCCACATCACCCGAACTCCACTCACTCCACAATTCACCTGATCGACCCTCACTCCCCACATCACATGATCTCCCCTCACTCCCCACCTCACTCGACCTCCCCTCACTCCCCACGTCACCCAAACTCCCCTTAGTCCCCATCTCACCCAACCTCCCCTCACTCCCCACATCACCCGACCTCTCCTCACTCCCCACGTCACCCGACCACCCCTCACCCCCCACGTCACCTAACTACCCCTCACTTCCCACATCACCTGATCTCTCCTCGCACTCCCTATACTCCCTGACCTCCCCTCACTTCCCACGTCAGCCGAACTCCCCTCACTCCCCACGTCACCTGACCACTCCCCGCGTCTCCTAACTACCCCTCACTTCCCACATATCCTGATTTACCCTCGCACTCCCTATAGTCCCCGATCTCCCCTCACACCCCACGTCACCCAAACTCCCCTCAGTCCCCATCTCACCCAACCTCCCCTCACTCCCCACGTCACCCGACCACCCCTCACTCCCCACGTCACCTAACAACCTCTCACTTCCCACATCACCTGATCTCCCCTCGCACTCCCTATACTCCCCGACCTCCCCTCACTCCCCACGTCAGCCGAACTCCCCTCACTCCCAACATCACCCGATCTCCCCTCACTCCCCACATCATCCGACATCCCCTCACTCCCAACATCACCCGATCTCCCCTCACTCCCCACATCATCCGACATCCCCTCACTCCCAACATCACCCGATCACTCCTCACTCCCCACATCACCCGATCTCCTCTCACTGCCCACATCACCCAAACTCCCCTCACTGCCCACATCACCCGACCTCCACTCACTCCCCACGTCACCTGATCGCCCCTCACTCCCTACATCACCTGATCTCCCCTCACTCCCCACATCAGCCGATCTCCCCTCATTGACCATGTCACCCAATCTCTACTCACTCCCCACGTCACCCAATCTCCCATCACTCCCCCACATCACCCGACCTCCCATCACTCCCCATGTCACCCCACCTCCCCTCACTCACCACGGCACCCGATCTCACCTCACTACCCACGTCACCCAAACTCCCCTCACTTCCCACGTCACCCAACCCTCACTCACTCGCCACATCACCCGACCTCTCCTCACTCCCCACGTCACCCGACCTCCCCTCACTCCCCACGTCACCCGATCTCCACTCACTTCCCACGTCACCCAAACTCCCCTCACTTCCCACATCACCTGATCTCCCCTCACACTCAACTTCACCCGACCTCCCCTCACTCCCATCACCTAATCTCCCAACACTCCCCACCTCACCTGATATCCCCTCACTCCCCACATCTTCCGACCTCTCCTCACTCCCCACATCCCCCGACCTCTCCTCACACCCCACGTCACCCAAACTTCCCTCACTCCCGACGTCACCCGATCTCCCCTCACTCCCCACATCACCCGACCTCTCCTCACACTCCATGTCACCTGACCTCCCCTCATTCCCCATCTCACCCGACCTCCGCTCACTCCCCACATCACCCAATCTCCCCTCACTCCCCTATCACCCAACACCCCCTCACTCCCCACGTCACCCGACCTCCCCTCACTCCCCACGTCACCCGACCGCCCCGCACTCCCCACGTCTACAGAGCTGCCTCACTCCCCTCATCACCCGATCTCCCCTCACTCCCCACCTCACCCGATCTCCCCTCACTCCACATGTCACAAGACCTTCCCTCACTCCCCACGTCACCCGATCACCCCTCACTCTCCACATCACCTGATCTCCCCTTACTCCCCTCATCACCCGACCTCCCCTCACTCTCCACATCACCCGACATCTCCTCACTCTCCTCCTCACCCGATCTCGCCTCACTCCCCACGTCACCCGACCTCTCCTCACTATCCACATCACCCGGCCTCAGCTCACTCCCCACGTCACCCGATATCCCCTCACTCCCCACCTCACCCGACCGCCCCTCACATCCCACGTCACCCGAACTCCCCTCACTCCCCACGTCACCTGAACTCCCCTCACTTCCCACATCACCTGATCGCCCCTCACACCCCCTATACTGCCCGATCTCCCCTCACTCCCCACATCACCCGATCTCTCCTCACTCCCCACGTCACCCGATCTCCCCTCACTCCCCACATCACCCGACCTCTCCTCACACCCCACGTCACCCAAACTCCCCTCACTCCCCACGTCACCCCGATCTCCCCTCACTCTCAACATCACCGACCTCCCCTCACTCCCATCACCTAATCTCCCCTCACTCCCCACCTCACCCGATCTCCCCTCACTCCCCAAATCTTCTGACCTCGCCTCACTACCCTCATCACCCGACCTCCCCTCACTCCACACATCACCCGACCTCCGCTCACTCCCCATGTCACCCAACCTCCCCTCACTCCCCACGTCACCCGACCTCCCCTCACTCCCCACGTCCCCTGAACTCCCCTCACACTCCCTATACTCCCCAATCTACACTCACTCTCAACGTCAGCCGAACTCCCCTCACTCCCCACATCATCCGACATCCCCTCACTCCCCACATCACCCGACCTCTCCTCACTCCCCACGTCACCCGACCTCCCCTCACTCACCACGTCACCCGACCTCCCCTCAGTCCCCACATCACCTGAACTCCCCTCACACTCCCTATACTCCCCAATCTACACTCACTCTCAACGTCAGCCGAACTCCCCTCACTCCCCACATCATCCGACATCCCCTCACTCCCCACATCACCCGACCTCTCCTCACTCCCCACGTCACCCGACCTCCCCTCACTCACCACGTCACCCGACCTCCCCTCAGTCCCCACATCACCTGATCTCCCCTCACACTCCCTATACTCCCCAAACTCCACTCACTCTCAACGTCACCCGACCTCCCCTCACACCCCACATCACCTGATCTCCCCTCACACTCCCTATACTCCCCAATCTCCACTCACTCTCAACGTCACCCGACATCCCCTCACTCCCCACGTCACCCGATCTCCACTCACTTCCCATGTCACCCAACCCCCCTCACTCCCCACATCACCCGACCTCTCCTCACTCTGCACGTCACCCGACCTCCCCTCACTCCCCACGTCACCCGACCTCCCCTCACACCCCACATCACCTGATCTCCCCTCACACTCCCTATACTCCCCAATCTCCACTCACTCTCAACGTCACCCGACCTCCCCTCACTCCCCACGTCACCCGATCTCCACTCACTTCCCATGTCACCCGACCTCCCCTCACTCCCACATTACCTGATCTCCCCTCATTCCCCACCTCAACCGAACACCCCTCACTCCCCACCTCATCAGACCTCCCCTCACTCCCCACATCACGCGACATCTCCTCACACTCCACGTCCCTGATGTCCCCTCACTCCCCACCTCACCCGACCTCCCCTCACACCCCACATCACCTGATCTCCCCTCACACTCCCTATACTCCCCAATCTCCACTCACTCTCAATGTCACCCGACATCCCCTCACTCCCCACGTCACCCGATCTCCACTCACTTCCCATGTCACCCAACCCCCCTCACTCCCCACATCACCCGACCTCTCCTCACTCCCCACGTCACCCGACCTCCCCTCACTCCCCACGTCACCCGACCTCCCCTCACACCCCACATCACCTGATCTCCCCTCACACTCCCTATACTCCCCAATCTCCACTCACTCTCAACGTCACCCGACCTCCCCTCACTCCCCACGTCACCCGATCTCCACTCACTTCCCATGTCACCCGACCTCCCCTCACTCCCACATTACCTGATCTCCCCTCATTCCCCACCTCAACCGAACACCCCTCACTCCCCACCTCATCAGACCTCCCCTCACTCCCCACATCACGCGACATCTCCTCACACTCCACGTCCCTGATGTCCCCTCACTCCCCACCTCACCCGACCGCGCCTCACTTCCAACGTCACCCGAACTCCCCTCACTCCCCACGTCACCTGAACTCCCCTCACTTCCCACATCACCTGATCTCTCCTCACACCCCCATACTGCCCGATCTCCCCTCACTCCCCACATCCCCCGACCTCTCCTCACACCACACATCAGCCAAACTCCCCTCACTCCCCACGTCACCCGATCTCCCCTCACTCTCAACATCACCGACCTCCCCTCTTCCCATCACCTAATCTCCCCTCACTCCCCACCTCACCCGATCTCCCCTCACTCCCCAAATCTTCCGACCTCGCCTCACTACCCTCGTCACTCGACCTCCCCTCACTCCACACATCACCCGACCTCTCCTCACTCCCCACGTCACCCGACCTCCCCTAACTCCCCACGTCACCCGACCTCCCCTCAGTCCCCACATCACCTGATCTCCCCTCACACTCCCTACACTCCCCAATCTCCACTCACTCTCAACGTCACCCGACCTCTCCTCACTCCCCACGTCACCCGATCTCCAATCACTTCCCACGTCACCCAATCTCCCCTCACACCCACATTACCTGATCTCCCCTCATTCCCCACCTCAACCGAACTCCCCTCACTCCCCACCTCATCAGACCTCCCCTCACTCCCCACATCACGCGACATCTCCTCACTCTCCACGTCCCTGATGTTCCGTCACTCCCCAACTCACCCGACCGCCCCTCTCTTCCCAAGTCACCCAAACTACCCTCACTCCCCACGTCACCTAACTAACTCTCACTTCCCACATCACCTGATCTCCCCTCACCCTCCCTATAATTCCCGATCTCCCCTCACTCCCCACGTCACCCAACCTCCCCTCGCTCCCCATGTCACCCGACCTCCCCTCACTCCCCACGTCACCTTACCTCCCCTCACTCCCCATGGCACCCAACCTCCCCTCACTCCCCACGTCACCTTACCTCCCCTCATTCCCCGCCTCACCATATTTCCCCTCACTCCCCATGTCACCCAATCGCCCCTCACTTCCCACGTCACCCCAACTCCCATCACTCCCCATCTCACCGACCTCCCCTCACACCCCACGTCACCTGAGCTCCCCACACTCCCCATGTCACCCGACCTCCCCTCACTCCCCACGGCACCCGACCTCCCCTCACTCCCCACGTCACTTTACCTCCCCTCACTCCCCATGTCACCCAATCGCACCTCACTCCCCATGGCACCCAACCTCCCCTCACTCCCATATCACCTGATCTCCCCTCATTCCCCACCTCACCATATTTCACCACACTCCCCACCTCATCCGACCGCCCCTCACTCCCCACATCACCCAACTTCTCCTCACTCCCCACGTCACCCAATCTCCCCTCACTCCCCACATCACCCGACCTCCCCTCACTCCCCACGTCACCTAACTACCCCTCACTTCCCACATCACCTGATCTCCCCTCACTACCCACGTCACACAACCTCCCCTCACTCCCCACGTTACCCAACCTCCCCTCACTCCCCGCGTCACCCGACCTCTACTCACACCCCACGTCACCCAATCTCCCCTCACTCCCCATATCACCCAACCTCCCCTCAGTCCCCACTCACCCGACCTCCCCTCACTCCCACATCACCTGGTCTCGACTAACTCCCCACGTCACTCAATTTCCCCTCACTCCCCACCTCACCCGATCTCCCCTCACTTCCCACATCACCCAACCTCCCCTCACTCCCACATCACCTGATCTCCCCTCACATTCCCTATACTCCCCGATATCCACTCACTCTCCACGTCACCCAATCTCCCCTCACTCCCACATCACCCGATCTCCCCTCACTCCCCACCTCATTCGACCTCCCCTCACTCCCCACATCACCCAACCTCTCCTCACTCTCCACGTCACCTGACCTCCCCTCATTCCCCATCTCACCCGACCTCCCCTCACTCCCCACATCACCCGATCTCCACTCACTCCCCTATCACCCAACACCCCCTCACTCCCCACCTCACCCGACCTCCCCTCACTCCCCACGTCACCCAAACTCCCCTCACTCCCCACCTCATCAGACCTCCCCTCACTCCCCACATCACGCGACATCTCCTCACTCTCCACGTCCCTGATGTTCCGTCACTCCCCAACTCACCCGACCGCCCCTCTCTTCCCAAGTCACCCAAACTCCCCTCACTCCCCACGTCACCTAACTACCTCTCACTTCCCACATCACCTGATCTCCCCTCACCCTCCCTATAATGCCCGATCTCCCCTCACTCCCCACGTCACCCAAACTCCCCTCACTACCCATGTCACACAACCTCCCCTCACTCCCCACGTCACCCAACCTCCCCTCACTCCCCATGTCACCCGACCTCCCCTCAATCCCCACAGCACACGACCTCCCCTCACTCCCCACATAACCAGACCTCCCTTCACTCCCCAAGTCACCCAATCGCCCCTCACTCCCCACGTCACCCCAACTCCCATCACTCCCCATCTCACCGACCTCCCCTCACTCCCCACGTCACCCGAACTCCCCTCGCTCCCCATGTCACCCGACCTCCCCTCACTCCCCACGTCACCTTACCTCCCCTCACTCCCCATGGCACACAACCTCCCCTCACTCCCCACGTCACCTTACCTCCCCTCATTCCCTGCCTCACCATATTTCCCCTCACTCCCCATGTCACCCAATCGCCCCTCACTTCCCACGTCACCCCAACTCCCATCACTCCCCATCTCACCGACCTCCCCTCACACCCCACGTCACCCGAGCTCCCCTCACTCCCCATGTCACCCGACCTCCCCTCACTCCCCACGGCACCCGACCTCCCCTCACTCCCCACGTCACTTTACCTCCCCTCACTCCCCATGTCACCCAATCGCACCTCACTCCCCATGGCACCCAACCTCCCCTCACTCCCATATCACCTGATCTCCCCTCATTCCACACCTCACCATATTTCACCACACTCCCCACCTCATTCGACCTCCCCTCACTCCCCACATCACCCAACCTCTCCTCACTCTCCACGTCACCTGACCTCCCCTCATTCCCCATCTCACCCGACCTCCCCTCACTCCCCACATCACCCGATCTCCACTCACTCCCCTATCACCCAACACCCCCTCACTCCCCACCTCACCCGACCTCCCCTCACTCCCCACGTCACCCAAACTCCCCTCACTCCCCACGTCACCCGACCGCCCTGCACTCCCCACGTCTACAGAGCTGCCTCACTCCCCTCGTCACCCGATCTCCCCTCACTCCCCACCTCACCCGATCTCCCCTCACTCCACATGTCACAAGACCTCCCCTCACTCCCCATGTCACTCGATCACCCCTCACTCCCCACATCACCTGATCTCCCCTTACTCCCTACCTCACCCAATCACCCCTTACTCCCCACATCACCCGACCTCCCCTCACTCCCCACATCACCCGACATCTCCTCACTCTCCACATCACCCGGCCTCACCTCCCTCCCCACGTCACCCCATCTCCCCTCACTCCCCACATCACCAGACCGCCACGCACTTCCCTCGTCACCCGATCTCCCCTCACTCCCCATCTCACCCGACCTGCCCTCACTACCCACGTCACCTAACTACCCCTCACTTCCCACATCACCTGATCTCCCCTCACCCTCCCTATACTGCCCGATCTCCCCTCACTCCCCACCTCATCAGACCTCCCTTCACTCCCCACATCACGCGACATCTCCTCACTCTCCACGTCCCTGATGTCCCATCACTCTCCAACTCACCCGACCGCCCCTCTCTTCCCACGTCACCCAAACTCCCCTCACTCCCCACGTCACCTGAATTCCCTCACTTCCCACATCACCTGATCTCCCCTCACACTCCCTATACTGCCCGATCTCCCCTCACTCCTGACGTCCTCTCACTCCCCACATCACCCGACCTCTCCTCACTCCACACATCAACCGATCTCCCCGCACTCCCCACATCCCCCGACCTCTCCTCACACCCCACGTCACCCAAAATTCCCTCACTCCCGACGTCATCCGATCTCCCCTCACTCCCCACCTCATTCGACCTCCCCTCACTCCCAACATCACCCGACCTCTCCTCACACTCCACGTCACCTGACCTCCCCTCATTCCCCATCTCACCCGACCTCCGCTCACTCCCCACATCACCCAATCTCCCCTCACTCCCCTATCACCCAACACCCCCTCACTCCCCACGTCACCCGACCTCCCCTCACTCCCCACGTCACCCGACCGCCCCGCACTCCCCACGTCTACAGAGCTGCCTCACTCCCATCGTCACCCGATCACCCCTCACTCCCCACCTCACCCGATCTCCCCTCACTCCACATGTCACAAGACCTTCCCTCACTCCCCACGTCACCCGATCACCCCTCACTCTCCACATCACCTGATCTCCCCTTACTCCCCTCATCACCCGACCTCCCCTCACTCCCCACATCACACGACATCTCCTCACTCTCCTCGTCACCCGATCACGCCTCACTCCCCACGTCACCCGACCTCTCCTCACTATCCACATCACCCGGCCTCAGCTCACTCCCCACGTCACCCGATCTCCCCTCGCTCCCTACGTCACCTAACTACCTCTCACTTCCCACATCACCTGATCTCCCCTCACCCCCCCATACTGCCCGATCTCCCCTCACTCCCCACGTCACCCAAACTCCCCTCACTTCCCACGCCACCCGACCTCCCCTCAATCCCCACGTCACCCGATCTCCCCTCACTCCCCACGTCACCCAATCTCCCCTCACTACCCATGTCACACAACCTCCCCTCACTCCCCACGTCACCCCAACTCCCATCACTCCCCATCTCACCGACCTCCCCTCACTCCCCACGTCACCCGATCTCCCCTCACTCCCCACCTCACCCGACCGCCTCTCACATCCCACGTCACCCGAACTCCCCTCACTCCCCACGTCACCTGAACTCCCCTCACTTCCCACATCACCTGATCGCCCCTCACACCCCCTATACTGCCCGATCTCCCCTCACTCCCCACATCACCCGATCTCTCCTCACTCCCCACGTCACCCGATCTCCCCTCACTCCCCACATCACCCGACCTCTCCTCACACCCCACGTCACCCAAACTCCCCTCACTCCCCACGTCACCCGATCTCCCCTCACTCTCAACATCACCGACCTCCCCTCACTCCCATCACCTAATCTCCCCTCACTCCCCACCTCACCCGATCTCCCCTCACTCCCCAAATCTTCTGACCTCGCCTCACTACCCTCATCACCCGACCTCCCCTCACTCCACACATCACCCGACCTCCGCTCACTCCCCATGTCACCCAACCTCCCCTCACTCCCCACGTCACCCGACCTCCCCTCACTCCCCACGTCCCCTGAACTCCCCTCACACTCCCTATACTCCCCAATCTACACTCACTCTCAACGTCAGCCGAACTCCCCTCACTCCCCACATCATCCGACATCCCCTCACTCTACACCTCACCCGACCACCCCTCACTTCCCACGTCACCCGACCTCCCCTCACTTCCCACGTCACCCGACCTCCCCTCACTCCCCACGTCCCCTGAACTCCCCTCACTCCCAACATCACATGATCTCCCCTCACTTCCCACGTCACCTGATCTCCCCTCACACTCAACTTCACCCGACCTCCCCTCACTCCCATCACCTAATCTCCCAACACTCCCCACCTCACCCGATCTCCCCTCACTCCCCACATCTTCCGACCTCCCCTCACTCCCCATGTCACCCAATCTCCCCTCACTCCCCACATCACCCAACCTGCCATCACTCCCCATGTCACCCGACCTCCCCTCACTCCCCACGGCACCCAATCGCACCTCACTCCCCACGTCACCCAAACTCCCCTCAATTCCCATGTCACCCAACACCCCCTCACTCCCCACATCACCCGACCTCTCCTCACTCCCCACGTCACCCGACCTCCCCTCACTCCCCACGTCACCCGACCTCCCCTCAGTCCCCACATCACCTGATCTCCCCTCACACTCCCTATACTCCCCAAACTCCACTCACTCTCAACGTCACCCGACCTCCCCTCACACCCCACATCACCTGATCTCCCCTCACACTCCCTATACTCCCCAATCTCCACTCACTCTCAACGTCACCCGACATCCCCTCACTCCCCACGTCACCCGATCTCCACTCACTTCCCATGTCACCCAACCCCCCTCACTCCCCACATCACCCGACCTCTCCTCACTCTGCACGTCACCCGACCTCCCCTCACTCCCCACGTCACCCGACCTCCCCTCACACCCCACATCACCTGATCTCCCCTCACACTCCCTATACTCCCCAATCTCCACTCACTCTCAACGTCACCCGACCTCCCCTCACTCCCCACGTCACCCGATCTCCACTCACTTCCCATGTCACCCGACCTCCCCTCACTCCCACATTACCTGATCTCCCCTCATTCCCCACCTCAACCGAACACCCCTCACTCCCCACCTCATCAGACCTCCCCTCACTCCCCACATCACGCGACATCTCCTCACACTCCACGTCCCTGATGTCCCCTCACTCCCCACCTCACCCGACCTCCCCTCACACCCCACATCACCTGATCTCCCCTCACACTCCCTATACTCCCCAATCTCCACTCACTCTCAACGTCACCCGACATCCCCTCACTCCCCACGTCACCCGATCTCCACTCACTTCCCATGTCACCCAACCCCCCTCACTCCCCACATCACCCGACCCCTCCTCACTCCCCACGTCACCCGACCTCCCCTCACTCCCCACGTCACCCGACCTCCCCTCACACCCCACATCACCTGATCTCCCCTCACACTCCCTATACTCCCCAATCTCCACTCACTCTCAACGTCACCCGACCTCCCCTCACTCCCCACGTAACCCGATCTCCACTCACTTCCCATGTCACCCGACCTCCCCTCACTCCCACATTACCTGATCTCCCCTCATTCCCCACCTCAACCGAACACCCCTCACTCCCAACCTCATCAGACCTCCCCTCACTCCCCACATCACCAGACCGCCACTCACTTCCCTCGTCACCCGATCTCCCCTCACTCCCCATCTCACCTGACCTCCCCTCACTACCCACGTCACACAACCTCCCCTCACTACCCACGTCACCTAACTACCCCTCACTTCCCACATCACCTGATCTCCCTCACCCTCCCTATACTGCCCGATCTCCCCTCACTCCCCACATCACCAGACCGCAACTCACTTCCCTCGTCACCCGATCTCCCCTCACTCCCCATCTCACCCGATCTCCCCTCACTCCCCACGTCACCCAAACTCCCCTCACTCCCCAACTCACACAACATCCCCTCACTCGCCACATCACCCAATCTCCCCTCACTCCCCACGTCACCCGACCTCCCCTCACTCCCCAACTCACCCGACCTCCCCGCACTCACCACGTCACCCAATTTCCCCTCACTACCCATGTCACACATCCTCCCCTCACTCCCCACGTCACCCCAACTCCCATCACTCCCCATCTCACCGACCTCCCCTCACTCCCCACGTCACCCGAGCTCCCCTCGCTCCCCATGTCACCCGACCTCCCCTCACTCCCCACGGCACCCGACCTCCCCTCACTCCCCACATCACCTTACCTCCCCTCACTCCCCATGGCACCCAACCTCCCCTCACTCCCCACGTCACCCGACCTCCCCTCACACCCCACATCACCTGATCTCCCCTCACACTCCCTATACTCCCCAATCTCCACTCACTCTCAACGTCACCCGACCTCCCCTCACTCCCCACGTCACCCGATCTCCACTCACTTCCCATGTCACCCGACCTCCCCTCACTCCCACATTACCTGATCTCCCCTCATTCCCCACCTCAACCGAACACCCCTCACTCCCCACCTCATCAGACCTCCCCTCACTCCCCACATCACGCGACATCTCCTCACACTCCACGTCCCTGATGTCCCCTCACTCCCCACCTCACCCGACCGCGCCTCACTTCCAACGTCACCCGAACTCCCCTCACTCCCCACGTCACCTGAACTCCCCTCACTTCCCACATCACCTGATCTCTCCTCACACCCCCTATACTGCCCGATCTCCCCTCACTCCCCACATCCCCCGACCTCCCCTCACACCACACATCAGCCAAACTCCCCTCACTCCCCACGTCACCCGATCTCCCCTCACTCTCAACATCACCGACCTCCCCTCTTCCCATCACCTAATCTCCCCTCACTCCCCACCTCACCCGATCTCCCCTCACTCCCCAAATCTTCCGACCTCGCCTCACTACCCTCGTCACCCGACCTCCCCTCACTCCACACATCACCCGACCTCTCCTCACTCCCCACGTCACCCGACCTCCCCTAACTCCCCACGTCACCCGACCTCCCCTCAGTCCCCACATCACCTGATCTCCCCTCACACTCCCTACACTCCCCAATCTCCATTCACTCTCAACGTCACCCGACCTCTCCTCACTCCCCACGTCACCCGATCTCCAATCACTTCCCACGTCACCCAACCTCCCCTCACACCCACATTACCTGATCTCCCCTCATTCCCCACCTCAACCGAACTCCCCTCACTCCCCACCTCATCAGACCTCCCCTCACTCCCCACATCACGCGACATCTCCTCACTCTCCACGTCCCTGATGTTCCGTCACTCCCCAACTCACCCGACCGCCCCTCTCTTCCCAAGTCACCCAAACTACCCTCACTCCCCACGTCACCTAACTAACTCTCACTTCCCACATCACCTGATCTCCCCTCACCCTCCCTATAATGCCTGATCTCCCCTCACTCCCCACGTCACCCGACCTCCCCTCGCTCCCCATGTCACCCGACCTCCCCTCACTCCCCACGTCACCTTACCTCCCCTCACTCCCCATGGCACCCAACCTCCCCTCACTCCCCACGTCACCTTACCTCCCCTCATTCCCCGCCTCACCATATTTCCCCTCACTCCCCATGTCACCCAATCGCCCCTCACTTCCCACGTCACCCCAACTCCCATCACTCCCCATCTCACCGAACTCCCCTCACACCCCACGTCACCTGAGCTCCCCTCACTCCCCATGTCACCCGACCTCCCCTCACTCCCCACGGCACCCGACCTCCCCTCACTCCCCACGTCACTTTACCTCCCCTCACTCCCCATGTCACCCAATCGCACCTCACTCCCCATGGCACCCAACCTCCCCTCACTCCCATATCACCTGATCTCCCCTCATTCCCCACCTCACCATATTTCACCACACTCCCCACCTCATCCGACCGCCCCTCACTCCCCACATCACCCAACTTCTCCTCACTCCCCACGTCACCCAATCTCCCCTCACTCCCCACATCACCCTACCTCCCCTCACTCCCCACGTCACCTAACTACCCCTCACTTCCCACATCACCTGATCTCCCCTCACTACCCACGTCACACAACCTCCCCTCACTCCCCACGTTACCCAACCTCCCCTCACTCCCCACGTCACCCGACCTCTACTCACACCCCACGTCACCCAATCTCCCCTCACTCCCCATATCACCCAACCTCCCCTCACTCCCACATCACCTGGTCTCGACTAACTCCCCACGTCACCCAATTTCCCCTCACTCCCCACCTCACCCGATCTCCCCTCACTTCCCACATCACCCAACCTCCCCTCACTCCCACATCACCTGATCTCCCCTCACATTCCCTATACTCCCCGATATCCACTCACTCTCCACGTCACCCAATCTCCCCTCACTCCCACATCACCCGATCTCCCCTCACTCCCCGCCTCATTCGACCTCCCCTCACTCCCCACATCACCCAACCTCTCCTCACTCTCCACGTCACCTGACCTCCCCTCATTCCCCATCTCACCCGACCTCCCCTCACTCCCCACATCACCCGATCTCCACTCACTCCCCTATCACCCAACACCCCCTCACTCCCCACCTCACCCGACCTCCCCTCACTCCCCACGTCACCCAAACTCCCCTCACTCCCCACCTCATCAGACCTCCCCTCACTCCCCACATCACGCGACATCTCCTCACTCTCCACGTCCCTGATGTTCCGTCACTCCCCAACTCACCCGACCGCCCCTCTCTTCCCAAGTCACCCAAACTCCCCTCACTCCCCACGTCACCTAACTACCTCTCACTTCCCACATCACCTGATCTCCCCTCACCCTCCCTATAATGCCCGATCTCCCCTCACTCCCCACGTCACCCAAACTCCCCTCACTACCCATGTCACACAACCTCCCCTCACTCCCCACGTCACCCAACCTCCCCTCACTCCCCATGTCACCCGACCTCCCCTCAATCCCCACAGCACACGACCTCCCCTCACTCCCCACATAACCAGACCTCCCTTCACTCCCGAAGTCACCCAATCGCCCCTCACTCCCCACTTCACCCCAACTCCCATCACTCCCCATCTCACCGACCTCCCCTCACTCCCCACGTCACCCGAGCTCCCCTCGCTCCCCATGTCACCCGACCTCCCCTCACTCCCCACGTCACCTTACCTCCCCTCACTCCCCATGGCACACAACCTCCCCTCACTCCCCAAGTCACATTACCTCCCCTCATTCCCCGCCTCACCATATTTCCCCTCACTCCCCATGTCACCCAATCGCCCCTCACTTCCCACGTCACCCCAAGTCCCATCACTCCCCATCTCACCGACCTCCCCTCACACCCCACGTCACCCGAGCTCCCCTCACTCCCCATGGCACACAACCTCCCCTCACTCCCCACGTCACCTTACCTCCCCTCATTCCCCGCCTCACCATATTTCCCCTCACTCCCCATGTCACCCAATCGCCCCTCACTTCCCACGTCACCCCAACTCCCATCACTCCCCATCTCACCGACCTCCCCTCACACCCCACGTCACCCGAGCTCCCCTCACTCCCCATGTCACCCGACCTCCCCTCACTCCCCACGGCACCCGACCTCCCCTCACTCCCCACGTCACTTTACCTCCCCTCACTCCCCATGTCACCCAATCGCACCTCACTCCCCATGGCACCCAACCTCCCCTCACTCCCATATCACCTGATCTCCCCTCATTCCCCACCTCACCATATTTCACCACACTCCCCACCTCATCCGACCGCCCCTCACTCCCCACATCACCCAACTTCTCCTCACTCCCCACGTCACCCAATCTCCCCTCACTCCCCACTTCACCCGACCTCCCCTCACTCCCCACGTCACCTAACTACCCCTCACTTCCCACATCACCTGATCTCCCCTCACTACCCACGTCACACAACCTCCCCTCACTCCCCACGTTACCCAACCTCCCCTCACTCCCCACGTCACCCGACCTCTACTCACACCCCACGTCACCCAATCTCCCCTCACTCCCCATATCACCCAACCTCCCCTCAGTCCCCACTCACCCGACCTCCCCTCACTCCCACATCACCTGGTCTCGACTAACTCCCCACGTCACCCAATTTCCCCTCACTCCCCACCTCACCCGATCTCCCCTCACTTCCCACATCACCCAACCTCCCCTCACTCCCAGATCACCTGATCTCCCCTCACATTCCCTATACTCCCCGATATCCACTCACTCTCCACGTCACCCAATCTCCCCTCACTCCCACATCACCCGATCTCCCCTCACTCCCCACCTCATTCGACCTCCCCTCACTCCCCACATCACCCAACCTCTCCTCACTCTCCACGTCACCTGACCTCCCCTCATTCCCCATCTCACCCGACCTCCCCTCACTCCCCACATCACCCGATCTCCACTCACTCCCCTATCAACCAACACCCCCTCACTCCCCACCTCACCCGACCTCCCCTCACTCCCCACGTCACCCAAACTCCCCTCACTCCCCACCTCATCAGACCTCCCCTCACTCCCCACATCACGCGACATCTCCTCACTCTCCACGTCCCTGATGTTCCGTCACTCCCCAACTCACCCGACCGCCCCTCTCTTCCCAAGTCACCCAAACTCCCCTCACTCCCCACGTCACCTAACTACCTCTCACTTCCCACATCACCTGATCTCCCCTCACCCTCCCTATAATGCCCGATCTCCCCTCACTCCCCACGTCACCCAAACTCCCCTCACTACCCATGTCATACAACCTCCCCTCACTCCTCACGTCACCCAACCTCCCCTCACTCCCCATGTCACCCGACCTCCCCTCAATCCCCACAGCACACGACCTCCCCTCACTCCCCACATAACCAGACCTCCCTTCACTCCCCAAGTCACCCAATCGCCCCTCACTCCCCACATCACCCCAACTCCCATCACTCCCCATCTCACCGACCTCCCCTCACTCCCCACGTCACCCGACCGCCCCTCACTCCCCACGTCACCTTACCTCCCCTCACTCCCCTTGGCACACAACCTCCCCTCACTCCCCACGTCACCTTACCTCCCCTCATTCCCCGCCTCACCATATTTCCCCTCACTCCCCATGTCACCCAATCGACCCTCACTTCCCACGTCACCACAACTCCCATCACTCCCCATCTCACCGACCTCCCCTCACACCCCACGTCACCCGAGCTCCCCTCACTCCCCATGTCACCCGACCTCCCCTCACTCCCCACGTCACTTTACCTCCCCTCACTCCCCATGTCACCCAATCGCACCTCACTCCCCATGGCACCCAACCTCCCCTCACTCCCATATCACCTGATCTCCCCTCATTCCCCACCTCACCATATTTCACCACACTCCCCACCTCATTCGACCGCCCCTCACTCCCCACATCACCCAACTTCTCCTCACTCCCCACGTCACCCAATCTCCCCTCACTCCCACATCACCCTATCTCCCCTCACTCCCCACCTCATTCGACCTCCCCTCACTCCCCACATCACCCAACCTCTCCTCACTCTCCACGTCACCTGACCGCCCCTCATTCCCCATCTCACCCGACCTCCCCTCACTCCCCACATCACCCGATCTCCACTCACTCCCCTATCACCCAACACCCCCTCACTCCCCACCTCACCCGACCTCCCCTCACTCCCCACGTCACCCAAACTCCCCTCACTCCCCACGTCACCCGACCGCCCTGCACTCCCCACGTCTACAGAGCTGCCTCACTCCCCTCGTCACCCGATCTCCCCTCACTCCCCACCTCACCCGATCTCCCGTCACTCCACATGTCACAAGACCTCCCCTCACTCCCCATGTCACTCGATCACCCCTCACTCCCCACATCACCTGATCTCCCCTTACTCCCTACCTCACCCAATCACCCCTTACTCCCCATATCACCCGACCTCCCCTCACTCCCCACGGCACCCGACCTCCCCTCACTCCCCACGTCACTTTACCTCCCCTCACTCCCCATGTCACCCAATTGCACCTCACTCCCCATGGCACCCAACCTCCCCTCACTCCCATATCACCTGATCTCCCCTCATTCCCCACCTCACCATATTTCACCACACTCCCCACCTCATCCGACCGCCCCTCACTCCCCACATCACCCAACTTCTCCTCACTCCCCACGTCACCCAATCTCCCCTCACTCCCCACTTCACCCGACCTCCCCTCACTCCCCACGTCACCTAACTACCCCTCACTTCCCACATCACCTGATCTCCCCTCACTACCCACGTCACACAACCTCCCCTCACTCCCCACGTCACCCGACCTCTACTCACACCCCACGTCACCCAATCTCCCCTCACTCCCCATATCACCCAACCTCCCCTCAGTCCCCACTCACCCGACCTCCCCTCACTCCCACATCACCTGGTCTCGACTAACTCCCCACGTCACCCAATTTCCCCTCACTCCCCACCTCACCCGATCTCCCCTCACTTCCCACATCACCCAACCTCCCCTCACTCCCACATCACCTGATCTCCCCTCACATTCCCTATACTCCCCGATATCCACTCACTCTCCACGTCACCCAATCTCCCCTCACTCCCACATCACCCGATCTCCCCTCACTCCCCACCTCATTCGACCTCCCCTCACTCCCCACATCACCCAACCTCTCCTCACTCTCCACGTCACCTGACCTCCCCTCATTCCCCATCTCACCCGACCTCCCCTCACTCCCCACATCACCCGATCTCCACTCACTCCCCTATCACCCAACACCCCCTCACTCCCCACCTCACCCGACCTCCCCTCACTCCCCACGTCACCCAAACTCCCCTCACTCCCCACCTCATCAGACCTCCCCTCACTCCCCACATCACGCGACATCTCCTCACTCTCCACGTCCCTGATGTTCCGTCACTCCCCAACTCACCCGACCGCCCCTCTCTTCCCAAGTCACCCAAACTCCCCTCACTCCCCACGTCACCTAACTACCTCTCACTTCCCACATCACCTGATCTCCCCTCACCCTCCCTATAATGCCCGATCTCCCCTCACTCCCCACGTCACCCAAACTCCCCTCACTACCCATGTCATACAACCTCCCCTCACTCCCCACGTCACCCAACCTCCCCTCACTCCCCATGTCACCCGACCTCCCCTCAATCCCCACAGCACACGACCTCCCCTCACTCCCCACATAACCAGACCTCCCTTCACTCCCCAAGTCACCCAATCGCCCCTCACTCCCCACATCACCCCAACTCCCATCACTCCCCATCTCACCGACCTCCCCTCACTCCCCACGTCACCCGACCGCCCCTCACTCCCCACGTCACCTTACCTCCCCTCACTCCCCATGGCACACAACCTCCCCTCACTCCCCACGTCACCTTACCTCCCCTCATTCCCCGCCTCACCATATTTCCCCTCACTCCCCATGTCACCCAATCGACCCTCACTTCCCACGTCACCACAACTCCCATCACTCCCCATCTCACCGACCTCCCCTCACACCCCACGTCACCCGAGCTCCCCTCACTCCCCATGTCACCCGACCTCCCCTCACTCCCCACGTCACTTTACCTCCCCTCACTCCCCATGTCACCCAATCGCACCTCACTCCCCATGGCACCCAACCTCCCCTCACTCCCATATCACCTGATCTCCCCTCATTCCCCACCTCACCATATTTCACCACACTCCCCACCTCATTCGACCGCCCCTCACTCCCCACATCACCCAACTTCTCCTCACTCCCCACGTCACCCAATCTTCCCTCACTCCCACATCACCCGATCTCCCCTCACTCCCCACCTCATTCGACCTCCCCTCACTCCCCACATCACCCAACCTCTCCTCACTCTCCACGTCACCTGACCGCCCCTCATTCCCCATCTCACCCGACCTCCCCTCACTCCCCACATCACCCGATCTCCACTCACTCCCCTATCACCCAACACCCCCTCACTCCCCACCTCACCCGACCTCCCCTCACTCCCCACGTCACCCAAACTCCCCTCACTCCCCACGTCACCCGACCGCCCTGCACTCCCCACGTCTACAGAGCTGCCTCACTCCCCTCGTCACCCGATCTCCCCTCACTCCCCACCTCACCCGATCTCCCGTCACTCCACATGTCACAAGACCTCCCCTCACTCCCCATGTCACTCGATCACCCCTCACTCCCCACATCACCTGATCTCCCCTTACTCCCTACCTCACCCAATCACCCCTTACTCCCCATATCACCCGACCTCCCCTCACTCCCCACGTCACCCGACATCTCCTCACTCTCCACATCACCCGGCTTCACCTCCCTCCCCACGTCACCCCATCTCCCCTCACTTCCCACATCACCAGACCGCCACGCACTTCCCTCGTCACCCGATCTCCCCTCACTCCCCATCTCACCCGACCTGCCCTCACTACCCACGTCACCTAACTACCCCTCACTTCCCACATCACCTGATCTCCCCTCACCCTCCCTATACTGCCCGATCTCCCCTCACTCCCCACCTCATCAGACCTCCCTTCACTCCCCACATCACGCGACATCTCCTCACTCTCCACGTCCCTGATGTCCCGTCACTCTCCAACTCACCCGACCGCCCCTCTCTTCCCACGTCACCCAAACTCCCCTCACTCCCCACGTCACCTGAATTCCCTCACTTCCCACATCACCTGATCTCCCCTCACACTCCCTATACTGCCCGATCTCCCCTCACTCCTGACGTCATCCGAACTCCTCTCACTCCCCACATCACCCGACCTCTCCTCACTCCACACATCAACCGATCTCCCCGCACTCCCCACATCCCCCGACCTCTCCTCACACCCCACGTCACCCAAAATTCCCTCACTCCCGACGTCACCCGATCTCCCCTCACTCCCCACCTCATTCGACCTCCCCTCACTCCCAACATCACCCGACCTCTCCTCACACTCCACGTCACCTGACCTCCCCTCATTCCCCATCTCACCCGACCTCCGCTCACTCCCCACATCACCCAATCTCCCCTCACTCCCCTATCACCCAACACGTCACCCGACCGCCCCGCACTCCCCACCTGTACAGAGCTGCCTCACTCCCCTCGTCACCCGATCTCCCCTCACTCCCCACCTCACCCGATCTCCCCTCACTCCACATGTCACAAGACCTTCCCTCACTCCCCACGTCACCCGAACACCCCTCACTCTCCACATCACCTGATCTCCCCTTACTCCCCTCATCACCCGACCTCCCCTCACTCCCCACATCACCCGACATCTCCTCACTCTCCTCGTCACCCGATCTCGCCTCACTCCCCACGTCACCCGACCTCTCCTCACTATCCACATCACCCGGCCTCAGCTCACTCCCCACGTCACCCGATCTCCCCTCGCTCCCTACGTCACCTAACTACCTCTCACTTCCCACATCACCTGATCTCCCCTCACCCCCCCATACTGCCCGATCTCCCCTCACTCCCCACGTCACCCAAACTCCCCTCACTCCCCACGCCACCCGACCTCCCCTCAATCCCCACGTCACCCGATCTCCCCTCACTCCCCACGTCACCCAATCTCCCCTCACTACCCATGTCACACAACCTCCCCTCACTCCCCACGTCACCCCAACTCCCATCACTCCCCATCTCACCGACCTCCCCTCACTCCCCACGTCACCCGAGCACCCCTCGCTCCCCATGTCACCCGACCTCCCCTCACTCCCCACGGCACCCAACCTCCCCTCACTCCCCACTTCACCTTACCTCCCCTCACTCCCCATGGCACCCAACCTCCCCTCACTCCCCACGTCTCCTTACCTCCCCTCATTCCCCGCCTCACCATATTTCCCCTCACTCCCCATGTCACCCCAACTCCCATCACTCCCCATCTCACCGACCTCCCCTCACACCCCACGTCACCCGAGCTCCCCTCACTCCCCATGTCACCCGACCTCCCCACACTCCCCACGGCACCCGACCTCCCCTCACTCCCCACGTCACTTTACCTCCCCTCACTCCCCATGTCACCCAATCGCAACTCACTCCCCATGGCACCCAACCTCCCCTCACTCCCATATCACCTGATCTCCCCTCATTCCCCACCTCACCATATTTCACCACACTCCCCACCTCATCCGACCGCCCCTCACTCCCCACATCACCCAACTTCTCCTCACTCCCCACGTCACCCAATCTCCCCTCACTCCCCACATCACCCGACCTCCCCTCACTCCCCACGTCACCTAACTACCCCTCACTTCCCACATCACCTGATCTCCCCTCACTACCCACGTCACACAACCTCCCTTCACTCCCCACGTCATCCAACCTCCCCTCACTCCCCACGTCACCCGACCTCTACTCACACCCCACGTCACCCAATCTCCCCTCACTCCCCATATCACCCAACCTCCCCTCAGTCCCCACTCATCCGACCTCACCTCACTCCCACATCACCTGGTCTCGACTAACTCCCCACGTCACCCAATTTCCCCTCACACCCCACCTCACCCGATCTCCCCTCACTTCCCACGTCACCCAACCTCCCCTCACTCCCACATCACCTGATCTCCCCTCACATTCCCTATACTCCCTGATATCCACGCACTCTCCACGTCACCCAATCTCCCCTCACTCACACATCACCCGATCTCCCCTCACTCCCAACCTCATTCGACCTCCCCTCACTCCCCACATCACCCAACCTCTCCTCACTCTCCACGTCACCTGACCTCCACTCATTCCCCATCTCACCCGACCTCCCCTCACTCCCCACATCACCCGATCTCCACTCACTCCCCTATCACCCAACACCCCCTCACTCCCCAACTCACCCGACCTCCCCTCACTCCCCACGTCTCCCAAACTCCCCTCACTCCCCATGTCACCCGACCGACCTGCACTACCCACGTCTACAGAGCTGCCTCACTCCCCTCGTCACCCGATCCCCCCTCACTCCCCACCTCACCCGATCTCCCCTCACTCCACATGTCACAAGACCTCCCCTCACTCCCCATGGCACTCGATCACCCCTCACTCCCCACATCACCTGATCTCCCCTTACTCCCTACCTCACCCGATCACCCCTTACTCCCCACATCACCCGACCTCCCCTCACTCCCCACATCACCCGACATCTCCTCACTCTCCTCGTCACCCAATCTCGCCTCACTCCCCACGTCACCCGACCTCTCCTCACTATCCACATCACCCGGCCTCACCTCCCTCCCCACGTCACCCCATCTCCCCTCACTCCCCACATCACCAGACCGCCACTCACTTCCCTCGTAACCCGATCTCCCCTCACTCCCCATCTCACCCGACCTGCCCTCACTACCCACGTCACACAACCTCCCCTCACTACCCACGTCACCTAACTACCCCTCACTTCCCACATCACCTGATCTCCCCTCACCCTCCCTATACAGCCCGATCTCCCCTCACTCCCCACATCACCAGACCGCCACTCACTCCCCACGTCACCCAATCTCCCCTCACTCCCCACATCACCCGACCTCCCCTCACTCCCCACATCACCTAACTACCCCTCACTTCCCACATCACCTGATCTCCCCTCACTATCCACGTCACACAACCTCCCCTCACTCCCCACGTCACCCAACCTCCCCTCACTCCCCATATCACCCAACCTCCCCTCAGTCCCCACTCACCCGACCTCCCCTCACTCCCACATCACCTGGTCTCGACTAACTCCCCACGTCACCCAATTTCCCCTCACTCCCCACCTCACCCGATCGCCCCTCACTTCCCACGTCACCCAACCTCCCCTCACTCCCACATCACCTGATCTCCCCTCACATTCCCTATACTCCCCGATATCCACTCACTCTCCACGTCACCCAATCTCCCCTCACTCCCACATCACCCGATCTCCCCTCACTCCCCACCTCATTCGACCTCCCCTCACTCCCCACATCACCCGATCTACACTCACTCCCCTATCACCCAACACCCCCTCACTCCCCACCTCACCCGACCTCCCCTCACTCCCCACGTCACCCAAACTCCCCTCACTCCCCACGTCACCCGACCGCCCTGCACTCCCCACGTCTACAGAGCTGCCTCACTCCCCTCGTCACCCGATCTCCCCTCACTCCCCACCTCACCCGATCGCCCCTCACTTCCCACGTCACCCAACCTCCCCTCACTCCCACATCACCTGATCTCCCCTCACATTCCCTATACTCCCCGATATCCACTCACTCTCCACGTCACCCAATCTCCCCTCACTCCCACATCACCCGATCTACACTCATTCCCCTATCACCCAACACCCCCTCACTCCCCACCTCACCCGACCTCCCCTCATTCCCCACGTCACCCAAACTCCCCTCACTCCCCACGTCACCCGAACGCCCTGCACTCCCCACGTGTACAGAGCTGCCTCACTCACCTCGTCACCCGATCTCCCCTCACTCCCCACCTCACCCGATCTCCCCTCACTCAACATGTCACAAGACCTCCCCTCACTCCCCACGTCACCCGATCACCCCTCACTCCCCACATCACCTGATCTCCCCTTACTCCCTACCTCACCTGATCTCCCCTTACTCCCTACCTCACCCGATCACCCCTTACTCCCCACATCACCTGATCTCCCCTTACTCCCTACCTCACCTGATGTCCCCTTACTCCCTACCTCACCCGATCACCCCTTACTCCCCACATCACCCGACCTCCCCTCACTCCCCACATCACCAGACCGCCACTCACTTCCCTCGTCACCCGATCTCCCCTCACTCCCCATCTCACCCGACCTCCCCTCACTACCCACGTCACACAACCTCCCCTCACTACCCACGTCACCTAACTACCCCTCACTTCCCACATCACCTGATCTCCCTCACCCTCCCTATACTGCCCGATCTCCCCTCACTCCCCACATCACCAGACCGCCACTCACTTCCCTCGTCACCCGATCTCCCCTCACTCCCCATCTCACCCGACCTCCCCTCACTCCCCACGTCACCCAAACTCCCCTCACTCCCCAACTCACACAACATCCCCTCACTCGCCACATCACCCAATCTCCCCTCACTCCCCACGTCACCCGACCTCCCCTCACTCCCCAACTCACCCGACCTCCCCGCACTCACCACGTCACCCAATTTCCCCTCACTACCCATGTCACACATCCTCCCCTCACTCCCCACGTCACCCCAACTCCCATCACTCCCCATCTCACCGACCTCCCCTCACTCCCCACGTCACCCGAGCTCCCCTCGCTCCCCATGTCACCCGACCTCACCTCACTCCCCACGGCACACGACCTCCCCTCACTCCCCACATAACCTTACCTCCCCTCACTCCCCATGGCACCCAACCTCCCCTCACTCCCCACGTCACCCGACCTCCCCTCACACCCCACATCACCTGATCTCCCCTCACACTCCCTATACTCCCCAATCTCCACTCACTCTCCACGTCACCCGACCTCCCCTCACTCCCCACGTCACCCGATCTCCACTCACTTCCCATGTCACCCGACCTCCCCTCACTCCCACATTACCTGATCTCCCCTCATTCCCCACCTCAACCGAACACCCCTCACTCCCCACCTCATCAGACCTCCCCTCACTCCCCACATCACGCGACATCTCCTCACACTCCACGTCCCTGATGTCCCCTCACTCCCCACCTCACCCGACCGCGCCTCACTTCCACTTCCAACGTCACCCGAACTCCCCTCACTCCCCACGTCACCTGAACTCCCCTCATTTCCCACATCACCTGATCTCTCCTCACACCCCCTATACTGCCCGATCTCCCCTCACTCCCCACATCCCCCGACCTCTCCTCACACCCCACATCAGCCAAACTCCCCTCACTCCCCACGTCACCCGATCTCCCCTCACTCTCAACATCACCGACCTCCCCTCACTCCCATCACCTAATCTCCCCTCACTCCCCACCTCACCCGATCTCCCCTCACTCCCCAAATCTTCCGACCTCGCCTCACTACCCTCGTCACCCGACCTCCCCTCACTCCACACATCACCCGACCTCTCCTCACTCCCCACGTCACCCGACCTCCCCTAACTCCCCACGTCACCCGACCTCCCCTCAGTCCCCACATCACCTGATCTCCCCTCACACTCCCTACACTCCCCAATCTCCACTCACTCTCAACGTCACCCGACCTCTCCTCACTCCCCACGTCACCCGATCTCCAATCACTTCCCACGTCACCCAACCTCCCCTCACACCCACATTACCTGATCTCCCCTCATTCCCCACCTCAACCGAACTCCCCTCACTCCCCACATCATCAGACCTCCCCTCACTCCCCACATCACGCGACATCTCCTCACTCTCCACGTCCCTGATGTTCCGTCACTCCCCAACTCACCCGACCGCCCCTCTCTTCCCAAGTCACCCAAACTACCCTCACTCCCCACGTCACCTAACTAACTCTCACTTCCCACATCACCTGATCTCCCCTCACCCTCCCTATAATGCCCGATCTCCCCTCACTCCCCACGTCACCCGACCTCCCCTCGCTCCCCATGTCACCCGACCTCCCCTCACTCCCCACGTCACCTTACCTCCCCTCACTCCCCATGGCACCCAACCTCCCCTCACTCCCCACGTCACCTTACCTCCCCTCATTCCCCGCCTCACCATATTTCCCCTCACTCCCCATGTCACCCAATCGCCCCTCACTTCCCACGTCACCCCAACTCCCATCACTCCCCATCTCACCGACCTCCCCTCACACCCCACGTCACCTGAGCTCCCCTCACTCCCCATGTCACCCGACCTCCCCTCACTCCCCACGGCACCCGACCTCCCCTCACTCCCCACGTCACTTTACCTCCCCTCACACCCCATGTCACCCAATCGCACCTCACTCCCCATGGCACCCAACCTCCCCTCACTCCCATATCACCTGATCTCCCCTCATTCCCCACCTCACCATATTTCACCACACTCCCCACCTCATCCGACCGCCCCTCACACCCCACATCACCCAACTTCTCCTCACTCCCCACGTCACCCAATCTCCCCTCACTCCCCACATCACCCAACCTCCCCTCACTCCCCACGTCACCTAACTACCCCTCACTTCCCACATCACCTGATCTCCCCTCACTACCCACGTCACACAACCTCCCCTCACTCCCCACGTTACCCAACCTCCCCTCACTCCCCACGTCACCCGACCTCTACTCACACCCCACGTCACCCAATCTCCCCTCACTCCCCATATCACCCAACCTCCCCTCAGTCCCCACTCACCCGACCTCCCCTCACTCCCACATCACCTGGTCTCGACTTACTCCCCACGTCACCCAATTTCCCCTCACTCCCCACCTCACCCGATCTCCCCTCACTTCCCACATCACCCAACCTCCCCTCACTCCCACATCACCTGATCTCCCCTCACATTCCCTATACTCCCCGATATCCACTCACTCTCCACGTCACCCAATCTCCCCTCACTCCCACATCACCCGATCTCCCCTCACTCCCCACCTCATTCGACCTCCCCTAACTCCCCACATCACCCAACCTCTTCTCACTCTCCACGTCACCTGACCTCCCCTCATTCCCCATCTCACCCGACCTCCCCTCACTCCCCACATCACCCGATCTCCACTCACTCCCCTATCACCCAACACCCCCTCACTCCCCACCTCACCCGACCTCCCCTCACTCCCCACGTCACCCAAACTCCCCTCACTCCCCACCTCATCAGACCTCCCCTCACTCCCCACATCACGCGACATCTCCTCACTCTCCACGTCCCTGATGTTCCGTCACTCCCCAACTCACCCGACCGCCCCTCTCTTCCCAAGTCACCCAAACTCCCCTCACTCCCCACGTCACCAAACAACCACTCACTTCCCACATCACCTGATCTCCCCTCACCCTCCCTATAATGCCCGATCTCCCCTCACTCCCCACGTCACCCAAACTCCCCTCACTACCCATGTCACACAACCTCCCCTCACTCCCAACGTCACCCAACCTCCCCTCACTCCCCATGTCACCCGACCACCCCTCAATCCCCACAGCACACGACCTCCCCTCACTCCCCACATAACCAGACCTCCCTTCACTCCCCAAGTCACCCAATCGCCCCTCACTCCCCACGTCACCCCAACTCCCATCACTCCCCATCTCACCGACCTCCCCTCACACCCCACATCACCCGAGCTCCCCTCACTCCCCATGTCACCCGACCTCCCCACACTCCCCACGGCACCCGACCTCCCCTCACTCCCCACGTCACTTTACCTCCCCTCACTCCCCATGTCACCCAATCGCACCTCACTCCCCATGGCACCCAACCTCCCCTCACTCCCATATCACCTGATCTCCCCTCATTCCCCACCTCACCATATTTCACCACACTCCCCACCTCATCCGACCGCCCCTCACTCCCCACATCACCCAACTTCTCCTCACTCCCCACGTCACCCAATCTCCCCTCACTCCCCACATCACCCGACCTCCCCTCACTCCCCACGTCACCTAACTACCCCTCACTTCCCACATCACCTGATCTCCCCTCACTACCCACGTCACACAACCTCACCTCACTCCCCACGTCACTCAACCTCCCCTCACACCCCACGTCACCCGACCTCTACTCACACCCCATGTCACCCGACCTCCCCTCACTCCCCACGTCACCTTACCTCCCCTCACTCCCCATGGCACCCAACCTCCCCTCACTCCCCACGTCACCTTACCTCCCCTCATTCCCCGCCTCACCATATTTCCCCTCACTCCCCATGTCACCCAATCGCCCCTCACTTCCCACGTCACCCCAACTCCCATCACTCCCCATCTCACCGACCTCCCCTCACACCCCACGTCACCTGAGCTCCCCTCACTCCCCATGTCACCCGACCTCCCCTCACTCCCCACGGCACCCGACCTCCCCTCACTCCCCACGTCACTTTACCTCCCCTCACTCCCCATGTCACCCAATTGCACCTCACTCCCCATGGCACCCAACCTCCCCTCACTCCCATATCACCTGATCTCCCCTCATTCCCCACCTCACCATATTTCACCACACTCCCCACCTCATCCGACCGCCCCTCACTCCCCACATCACCCAACTTCTCCTCACTCCGCACGTCACCCAATCTCCCCTCACTCCCCACATCACCCAACCTCCCCTCACTCCCCACGTCACCTAACTACCCCTCACTTCCCACATCACCTGATCTCCCCTCACTACCCACGTCACACAACCTCCCCTCACTCCCCACGTTACCCAACCTCCCCTCACTCCCCACGTCACCCGACCTCTACTCACACCCCACGTCACCCAATCTCCCCTCACTCCCCATATCACCCAACCTCCCCTCAGTCCCCACTCATCCGACCTCCCCTCACTCCCACATCACCTGGTCTCGACTAACTCCCCACGTCACCCAATTTCCCCTCACACCCCACCTCACCCGATCTCCCCTCACTTCCCACGTCACCCAACCTCCCCTCACTCCCACATCACCTGATCTCCCCTCACATTCCCTATACTCCCCGATATCCACTCACTCTCCACGTCACCCAATTTCCCCTCACTCCCCACCTCACCCGATCGCCCCTCACTTCCCACGTCACCCAACCTCCCCTCACTCCCACATCACCTGATCTCCCCTCACATTCCCTATACTCCCCGATATCCACTCACTCTCCACGTCACCCAATCTCCCCTCACTCCCACATCACCCGATCTCCCCTCACTCCCCACCTCATTCGACCTCCCCTCACTCCCCACATCACCCGATCTACACTCACTCCCCTATCACCCAACACCCCCTCACTCCCCACCTCACCCGACCTCCCCTCACTCCCCACGTCACCCAAACTCCCCTCACTCCCCACGTCACCCGACCGCCCTGCACTCCCCACGTCTACAGAGCTGCCTCACTCCCCTCATCACCCGATCTCCCCTCACTCCCCACCTCACCCGATCGCCCCTCACTTCCCACGTCACCCAACCTCCCCTCACTCCCACATCACCTGATCTCCCCTCACATTCCCTATACTCCCCGATATCCACTCACTCTCCACGTCACCCAATCTCCCCTCACTCCCACATCACCCGATCTCCCCTCACTCCCCACCTCATTCGACCTCCCCTCACTCCCCACATCACCCGATCTACACTCATTCCCCTATCACCCAACACCCCCTCACTCCCCACCTCACCCGACCTCCCCTCATTCCCCACGTCACCCAAACTCCCCTCACTCCCCACGTCACCCGAACGCCCTGCAAACCCACGTCTACAGAGCTGCCTCACTCACCTCGTCACCCGATCTCCCCTCACTCCCCACCTCACCCGATCTCCCCTCACTCCACATGTCACAAGACCTCCCCTCACTCCCCACGTCACCCGATCACCCCTCACTCCCCACATCACCTGATCTCCCCTTACTCCCTACCTCACCTGATCTCCCCTTACTCCCTACCTCACCCGATCACCCCTTACTCCCCACATCACCTGATCTCCCCTTACTCCCTACCTCACCTGATCTCCCCTTACTCCCTACCTCACCCGATCACCCCTTACTCCCCACATCACCCGACCTCCCCTCACTCCCCACATCACCAGACCGCCACTCACTTCCCTCGTCACCCGATCTCCCCTCACTCCCCTTCCCACCCGACCTCCCCTCACTACCCACGTCACACAACCTCCCCTCACTACCCACGTCACCTAACTACCCCTCACTTCCCACATCACCTGATCTCCCCTCACCCTCCCTATACTGCCCGATCTCCCCTCACTCCCCACATCACCAGACCGCCACTCACTTCCCTCGTCACCCGATCTCCCCTCACTCCCCATCTCACCCGACCTCCCCTCACTCCCCACGTCACCCAAACTCCCCTCACTCCCCAACTCACACAACATCCCCTCACTCGCCACATCACCCAATCTCCCCTCACTCCCCACGTCACCCGACCTCCCCTCACTCCCCAACTCACCCGACCTCCCCGCACTCACCACGTCACCCAATTTCCCCTCACTACCCATGTCACACATCCTCCCCTCACTCCCCACGTCACCCCAACTCCCATCACTCCCCATCTCACCGACCTCCCCTCACTCCCCACGTCACCCGAGCTCCCCTCGCTCCCCATGTCACCCGACCTCCCCTCACTCCCCACGGCACCCGACCTCCCCTCACTCCCCACATCACCTTAACTCCTCTCACTCCCCATGGCACCCAACCTCCCCTCACTCCCCACGTCACCTTACCTCCCCTCATTCCCCGCCTCACCATATTTCCGCTCACTCCCCATGTCACCCAATCGCCCCTCACTTCCCACGTCACCCCAACTCCCATCACTCCCCATCTCACCGACCTCCCCTCACACCCCACGTCACCCGAGCTCTCCTCACTCCCCATGTCACCCGACCTCCCCTCACTCCCCACGGCACCCGACGTCCCCTCACTCCCCACGTCACTTTACCTCCCCTCACTCCCCATGTCACCCAATCGTACCTCACTCCCCATGGCACCCAACATCCCCTCACTCCCATATCACCTGATCTCCCCTCATTCCCCACCTCACCATATTTCACCACACTCCCCACCTCATCCGACCGCCCCTCACTCCCCACATCACCCAACTTCTCCTCACTCCCCACGTCACCCAATCTCCCCTCACTCCCCACATCACCCGACCTCCCCTCACTCCCCACGTCACCTAACTACCCCTCACTTCCCACATCACCTGATCTCCCCTTAGTACCCATGTCACCCAACCTCCCCTCACTCCCCACGTCACACGACCTCTACTCACACCCCACGTAACCCAATCTCCCCTCACTCCCCATATCACCCAACCTCCCCTCAGTCCCCACTCACCCGACCTCCCCTCACTCCCACATCACCTGGTCTCGACTAACTCCCCACGTAACCCAATTTCCCCTCACTCCCCACCTCACCCGATCGCCCCTCACTTCCCACGTCACCCAACCTCCCCTCACTCCCACATCACCTGATCTCCCCTCACATTCCCTATACTCCCCGATATCCACTCACTCTCCACGTCACCCAATCTCCCCTCACTCCCACATCACCCGATCTCCCCTCACTCCCCACCTCATTCGACCTCCCCTCACTCCCCACATCACCCGATCTACACTCACTCCCCTATCACCCAACACCCCCTCACTCCCCACCTCACCCGACCTCCCCTCATTCCCCACGTCACCCAAACTCCCCTCACTCCCCACGTCACCCGAACGCCCTGCACTCCCCACGTGTACAGAGCTGCCTCACTCACCTCGTCACCCGATCTCCCCTCACTCCCCACCTCACCCGATCTCCCCTCACTCCACATGTCAAAAGACCTCCCCTCACTCCCCACGTCACCCGATCACCCCTCACTCCCCACATCACCTGATCTCCCCTTACTCCCTACCTCACCTGATCTCCCCTTACTCCCTACCTCACCCGATCACCCCTTAGTCCCCACATCACCTGATCTCCCCTTACTCCCTACCTCACCTGATCTCCCCTTACTCCCTACCTCACCCGATCACCCCTTACTCCCCACATCACCCGACCTCCCCTCACTCCCCACATCACCCAATCTCGCCTCACTCCCCACGTCACCCCATCTCCCCTCACTCCCCACATCACCAGACCGCCACTCACATCCCTCGTCACCCGATCTCCCCTCACTCCCCATCTCACCCGACCTCCCCTCACTACCCACGTCACCCAACCTCCCCTCACTACCCACGTCACCTAACTACCCCTCACTTCCCACATCACCTGATCTCCCCTCACCCTCCCAATACTGCCCGATCTCCCCTCACTACACACATCACCAGACCGCCACTCACTTCCCTCGTCACCCGATCTCCCCTCACTCCCCACATCACCCGACCTCCCCTCACTCCCCACGTCACCTAACTACCCCTCACTTCGAACATCACCTGATCTCCCCTCACTACCCATGTCACCCAACCTCCCCTCACTCCCCACGTCACCCGACCTCTACTCACACTCCACGTCACCCAATCTCCCCTCACTCCCCATATCACCCAACATCCCCTCTGTCCCCACTCACCCGACCTCCCCTCACTCCCACATCACCTGGTCTCGACTAACTCCCCACGTCACCCAATTTCCCCTCACTCCCCACCTCACCCGATCGCCCCTCACTTCCCACGTCACCCAACCTCCCCTCACTCCCACATCACCTGATCTCCCCTCACATTCCCTATACTCCCCGATATCCACTCACTCTCCACGTCACCCAATCTCCCCTCACTCCCACATCACCCGATCTCCCCTCACTCCCCACCTCATTCGACCTCCCCTCACTCCCCACATCACCCGATCTACACTCACTCCCCTATCACCCAACACCCCCTCACTCCCCACGTCACTTTACCTCCCATCACTCCCCACGTCACCCAAACTCCCCTCACTCCCCACGTCACCCGACCGCCCTGCACTCCCCACATCTACAGAGCTGCCTCACTCCCCTCGTCACCCGATCTCCCCTCACTCCCCACCTCACCCGATCTCCCCTCACTCCACATGTCACAAGACCTCCCCTCACTCCCCACGTCACCCGATCACCCCTCACTCCCCACATCACCTGATCTCCCCTTACTCCCTACCTCACCTGATCTCCCCTTGCTCCCTACCTCACCCGATCACCCCTTACTCCCCACATCACCTGATCTCCCCTTACTCCCTACCTCACCTGATCTCCCCTTACTCCCTACCTCACCCGATCACCCCTTACTCCCCACATCACCCGACCTCCCCTCACTCCCCACATCACCCAATCTCGCCTCACTCCCCACATCACCCCATCTCCCCTCACTCCCCACATCACCAGACCGCCACTCACTTCCCTCGTCACCCGATCTCCCCTCACTCCCCATCTCACCCGACCTCCCCTCACTACCCACGTCACACAACCTCCCCTCACTACCCACGTCACCTAACTACCCCTCACTTCCCACATCACCTGATCTCCCCTCACCCTCCCAATACTGCCCGATCTCCCCTCACTCCACACATCACCAGACCGCCACTCACTTCCCTCGTCACCCGATCTCCCCTCACTCCCCATCTCACCCGACCTCCCCTCACTCCCCACGTCACCCAAACTCCCCTCACTCCCCAACTCACACAACATCCCCTCACTCGCCACATCACCCAATCTCCCCTCACTCCCCACGTCACCCAACCTCCCCTCACTCCCCAACTCACCCGACCTCCCCTCACTCACCACGTCACCCAATTTCCCCTCACTACCCATGTCACACAACCTCCCCTCACTCCCCACGTCACCCCAACTCCCATCACTCCCCATCTCAACGACCTCCCCTCACTCCCCACGTCACCCGAGCTTCCCTCGCTCCCCATGTCACCCGACCTCCCCTCACTCCCCACGGCACCCGACCTCCCCTCACTCCCCATGTCACCTTACCTCCCCTCACTCCCCATGGCACCCAACCTCCCCTCACTCCCCACGTCACCTTACCTCCCCTCATTCCCCGCCTCACCATATTTCCCCTCACTCCCCATGTCACCCAATCGCCCCTCACTTCCCACGTCACCCCAACTCCCATCACTCCCCATCTCACCGACCTCCCCTCACACCCCACGTCACCCGAGCTCCCCTCACTCCCCATGTCACCCGACCTCCCCTCACTCCCCACGGCACCCGACCTCCCCTCACTCCCCACGTCACTTTACCTCCCCTCACTCCCCATGTCACCCAATCGCACCTCACTCCCCATGGCACCCAACCTCCCCTCACTCCCATATCACCTGATCTCCCCTCATTCCCCACCTCACCATATTTCACCACACTCCCCACCTCATCCGACCGCCCCTCACTCCCCACATCACCCAACTTCTCCTCACTCCCCACGTCACCCAATCTCCCCTCACTCCCCACATCACCCGACCTCCCCTCACTCCCCACGTCACCTAACTACCCCTCACTTCCCACATCACCTGATCTCCCCTCACTACCCACGTCACACAACCTCACCTCACTCCCCACGTCACCCAACCTCCCCTCACACCCCACGTCACCCGACCTCTACTCACACCCCACGTCACCCAATCTCCCCTCACTCCCCACCTCACCCGATCTCCCCTCACTTCCCACGTCACCCAACCTCCCCTCACTCCCACATCACCTGATCTCCCCTCACATTCCCTATACTCCCCGATATCCACTCACTCTCCACGTCACCCAATCTCCCCTCACTCCCACATCACCTGATCTCCCCTCACTCCCCACGTCACCCGACCTCTACTCACACTCCACGTCACCCAATCTCCCCTCACTCCCCATATCACCCAACATCCCCTCTGTCCCCACTCACCCGACCTCCCCTCACTCCCACATCACCTGGTCTCGACTAACTCCCCACGTCACCCAATTTCCCCTCACTCCCCACCTCACCCGATCGCCCCTCACTTCCCACGTCACCCAACCTCCCCTCACTCCCACATCACCTGATCTCCCCTCACATTCCCTATACTCCCCGATATCCACTCACTCTCCACGTCACCCAATCTCCCCTCACTCCCACATCACCCGATCTCCCCTCACTCCCCACCTCATTCGACCTCCCCTCACTCCCCACATCACCCGATCTACACTCACTCCCCTATCACCCAACACCCCCTCACTCCCCACGTCACTTTACCTCCCATCACTCCCCACGTCACCCAAACTCCCCTCACTCCCCACGTCACCCGACCGCCCTGCACTCCCCACGTCTACAGAGCTGCCTCACTCCCCTCGTCACCCGATCTCCCCTCACTCCCTACCTCACCCGATCTCCCCTCACTCCACATGTCACAAGACCTCCCCTCACTCCCCACGTCACCCGATCACCCCTCACTCCCCACATCACCTGATCTCCCCTTACTCCCTACCTCACCTGATCTCCCCTTGCTCCCTACCTCACCCGATCACCCCTTACTCCCCACATCACCTGATCTCCCCTTACTCCCTACCTCACCTGATCTCCCCTTACTCCCTACCTCACCCGATCACCCCTTACTCCCCACATCACCCGACCTCCCCTCACTCCCCACATCACCCAATCTCGCCTCACTCCCCACGTCACCCCATCTCCCCTCACTCCCCACATCACCAGACCGCCACTCACTTCCCTCGTCACCCGATCTCCCCTCACTCCCCATCTCACCCGACCTCCCCTCACTACCCACGTCACACAACCTCCCCTCACTACCCACGTCACCTAACTACCCCTCACTTCCCACATCACCTGATCTCCCCTCACCCTCCCAATACTGCCCGATCTCCCCTCACTCCACACATCACCAGACCGCCACTCACTTCCCTCGTCACCCGATCTCCCCTCACTCCCCATCTCACCCGACCTCCCCTCACTCCCCACGTCACCCAAACTCCCCTCACTCCCCAACTCACACAACATCCCCTCACTCGCCACATCACCCAATCTCCCCTCACTCCCCACGTCACCCAACCTCCCCTCACTCCCCAACTCACCAGACCTCCCCTCACTCACCACGTCACCCAATTTCCCCTCACTACCCATGTCACACAACCTCCCCTCACTCCCCACGTCACCCCAACTCCCATCACTCCCCATCTCAACGACCTCACCTCACTCCCCACGTCACCCGAGCTTCCCTCGCTCCCCATGTCACCCGACCTCCCCTCACTCCCCACGGCACCCGACCTCCCCTCACTCCCCATGTCACCTTACCTCCCCTCACTCCCCATGGCACCCAACCTCCCCTCACTCCCCACGTCACCTTACCTCCCCTCATTCCCCGCCTCACCATATTTCCCCTCACTCCCCATGTCACCCAATCGCCCCTCACTTCCCACGTCACCCCAACTCCCATCACTCCCCATCTCACCGACCTCCCCTCACACCCCACGTCACCCGAGCTCCCCTCACTCCCCATGTCACCCGACCTCCCCTCACTCCCCACGGCACCCGACCTCCCCTCACTCCCCACGTCACTTTACCTCCCCTCACTCCCCATGTCACCCAATCGCACCTCACTCCCCATGGCACCCAACCTCCCCTCACTCCCATATCACCTGATCTCCCCTCATTCCCCACCTCACCATATTTCACCACACTCCCCACCTCATCCGACCGCCCCTCACTCCCCACATCACCCAACTTCTCCTCACTCCCCACGTCACCCAATCTCCCCTCACTCCCCACATCACCCGACCTCCCCTCACTCCCCACGTCACCTAACTACCCCTCACTTCCCACATCACCTGATCTCCCCTCACTACCCACGTCACACAACCTCACCTCACTCCCCACGTCACCCAACCTCCCCTCACACCCCACGTCACCCGACCTCTACTCACACCCCACGTCACCCAATCTCCCCTCACTCCCCACCTCACCCGATCTCCCCTCACTTCCCACGTCACCCAACCTCCCCTCACTCCCACATCACCTGATCTCCCCTCACATTCCCTATACTCCCCGATATCCACTCACTCTCCACGTCACCCAATCTCCCCTCACTCCCACATCACCTGATCTCCCCTCACTCCCCACCTCATTCGACCTCCCCTCACTCCCTAATCACCCAACCTCTCCTCACTCACCACGTCACCTGACCTCCCCTCATTCCCCATCTCACCCGACTCCCCTCACTCCCCACATCACCCGATCTCCACTCACTCCCCTATCACCCAACACCCCCTCACTCCCCACCTCACCCGACCTCCCCTCACTCCCCACGTCACCCAAACTCCCCTCAGTCCCCACGTCACCCGACCGCCCTGCACTCCCCACGTCTACAGAGCTGCCTCACTCCCCTCGTCACCCGATCTCCCCTCACTCCCCACCTCACCCGATCTCCCCTCACTCCACATGTCACAAGACCTCCCCTCACTCCCCACGTCACTCGATCACCCCTCACTCTCCACATCACCTGATCTCCCCTTACTCCCTACCTCACCCAATCACCCCTGACTCCCCACATCACCCGACCTCCCCTCACTCCCCACATCACCCGACATCTCCTCACTCTCCTCGTCACCCGATCTCACCTCACTCCCCACGTCACCCGACCTCTCCTCACTACCCACATCACCCGGCCTCACCTCCCTCCCCACGTCACCCCATCTCCCCTCACTCCCCACATCACCAGACCGCCACTCACTTCCCTCGTCACCCGATCTCCCCTCACTCCCCATCTCACCCGACCTGCCCTCACTACCCACGTCACACAACCTCCCCTCACTACCCACGTCACCTAACTACCCCTCACTTCCCACATCACCTGATCTCCCCTCACCCTCCCTATACTGCCCGATCTCCCCTCACTCCCCACATAACCACACCGCCACTCACTCCCCACGTCACCCAATCTCCCCTCACTCCCCACATCACCCTACCTCCCCTCACTCCCCATATCACCTAACTACCCCTCACTTCCCACATCACCTGATCTCCCCTCACTACCCACGTCACCCAACCTCCCCTCACTCCCCACGTCACCCGACCTCTACTCACACCCCACGTCACCTAATCTCCCCTCACTCCCCATATCACCCAACCTCCCCTCAGTCCCCACTCACCCGACCTCCCCTCACTCCCACATCACCTGGTCTCGACTAACTCCCCACGTCACCCAATTTCCCCTCACTCCCCACCTCACCCGATCGCCCCTCACTTCCCACGTCACCCAACCTCCCCTCACTCCCACATCACCTGATCTCCCCTCACATTCCCTATACTCCCCGATATCCACTCACTCTCCACGTCACCCAATCTCCCCTCACTCCCACATCACCCGATCTCCCCTCACTCCCCACCTCATTCGACCTCCCCTCACTCCCCACATCACCCGATCTACACTCACTCCCCTATCACCCAACACCCCCTTACTCCTCACCTCACCCGACCTCCCCTCACTCCCCACGTCACCCAAACTCCCCTCACTCCCCACGTCCCCCGACCGCCCAGCACTCCCCACGTCTACAGAGCTGCCTCACTCCCCTCATCACCCGATCTCCCCTCACTCCCCACCTCACCCGATCTCCCCTCACTCCCTACCTCACCTGATCTCCCCTTGCTCCCTACCTCACCCGATCACCCCTTACTCCCCACATCACCCGACCTCCCCTCACTCCCCACATCACCCAATCTCGCCTCACTCCCCACGTCACCCCATCTCCCCTCACTCCCCACATCACCAGACTGCCACTCACTTCCCTCGTCACCCGATCTCCCCTCACTCCCCATCTCACCCGACCTCCCCTCACTACCCACGTCACACAACCTCCCCTCACTACCCACATCACCTAACTACCCCTCACTTCCCACAAAACCTGATCTCCCCTCACCCTCCCTATACTGCCCGATCTCCCCTCACTCCCCACATCACCAGACCGCCACTCACTTCCCTCGTCACCCGATCTCCCCTCACTCTCCATCTCACCCGACCTCCCCTCACTCCCCACGTCACCCAAACTCCCCTCACTCCCCAACTCACCCAACCTCCCCTCACTCGCCACATCACCCAATCTCCCCTCACTCCCCACGCCACCCGACCTCCCCTCACTCCCCAACTCACCCGACCTCCCCTCACTCACCACGTCACCCAATTTCCCCTCACTACCCACGTCACACAACCTCCCCTCACTCCCCACGTCACCTAACTACCCATCACTTCCCACATCACCTGATCTCCCCTCACATTCCCTATAGTCCACGATATCCACTCACTCTCCATGTCACCCAATCTCCCCTCACTCCCACATCACCCGATCTCCCCTCACTCCCCACCTCACCCGATCTCCCCTCAATCACACATCACCCGATCTCCCCTCACTCCCCACCTCATTCGACCTCCCCTCACTCCCCACATCACCCGACCTCTCCTCACTCTCCACGTCACCTGACCTCCCCTCATTCTCCATCTCACCCTTCCTCCCCTCACTCCCCACATCACCCGATCTCCTCTCACTCCCCAATCACCCAACACCCCCTCACTCCACACCTTACCCGACCTCTCCTCACTCCCCACGTCACCCAAACTCCCCGCACTCCCCACGTCACCCGACCTCCCCTCACTCCCCACATCACCCGACCGCCCCTCATTCCCCACGTCTACAGAGCTGCCTCACTCCCCTCGTCACCCGATCTCCCCTCACTCCCCACCTCACCCGATCTCCCCTCACTCCACATGTCACAAGACCTCCCTTCACTCCCCACGTCACCCGATCACCCCTCACTCCCCACATCACCTGATCTCCCCTTACACCCCACATCACCTGACCTCTCCTCACTCTCCTCGTCACCCGATCTCACCTCTCTCCCCACGTCACCCGATCTCCCCCCACTCCCCACATTACCAGACCGCCACTCACTTCCCTCGTCACCCGATCTCCCCTCACTCCCCATCTCACCCGACCTCCCCTCACTCCCCACGTCACCCAAACTCCCCTCACTCCCCATCTCACCCAACCTCCCCTCACTCGCCACATCACCCAATCTCCCCTCACTCCCCACGTCACCCGACCTCCCCTCACTCCCCAACTCACCCGACCTCCCCTCACTGCCCACGTCACCCAAACTCCCCTCACTGCCCACATCACCCGACCTCCCCTCATCCCCACGTCACCTGAACTCCCCTCACACTCCCTATACTCCCCGATCTCCCGTCACTCCCCATGTCACACAAACCCCCCTCACTCCCCACGTCACCCGATCTCCCCTCACTACCCACTTCACACAAACTCTCCTCACTCCCCTCGTCACCCGAGCTCCCCTCACTCCCCACATCACCCGACCTCCCCTCACTCGCCACGTCACCCGACCTCCCCTCACTCGCCACGTCACCCAATCTCCCCTCACTCCCCTTCTCACCTGACTTCCCCTCACTCCCCACGTCACCCGACCTCCCCTCACTCCCCACATCACCCGACCTCCCCTCACTCGCCACGTCACCCAATCTCCCCTCACTCCCCTTCTCACCTGACTTCCCCTCACTCCCCACGTCACCCGACCACCCCTCCCTTCACTCCCCACCTCACCCAACCGCCACTCACTCCCGACGTCACCCGACCTCTTCTCTCTCCCCACGTCACCCGATCTTCCCTAACTCCCTATGTCACCCGACCTCCCCTCACTCCCCACGTCACCCGACATCTCATCACTCCCCACGTCACCCGATCTCCCCTCACTCCCCACATCACCCGACCTCACCTCACTCCCCACGTCACCCAAACTCCCCTCAGTCCCCATCTCACCCAACCTCCCCAAACTCCCCACATCACCCGACCTCCCCTTACTCCCCATGTCACCAAACTCCCCTCAGTCCCCATCTCACCCAACCTCCCCTCACACCCCTTATCACTCGACCTCCCCTTACTCCCCACGTCACCCAAACTCCCTTCACTCCCCATCTCACCCAACCTCCCCTCTCTCCCCACATCACCCGACCTCCCATCACTCCCCACATCACCCGAGCTCCCCTCACTCCCCACATCACCCGACCTCCCCTCACTCTCCACGTCACCTGACCTCCCCTCACTCCCCACGTCACCCAAACTCCCCTCACTCCCCATCTCACCCGACCTCTCCTCACTCCCCACGTCACCTGATCTCCCCTCACTCCCCATGTCACCCGACCTCGCCTCACTCGCCACCTCACCTGAACTCCCCTCACTCCCCACATCACCTGATCTCCCCTCAAACTCCCTATACTCCCCGATCTCCCCTCACTTCCCACGACACCCAAACACCCTTTACTTCCCACATCACCCAACCTCCCCTCACTCCCACATCACCTGATCTCCGCTCACTCTCAACATCACCCGACCTCACCTCACTCCCATCACCTAATATCCCCTCACTCCCCACATCACCTGATCTCCCCTTACTCCCCACCTCACCCAATCTCGCCTCACTCCCCACCTCATTCAACCTCCCCTCACTCCCCACGTCACCCAAACTCCCCTCAGTGCCCATCTCACCCAACCTCCCCTCACTCCCCACATCACCCGACCTCCCCTCACTCCCCACGTCACCCGACCTCCCCTCACTCCCCACGTCACCCGAGCTCCCCTCACTCCCCATCTCACCCAGCCACCCCTCACTCCCCACATCACCGACCTCCCATCACTCCCCACATCACCCGACCTCCCCTCACTCCCCACATCACCCAACCTCCCCTCACTCCCCACTTCACCCGACCTCTCATCACTCCACACATCACCCGACTTCCCCACACTCCCCACATCACCCGATCTCCCCTCACTCCCCACATCACCCAAACTCCCCCCACTCCCCCTCTCACCTGACCTCCACTCACTCCCCACGTCACCCGGCATCTCATCACTCCCGTCACCCGATCTCCCCCCACTTCCCACATCACCCGACCTCCCCTCACTCTCCACGTCTCCTGACCTCTCCTCACTTCCCACATCACCCAATCTCCCCTTACTCCCCACATCACCTGATCTCCCTTACTCCCTACCTCACCCGATCTCCCCTCACTCCCCACCTCACCCGACCTCCTCTCACTCCCCACATCCCCTAACCTCCCCTCACTTTCCATGTCACCCGATCTCCCCTCACACTCATAATACTCCCCGATCTCCCCTCACTCCCACAGCACCTGATCTCCCCTCACACTCCCTATACTCACCGATCTCCCCTCACTTCCCACGTCACCCTCACTCCCCTCACTCCCACTTCACCTGACCTCCCCTCACACTCCATATACTCCCTGACCTCCCCTCACTCCCCATGTCACCCGACCAATACTCACTCCCCACGTCACCCAATCTCCCTTCACTCCCCACATGACCCAACCTCCCCTCAGTCCCCACTCACCCGACCTCCCCTCACTCCCACATCACCTGGTCTCGACTAACTCCCCACGTCACCCAATCTCCCCTCACTCCCCATCTCACCCAACCACCCCTCACTCCCCACGTCACCCGAGCTCCCCTCACTCCCCATCTCACCCAACCACCCCTCACTCCCCACATCACCCGACCTCCCATCACTTCCCACATCACCCGACCTCCCCTCATTCCCCACACCCGACTTCGCCTCACTCCCCACGTCACCCAAACTCCCCCCACTCCCCCTCTCACCCGATCTCCCCTCACTCCCCACATCACCCGATCACCCCTCACTCACGACATCACCCGATCTCCCCTCACTCCCCACATCACGCGATCTCCCCTCACTCCCCACATCACCCGATCTCCCCTCACTCCCCACATCACCCGATCTCCCCTCACTCTCCACATCACCCGATCTCCCCTCACTCCCCACATCACCCGATCTCCCCTCACTCCCCACATCACCCGATCTCCCCTCACTCCCCACATCACCTGACCTCCCCTCACTCCCCACATCACCCGATCTCCCCTCACTCACGACATCACCCGATCTCCCCTCACTCCCCACATCACGCGATCTCCCCTCACTCCCCACATCACCCGATCTCCCCTCACTCCCCACATCACCCGATCTCCCCTCACTCCCCACATCACCCGATCTCCCCTCACTCCCCACATCACCTGACCTCCCCTCACTCTCCATGTCACCCAACCCTCCTCACTCCCCACGTCACCCGAGCTCCCCTCACTCCCCATCTCACCCAACCACCCCTCACTCCCCACATCACCCGGCCTCCCATCACTTCCCACATCACCCGACCTCCCCTCATTCCCCACATCACCCGACTTCGCCTCACTCCCCACGTCACCCAAACTCCCCCCACTCCCCCTCTCACCCGATCTCCCCTCACTCCCCACATCACCCGATCACCCCTCACTCACGACATCACCCGATCTCCCCTCACTCCCCACATCACGCGATCTCCCCTCACTCCCCACATCACCCGATCTCCCCTCACTCCCCACATCACCTGACCTCCCCTCACTCCCCACATCACCCGATCTCCCCTCACTCTCCATGTCACCCAACCCTCCTCACTCCCCATGTCACCCGACTTCCCATCACTCCCCACATCACCCGATCACCCCTCACTCTCCATACCACCTGATCTCCTCTCACGCCCTGTCACACAATCTTACCTCACTCACCACGTCACCCGATCACCCCTCACTCTCCATACCAACCGATCTCCTCTCACTCCCCATGTCACCCGATCTCCCCCCACTCCCTATACTCTCCGATGTCTCCCACTCCCCATGTCACCCGATCTCCCCCCACTCCCTATACTCTCCGATGTCTCCCACTCCCCATGTCACCCGATCTCTCCCCACTCCCTATACTCTCCGATGTCTCCCACTCCCCATGATCTCCGATCTCCCCTCACTCCCTATACTCTCCGATGTCTCCCACTCCCCATGCTCTCCGATCTCCCCCCACTCCCTATACTCTCCGATGTCTCCCACTCCTCATGTCACCCGATCTCCCCCCACTCCCTATACTCTCCGATGTCTCCCACTCCCCATGCTCTCCGATCTCCCCTCACTCCCTATACTCTCCGATGTCTCCCACTCCCCATGTCACCCGATCTCCCCCCACTCCCTATACTCTCCGATGTCTCTCACTCCCCATGTCACCCGATCTCCCCCGACTCCCTATACTCTCCGATGTCTCCCACTCCCCATGTCACCCGATCTCCCCCCACTCCCTATACTCTCCGATGTCTCCCACTCCCCATGCTCTCCGATCTCCCCTCACTCCCTATACTCGCCGATGTCCCCCACTCCCCATGCTCTCCGATCTCCCCCCACTCCCAATACTCTCCGATGTCTCCCACTCCCCATGCTCTCCGATCTCCCCCCACTCCCTATACTCTCCGATGTCTCCCACTCCCCATGTCACCCGATCTCCCCCCACTCCCTATACTCTCCGATGTCTCCCACTCCCCATGTCACCCGATCTCCCCCCACTCCCTATACTCTCCGATGTCTCCCACTCCCCATGCTCTCTGATCTCCCCCCACTCCCTATACTCTCTGATGTCTCCCACTCCCCATGTCACCCAATCTCCCCCCACTCCCTATACTCTCCGATGTCTCCCACTCCCCATGCTCTCCGATCTCCCCTCACTCCCTATACTCTCCGATGTCTCCCACTCCCCATGCTCTCCGATCTCCCCTCACTCCCTATACTCTCCGATGTCTCCCACTCCCCATGCTCTCCGATCTCCCCCCACTCCCTATACTCTCCGATGTCTCCCACTCCCCATGCTCTCCGATCTCCCCTCACTCCCTATACTCTCCGATGTCTCCCACTCCCCATGTCACCCGATCTCCCCCCACTCCCTATACTCTCCGATGTCTCCCACTCCCCATGCTCTCCGATCTCCCCCCACTCCCTATACTCTCCGATGTCTCCCACTCCCCATGCTCTCCGATCTCCCCCCACTCCCTATACTCTCCGATGTCTCCCACTCCCCATGTCACCCGATCTCCCCCCACTCCCTATACTCTCCGAAGTCTCCCACTCCCCATGCTCTCCGATCTCCCCTCACTCCCTATACTCTCCGATGTCTCCCACTCCCCATGTCACCCAATCTCCCCCCACTCCCTATACTCTCCGATGTCTCTCACTCCCCATGTCACCCGATCTCCCCCCACTCCCTATACTCTCCGATGTCTCCCACTCCCCATGTCACCCGATCTCCCCCCACTCCCTATACTCTCCGATGTCTCCCACTCCCCATGCTCTCCGATCTCCCCTCACTCCCTATACTCTCCGATGTCTCCCACTCCCCATGTCACCCGATCTCCCCCCACTCCCTATACTCTCCGATGTCTCCCACTCCCCATGCTCTCCGATCTCCCCCCACTCCCTATACTCTCCGATGTCTCTCACTCCCCATGTCACCCGATCTCCCCCCACTCCCTATACTCTCCGATTTCTCCCACTCCCCATGTCACCCGATCTCCCCCCACTCCCTATACTCTCCGATGTCTCCCACTCCCCATGCTCTCCGATCTCCCCTCACTCCCTATACTCTCCGATGTCTCCCACTCCCCATGCTCTCCGATCTCCCCCCACTCCCTATACTCTCCGATGTCTCCCACTCCCCGTGCTCTCCGATCTCCCCCCACTCCCTATACTCTCCGATGTCTCCCACTCCCCATGCTCTCCGCTCTCCCCCCCCTCCCTATACTCTCCGATGTCTCCCACTCCCCATGTCACCCGATCTCCCCCCACTCCCTATACTCTCCGAAGTCTCTCACTCCCCATGTCACCCGATCTCCCCCCACTCCCTATACTCTCCGATGTCTCCCACTCCCCATGTCACCCGATCTCCCCCCACTCCCTATACTCTCCGATGTCTCCCACTCCCCATGTCACCCGATCTCCCCCCACTCCCTATACTCTCCGATGTCTCCCACTCCCCATGCTCTCCGATCTCCCCTCACTCCCTATACTCTCCGATGTCCCCCACTCCCCATGCTCTCCGATCTCCCCCCACTCCCTATACTCTCCGATGTCTCTCACTCCCCATGTCACCCGATCTCCCCCCACTCCCTATACTCTCCGATGTCTCCCACTCCCCATGTCACCCGATCTCCCCCCACTCCCTATACTCTCCGATGTCTCCCACTCCCCATGCTCTCCGATCTCCCCTCACTCCCTATACTCTCCGATGTCTCCCACTCCCCATGCTCTCCGATCTCCCCCCACTCCCTATACTCTCCGATGTCTCCCACTCCCCATGCTCTCCGATCACCCCCCACTCCCTATACTCTCCGATGTCTCCCACTCCCCATGCTCTCCGATCTCCCCCCACTCCCTATACTCTCCGATGTCTCCCACTCCCCATGTCACCCGATCTCCCCCCACTCCCTATACTCTCCGAAGTCTCCCAGTCCCCATGCTCTCCGATCTCCCCTCACTCCCTATACTCTCCGATGTCTCCCACTCCCCATGTCACCCGATCTCCCCCCACTCCCTATACTCTCCGATGTCTCTAACTCCCCATGTCACCCGATCTCCCCCCACTCCCTATACTCTCCGATGTCTCCCACTCCCCATGTCACCCGATCTCCCCCCACTCCCTATACTCTCCGATGTCTCCCACTCCCCATGCTCTCCGATCTCCCCTCACTCCCTATACTCTCCGATGTCTCCCACTCCCCATGCTCTCCGATCTCCCCCCACTCCCTATACTCTCCGATGTCTACAACTCCCCATGTCACCCGATCTCCCCCCACTCCCTATACTCTCCGATGTCTCCCACTCCCCATGCTCTCCGATCTCCCCTCACTCCCTATACTCTCCGATGTCTCCCACTCCCCATGTCACCCGATCTCCCCCCACTCCCTATACTCTCCGATGTCTCTCACTCCCCATGTCACCCGATCTCCCCCCACTCCCTATACTCTCCGATGTCTCCCACTCCCCATGTCACCCGATCTCCCCCCACTCCCTATACTCTCCGATGTCTCCCACTCCCCATGCTCTCCGATCTCCCCTCACTCCATATACTCTCCGATGTCCCCCACTCCCCATGCTCTCCGATCTCCCCCCACTCCCTATACTCTCCGATGTCTCTCACTCCCCATGTCACCCGATCTCCCCCCACTCCCTATACTCTCCGATGTCTACCACTCCCCATGTCACCCAATCTCCCCCCACTCCCTATACTCTCCGATGTCTCCCTCTCCCCATGCTCTCCGATCTCCCTCCACTCCCTATACTCTCCGATGTCTCCCACTCCCCATGCTCTCCGATCTCCACCCACTCCCTATACTCTCCGATGTCTCCCACTCCCCATGCTCTCTGAACTCCCCCCACTCCCTATACTCTCCGATGTCTCCCACTCCCCATGTCACCCAATCTCCCCCCACTCCCTATACTCTCCGATGTCTCCCACTCCCCATGCTTTCCGATCTCCCCTCACTCCCTATACTCTCCAATGTCTCCCACTCCCCATGCTCTCCGATCTCCCCCCACTCCCTATACTCTCCGATGTCTCCCACTCCCCATGCTCTCCGATCTCCCCCCACTCCCTATACACTCCGATGTCTCCCACTCCCCATGCTCTCCGATCTCCCCCCACTCCCTATACTCTCCGATGTCTCCCACTCCCCATGTCACCCGATCTCCCCCCACTCCCTATACTCTCCGATGTCTCCCACTCCCCATGTCACCCGATCTCCCCCCACTCCCCATACTCTCCGATGTCTCCCACTCCCCATGCTCTCCGATCTCCCCTCACTCCCTATACTCTCCGATGTCTCCCACTCCCCATGCTCTCCGATCTCCCCCCACTCCCTATACTCTCCGATGTCTCCCACTCCCCATGCTCTCCGATCTCCCCTCACTCCCTATACTCTCCGATGTCTCCCACTCCCCAAGTCACCCGATCTCCCCCCACTCCCTATACTCTCCGATGTCTCCCACTCCCCATGCTCTCCGATCTCCCCTCACTCCCTTTGCTCTCCGATGTCTCCCACTCCCCATGCTCTCCGATCTCCCCCCACTCCCTATACTCTCCGATGTCTCCCACTCCCCATGTCACCCGATCTCCCCCCACTCCCTATACTCTCCGATGTCTCCCACTCCCCATGCTCTCCGATCTCCCCTCACTCCCTATACTCTCCGATGTCCCCCACTCCCCATGTCACCCGATCTCCCCCCACTCCCTATACTCTCCGATGTCTCTAACTCCCCATGTCACCCGATCTCCCCCCACTCCCTATACTCTCCGATGTCTCCCACTCCCCATGTCACCCGATCTCCCCCCACTCCCTATACTCTCCGATGTCTCCCACTCCCCATGCTCTCCGATCTCCCCTCACTCCCTATACTCTCCGATGTCTCCCACTCCCCATGCTCTCCGATCTCCCCCCACTCCCTATACTCTCCGATGTCTACAACTCCCCATGTCACCCGATCTCCCCCCACTCCCTATACTCTCCGATGTCTCCCACTCCCCATGCTCTCCGATCTCCCCTCACTCCCTATACTCTCCGATGTCTCCCACTCCCCATGTCACCCGATCTCCCCCCACTCCCTATACTCTCCGATGTCTCTCACTCCCCATGTCACCCGATCTCCCCCCACTCCCTATACTCTCCGATGTCTCCCACTCCCCATGTCACCCGATCTCCCCCCACTCCCTATACTCTCCGATGTCTCCCACTCCCCATGCTCTCCGATCTCCCCTCACTCCATATACTCTCCGATGTCCCCCACTCCCCATGCTCTCCGATCTCCCCCCACTCCCTATACTCTCCGATGTCTCTCACTCCCCATGTCACCCGATCTCCCCCCACTCCCTATACTCTCCGATGTCTACCACTCCCCATGTCACCCAATCTCCCCCCACTCCCTATACTCTCCGATGTCTCCCTCTCCCCATGCTCTCCGATCTCCCTCCACTCCCTATACTCTCCGATGTCTCCCACTCCCCATGCTCTCCGATCTCCACCCACTCCCTATACTCTCCGATGTCTCCCACTCCCCATGCTCTCTGAACTCCCCCCACTCCCTATACTCTCCGATGTCTCCCACTCCCCATGTCACCCAATCTCCCCCCACTCCCTATACTCTCCGATGTCTCCCACTCCCCATGCTTTCCGATCTCCCCTCACTCCCTATACTCTCCAATGTCTCCCACTCCCCATGCTCTCCGATCTCCCCCCACTCCCTATACTCTCCGATGTCTCCCACTCCCCATGCTCTCCGATCTCCCCCCACTCCCTATACACTCCGATGTCTCCCACTCCCCATGCTCTCCGATCTCCCCCCACTCCCTATACTCTCCGATGTCTCCCACTCCCCATGTCACCCGATCTCCCCCCACTCCCTATACTCTCCGATGTCTCCCACTCCCCATGTCACCCGATCTCCCCCCACTCCCCATACTCTCCGATGTCTCCCACTCCCCATGCTCTCCGATCTCCCCTCACTCCCTATACTCTCCGATGTCTCCCACTCCCCATGCTCTCCGATCTCCCCCCACTCCCTATACTCTCCGATGTCTCCCACTCCCCATGCTCTCCGATCTCCCCTCACTCCCTATACTCTCCGATGTCTCCCACTCCCCAAGTCACCCGATCTCCCCCCACTCCCTATACTCTCCGATGTCTCCCACTCCCCATGCTCTCCGATCTCCCCTCACTCCCTTTGCTCTCCGATGTCTCCCACTCCCCATGCTCTCCGATCTCCCCCCACTCCCTATACTCTCCGATGTCTCCCACTCCCCATGTCACCCGATCTCCCCCCACTCCCTATACTCTCCGATGTCTCCCACTCCCCATGCTCTCCGATCTCCCCTCACTCCCTATACTCTCCGATGTCTCCCACTCCCCATGTCACCCGATCTCCCCCCACTCCCTATGCTCTCCGATGTCTCTCACTCCCTATGTCACCCGATCTCCCCCCACTCCCTATACTCTCCGATGTCTCCCACTCCCCATGTCACCCGATCTCCCCCCACTCCCTATACTCTCCGATGTCTCCCACTCCCCATGCTCTCCGATCTCCCCTCTCTCCCTATACTCTCCGATTTCCCCACTCCCCATGCTCTCCGATCGCCCCCCACTCCCTATACTCTCCGATGTCTCTCACTCCCCATGTCACCCGATCTCCCCCCACTCCCTATAGTCTCCGATGTCTCCCACTCCCCATGTCACCCGATCTCCCCCCACTCCCTATACTCTCCGATGTCTCCCACTCCCCATGCTCTCCGATCTCCCCTCACTCCCTATACTCTCCGATGTCTCCCACTCCCCATGCTCTCCGATCTCCCCCCACTCCCTATACTCTCCGATGTCTCCCACTCCCCATGCTCTCCGATCTCCCCCCACTCCCTATACTCTCCGATGTCTCCCACTCCCCATGCTCTCCGATCTCCCCCCACTCCCTATACTCTCCGATGTCTCCCACTCCCCATGTCACCCGATCTCCCCCCACTCCCTATACTCTCCGATGTCTCCCACTCCCCATGCTCTCCGATCTCCCCTCACACCCTATACTCTCCGATGTCTCCCACTCCCCATGCTCTCCGATCTCCCCCCACTCCCTATACTCTCCGATGTCTCCCACTCCCCATGCTCTCCGATCTCCCCTCACTCCCTATACTCTCCGATGTCTCCCACTCCCCAAGTCACCCGATCTCCCCCCACTCCCTATACTCTCCGATGTCTCCCACTCCCCATGCTTTCCGATCTCCCCTCACTCCCTATACTCTCCGATGTCTCCCACTCCCCATGCTCTCCGATCTCCCCCCACTCCCTATACTCTCCGATGTCTCCCACTCCCCATGTCACACGATCTCCCCCCACTCCCTATACTCTCCGATGTCTCCCACTCCCCATGCTCTCCGATCTCCCCTCACTCCCTATACTCTCCGATGTCTACCACTCCCCATGTCACCCGATCTCCCCCCACTCCCTGTACTCTCCGATGTCTCTCACTCCCCATGTCACCCGATCTCCCCCCACTCCCTATATTCTCCGATGTCTCCCACTCCCCATGTCACCCGATCTCCCCCCACTCCCTATACTCTCCGATGTCTCCCACTCCCCATGCTCTCCGATCTCCCCTCACTCCCTATACTCTCCGATGTCCCCCACTCCCCATGCTCTCCGATCTCCCCCCACACCCTATACTCTCCGATGTCTCTCACTCCCCATGTCACCCGATCTCCCCCCAATCCCTATACTCTCCGATGTCTCCCACTCCCCATGTCACCCGATCTCCCCCCACTCCCTATACTCTCCGATGTCTCCCACTCCCCATGCTCTCCGATCTCCCCTCTCTCCCTATACTCTCCGATGTCTCCCACTCCCCATGCTCTCCGATCTCCCCCCACTCCCTATACTCTCCGATGTCTCCCACTCCCCATGCTCTCCGATCTCCCCCCACTCCCTATACTCTCCGATGTTTCCCACTCCCCATGCTCTCCGATCTCCCCCCACTCCCTATACTCTCCGATGTCTCCCACTCCCCATGTCACCCGATCTCCCCCCACTCCCTATACTCTCCGATGTCTCCCACTCCCCATGTCACCCGATCTCCCCCCACTCCCTATACTCTCCGATGTCTCCCACTCCCCATGCTCTCTGATCTCCCCCCACTCCCTATACTCTCCGATGTCTCCCACTCCCCATGTCACCCAATCTCCCCCCACTCCCTATACTCTCCGATGTCTCCCACTCCCCATGCTCTCCGATCTCCCCTCACTCCCTATACTCTCCGATGTCTCCCACTCCCCATGCTCTCCGATCTCCCCCCACTCCCTATACTCTCCGATGTCTCCCACTCCCCATGCTCTCCGATCTCCCCTCACTCCCTATACTCTCCGATGTCTCCCACTCCCCAAGTCACCCGATCTCCCCCCACTCCCTATACTCTCCGATGTCTCCCACTCCCCATGCTTTCCGATCTCCCCTCACTCCCTATACTCTCCGATGTCTCCCACTCCCCATGCTCTCCGATCTCCCCCCACTCCCTATACTCTCCGATGTCTCCCACTCCCCATGTCACCCGATCTCCCCCCACTCCCTATACTCTCCGATGTCTCCCACTCCCCATGCTCTCCGATCTCCCCTCACTCCCTATACTCTCCGATGTCTCCCACTCCCCATGTCACCCGATCTCCCCCCACTCCCTGTACTCTCCGATGTCTCTCACTCCCCATGTCACCCGATCTCCCCCCACTCCCTATATTCTCCGATGTCTCCCACTCCCCATGTCACCCGATCTCCCCCCACTCCCTATACTCTCCGATGTCTCCCACTCCCCATGCTCTCCGATCTCCCCTCACTCCCTATACTCTCCGATGTCCCCCACTCCCCATGCTCTCCGATCTCCCCCCACACCCTATACTCTCCGATGTCTCTCACTCCCCATGTCACCCGATCTCCCCCCAATCCCTATACTCTCCGATGTCTCCCACTCCCCATGTCACCCGATCTCCCCCCACTCCCTATACTCTCCGATGTCTCCCACTCCCCATGCTCTCCGATCTCCCCTCTCTCCCTATACTCTCCGATGTCTCCCACTCCCCATGCTCTCCGATCTCCCCCCACTCCCTATACTCTCCGATGTCTCCCACTCCCCATGCTCTCCGATCTCCCCCCACTCCCTATACTCTCCGATGTTTCCCACTCCCCATGCTCTCCGATCTCCCCCCACTCCCTATACTCTCCGATGTCTCCCACTCCCCATGTCACCCGATCTCCCCCCACTCCCTATACTCTCCGATGTCTCCCACTCCCCATGTCACCCGATCTCCCCCCACTCCCTATACTCTCCGATGTCTCCCACTCCCCATGCTCTCTGATCTCCCCCCACTCCCTATACTCTCCGATGTCTCCCACTCCCCATGTCACCCAATCTCCCCCCACTCCCTATACTCTCCGATGTCTCCCACTCCCCATGCTCTCCGATCTCCCCTCACTCCCTATACTCTCCGATGTCTCCCACTCCCCATGCTCTCCGATCTCCCCTCACTCCCTATACTCTCCGATGTCTCCCACTCCCCATGCTCTCCGATCTCCCCCCACTCCCTATACTCTCCGATGTCTCCCACTCCCCATGCTCTCCGATCTCCCCTCACTCCCTATACTCTCCGATGTCTCCCACTCCCCATGTCACCCGATCTCCCCCCACTCCCTATACTCTCCGATGTCTCCCACTCCCCATGCTCTCCGATCTCTCCCCACTCCCTATACTCTCCGATGTCTCCCACTCCCCATGCTCTCCGATCTCCCCCCACTCCCTATACTCTCCGATGTCTCCCACTCCCCATGTCACCCGATCTCCCCCCACTCCCTATACTCTCCGAAGTCTCCCACTCCCCATGCTCTCCGATCTCCCCTCACTCCCTATACTCTCCGATGTCTCCCACTCCCCATGTCACCCGATCTCCCCCCACTCCCTATACTCTCCGATGTCTCTCACTCCCCATGTCACCCGATCTCCCCCCACTCCCTATACTCTCCGATGTCTCCCACTCCCCATGTCACCCGATCTCCCCCCACTCCCTATACTCTCCGATGTCTCCCACTCCCCATGCTCTCCGATCTCCCCTCACTCCCTATACTCTCCGATGTCCCCCACTCCCCATGCCCTCCGATCTCCCCCCACTCCCTATACTCTCCGATGTCTCTCACTCCCCATGTCACCCGATCTCCCCCCACTCCCTATACTCTCCGATTTCTCCCACTCCCCATGTCACCCGATCTCCCCTCACTCCCTATACTCTCCGATGTCTCCCACTCCCCATGCTCTCCGATCTCCCCCCACTCCCTATACTCTCCGATGTCTCCCACTCCCCATGCTCTCCGATCTCCCCCCACTCCCTATACTCTCCGATGTCTCCCACTCCCCATGCTCTCCGCTCTCCCCCCACTCCCTATACTCTCCAATGTCTCCCACTCCCCATGTCACCCGATCTCCCCCCACTCCCTATACTCTCCGAAGTCTCTCACTCCCCTTGTCACCCGATCTCCCCCCACTCCCTATACTCTCCGATGTCTCCCACTCCCCATGTCACCCGATCTCCCCCCACTCCCTATACTCTCCGATGTCTCCCACTCCCCATGTCACCCGATCTCCCCCCACTCCCTATACTCTCCGATGTCTCCCACTCCCCATGCTCTCCGATCTCCCCTCACTCCCTATACTCTCCGATGTCCCCCACTCCCCATGCTCTCCGATCTCCCCCCACTCCCTATACTCTCCGATGTCTCTCACTCCCCATGTCACCCGATCTCCCCCCACTCCCTATACTCTCCGATGTCTCCCACTCCCCATGTCACCCGATCTCCCCCCACTCCCTATACTCTCCGATGTCTCCCACTCCCCATGCTCTCCGATCTCCCCTCACTCCCTATACTCTCCGATGTCCCCCACTCCCCATGCTCTCCGATCTCCCCCCACTCCCTATACTCTCCGATGTCTCCCACTCCCCATGCTCTCCGATCACCCCCCACTCCCTATACTCTACGATGTCTCCCACTCCCCATGCTCTCCGATCTCCCCCCACTCCCTATACTCTCCGATGTCTCCCACTCCCCATGGCACCCGATCTCCCCCCACTCCCTATACTCTCCGAAGTCTCCCACTCCCCATGCTCTCCGATCTCCCCTCACTCCCTATACTCTCCGATGTCTCCCACTCCCCATGTCACCCGATCTCCCCCCACTCCCTATACTCTCCGATGTCTCTCACTCCCCATGTCACCCGATCTCCCCCCACTCCCTATACTCTCCGATGTCTCCCACTCCCCATGTCACCCGATCACCCCCCACTCCCTATACTCTCCGATGTCTCCCACTCCCCATGCTCTCCGATCTCCCCTCACTCCCTATACTCTCCGATGTCCCCCACTCCCCATGCCCTCCGATCTCCCCCCACTCCCTATACTCTCCGATGTCTCTCACTCCCCATGTCACCCGATCTCCCCCCACTCCCTATACTCTCCGATTTCTCCCACTCCCCATGTCACCCGATCTCCCCCCACTCCCTATACTCTCCGATGTCTCCCACTCCCCATGCTCTCCGATCTCCCCTCACTCCCTATACTCTCCGATGTCTCCCACTCCCCATGCTCTCCGATCTCCCCCCACTCCCTATACTCTCCGATGTCTCCCACTCCCCATGCTCTCCGATCTCCCCCCACTCCCTATACTCTCCGATGTCTCCCACTCCCCATGCTCTCCGCTCTCCCCCCACTCCCGATACTCTCCGATGTCTCCCACTCCCCATGTCACCCGATCTCCCCCCACTCCCTATACTCTCCGAAGTCTCTCACTCCCCATGTCACCCGATCTCCCCCCACTCCCTATACTCTCCGATGTCTCCCACTCCCCATGTCACCCGATCTCCCACCACTCCCTATACTCTCCGATGTCTCCCACTCCCCATGTCACCCGATCTCCCCCCACTCCCTATACTCTCCGATGTCTCCCACTCCCCATGCTCTCCGATCTCCCCTCACTCCCTATACTCTCCGATGTCCCCCACTCCCCATGCTCTCCGATCTCCCCCCACTCCCTATACTCTCCGATGTCTCTCACTCCCCATGTCACCCGATCTCCCCCCACTCCCTATACTCTCCGATGTCTCCCACTCCCCATGTCACCCGATCTCCCCCCACTCCCTATACTCTCCGATGTCTCCCACTCCCCATGCTCTCCGATCTCCCCTCACTCCCTATACTCTCCGATGTCTCCCACTCCCCATGCTCTCCGATCTCCCCCCACTCCCTATACTCTCCGATGTCTCCCACTCCCCATGCTCTCCGATCACCCCCCACTCCCTATACTCTCCGATGTCTCCCACTCCCCATGCTCTCCGATCTCCCCCCCACTCCCTATACTCTCCGATGTCTCCCACTCCCCATGTCACCCGATCTCCCCCCACTCCCTATATTCTCCGATGTCTCCCACTCCCCATGCTCTCCGATCTCCCCTCACTCCCTATACTCTCCGATGTCTCCCACTCCCCATGCTCTCCGATCTCCCCTCACTCCCTATACTCTCCGATGTCTCCCACTCCCCATGCACACCGATCTCCCCCCACTCCCTATACTCTCCGATGTCTCCCACTCCCCATGTCACCCGATCTCCCCGCCACTCACTATACTCTCCGATGTCCCCCACTCCCCATGCTCTCCGATCTCCCCCCTCTCCCTATACTCTCCGATGTCTCCCACTCCCCATGTCACCCGATCTCCCCCCACTCCCTATACTCTCCGATGTCTCCCACTCCCCATGCTCTCTGATCTCCCCCCACTCCCTATACTCTCCGATGTCTCCCACTCCCCATGTCACCCAATCTCCCCCCACTCCCTATACTCTCCGATGTCTCCCACTCCCCTTGCTCTCCGATCTCCCCTCACTCCCTATACTCTCCGATGTCTCCCACTCCCCATGCTCTCCGATCTCCCCTCACTCCCTATACTCTCCGATGTCTCCCACTCCCCATGCTCTCCGATCTCCCCCCACTCCCTATACTCTCCGATGTCTCCCACTCCCCATGCTCTCCGATCTCCCCTCACTCCCTATACTCTCCGATGTCTCCCACTCCCCATGTCACCCGATCTCCCCCCACTACCTATACTCTCCGATGTCTCCCACTCCCCATGCTCTCCGATCTCCCCCCACTCCTTATACTCTCCGATGTCTCCCACTCCCCATGCTCTCCGATCTCCCCCCACTCCCTATACTCTCCGATGTCTCCCACTCCCCATGTCACCCGATCTCCCCCCACTCCCTATACTCTCCGATGTCTCCCACTCCCCATGCTCTCCGATCTCCCCTCACTCCCTATACTCTCCGATGTCTCCCACTCCCCATGTCACCCGATCTCCCCCCACTCCCTATACTCTCCGATGTCTCTCACTCCCCATGTCACCCGATCTCCCCCCACTCCCTATACTCTCCGATGTCTCCCACTCCCCATGTCACCCGATCTCCCCCCACTCCCTATACTCTCCGATGTCTCCCACTCCCCATGTCACCCGATCTCCCACCACTCCCTATACTCTCCGATGTCTCCCACTCCCCATGTCACCCGATCTCCCCCCACTCCCTATACTCTCCGATGTCTCCCACTCCCCATGCTCTCCGATCTCCCCTCACTCCCTATACTCTCCGATGTCCCCCACTCCCCATGCTCTCCGATCTACCCCCACTCCCTATACTCTCCGATGTCTCTCACTCCCCATGTCACCCGATCTCCCCCCACTCCCTATACTCTCCGATGTCTCCCACTCCCCATGTCACCCGATCTCCCCCCACTCCCTATACTCTCCGATGTCTCCCACTCCCCATGCTCTCCGATCTCCCCTCACTCCCTATACTCTCCGATGTCTCCCACTCCCCATGCTCTCCGATCTCCCCCCACTCCCTATACTCTCCGATGTCTCCCACTCCCCATGCTCTCCGATCACCCCCCACTCCCTATACTCTCCGATGTCTCCCACTCCCCATGCTCTCCGATCTCCCCCCCACTCCCTATACTCTCCGATGTCTCCCACTCCCCATGTCACCCGATCTCCCCCCACTCCCTATATTCTCCGATGTCTCCCACTCCCCATGCTCTCCGATCTCCCCTCACTCCCTATACTCTCCGATGTCTCCCACTCCCCATGCTCTCCGATCTCCCCTCACTCCCTATACTCTCCGATGTCTCCCACTCCCCATGCTCTCCGATCTCCCCCCACTCCCTATACTCTCCGATGTCTCCCACTCCCCATGTCACCCGATCTCCCCGCCACTCCCTATACTCTCCGATGTCCCCCACTCCCCATGCTCTCCGATCTCCCCCCTCTCCCTATACTCTCCGATGTCTCCCACTCCCCATGTCACCCGATCTCCCCCCACTCCCTATACTCTCCGATGTCTCCCACTCCCCATGCTCTCTGATCTCCCCCCACTCCCTATACTCTCCGATGTCTCCCACTCCCCATGTCACCCAATCTCCCCCCACTCCCTATACTCTCCGATGTCTCCCACTCCCCTTGCTCTCCGATCTCCCCTCACTCCCTATACTCTCCGATGTCTCCCACTCCCCATGCTCTCCGATCTCCCCTCACTCCCTATACTCTCCGATGTCTCCCACTCCCCATGCTCTCCGATCTCCCCCCACTCCCTATACTCTCCGATGTCTCCCACTCCCCATGCTCTCCGATCTCCCCTCACTCCCTATACTCTCCGATGTCTCCCACTCCCCATGTCACCCGATCTCCCCCCACTACCTATACTCTCCGATGTCTCCCACTCCCCATGCTCTCCGATCTCCCCCCACTCCCTATACTCTCCGATGTCTCCCACTCCCCATGTCACCCGATCTCCCCCCACTCCCTATACTCTCCGATGTCTCCCACTCCCCATGCTCTCCGATCTCCCCTCACTCCCTATACTCTCCGATGTCTCCCACTCCCCATGTCACCCGATCTCCCCCCACTCCCTATACTCTCCGATGTCTCTCACTCCCCATGTCACCCGATCTCCCCCCACTCCCTATACTCTCCGATGTCTCCCACTCCCCATGTCACCCGATCTCCCCCCACTCCCTATACTCTCCGATGTCTCCCACTCCCCATGCTCTCCGATCTCCCCTCACTCCCTATACTCTCCGATGTCCCCCACTCCCCATGCTCTCCGATCTCCCCCCACTCCCTATACTCTCCGATGTCTCTCACTCCCCATGTCACCCGATCTCCCCCCACTCCCTATACTCTCCGATTTCTCCCACTCCCCATGTCACCCGATCTCCCCCCACTCCCTATACTCTCCGATGTCTCCCACTCCCCATGCTCACCGATCTCCCCTCACTCCCTATACTCTCCGATGTCTCCCACTCCCCATGTCACCCGATCTCCCCCCACTCCCTATACTCTCCGATGTCTCCCTCTCCCCATGCTCTCCGATCTCCCCCCACTCCCTATACTCTCCGATGTCTCCCACTCCCCATGCTCACCGATCTCCCCCCACTCCCTATACTCTCCGATGTCTCCCACTCCCCATGTCACCCGATCTCCCCCCACTCCCTATACTCTCCGATGTCTCCCACTCCCCATGCTCTCCGATCTCCCCTCACTCCCTATGCTCTCCGATGTCTCCCACTCCCCATGCTCTCCGATCTCCCCCCACTCCCTTTACTCTCCGATGTCTCCCACTCCCCATTCTCTCCGATCTCCCCTCACTCCCTATACTCTCCGATGTCTCCCACTCCCCATGCTCTCCGATCTCCCCCCACTCCCTATACTCTCCGATGTCTCCCACTCCCCATGCTCTCCGATCTCCCCCCACTCCCTATACTCTCCGATGTCTCCCACTCCCCATGCTCTCCGATCTCCCCCCACTCCCTATACTCTCCGATGTCTCTCACTCCCCATGCTCTCCGATCTCCCCTCACTCCCTATACTCTCCGATGTCTCCCACTCCCCATGTCACCCGATCTCCCCCCACTCCCTATACTCTCCGATGTCTCCCACTCCCCATGCTCTCCGATCTCCCCCCACTCCCTATACTCTCCGATGTCTCCCACTCCCCATGCTCTCCGATCTCCCACCACTCCCTATACTCTCCGATGTCTCCCACTCCCCATGTCACCCGATCTCCCCCCACTCCCTATACTCTCCGATGTCTCTCACTCCCCATGTCACCCGATCTCCCCCCACTCCCTATACTCTCCGATGTCTCCCACTCCCCATGCTCTCCGATCTCCCCTCACTCCCTATACTCTCCGATGTCTCCCACTCCCCATGCTCTCCGATCTCCCCCCACTCCCTATACTCTCCGATGTCTCCCACTCCCCATGCTCTCCGATCTCCCGTCACTCCAGACATCATCTGACCTCCCCTTACTTCCCCCGTCACCCGATCTCCCCTCACTCTCCATACCGCCCGATCTCCCCTCACTCCCCACGTCATCCGACGTCCACTCACTCCCCAGGTCACCTGATCTCCCCTCACTCCCCACGTCACCCGACCTCCACTCACTCCCTACCTCACCCGACCTCCCCTCACTCCCGTCACCCAACCTCCCCTCAATCCCCATGTCACCCGACCTCCACTCACTCCCCACGTCACCTGACCTCCCCTCACTCCCCATGTCTCCTAATCTGCCCTCACTACTGAGGCCACCCAAGCTCCCATTGCCCTCACTCCACACATCACTTCATCTCCCCTCACTCCCCTTGCTACCCTAATCTCTCAGTGCCCTTCCCACACCGCTCGATCTCCCCGTGCCTTCCCCCCTGCCATACCACCCAACGTCTCCATGCCCTCCCTCCCCACACACCCAATCTCCCTGCCCATGGTCCCCACACCACCAGTTCTCCCAGTTCCCTCCCCCCCATGACATCAGCTCTCCTTCCCCACATCAACAATGCTCCCTGTGCCCCTCCCCATTGCCGCTGCCCCCCCGTTCCCACACCACCAAAATTCTTTGTGCCATCCCTACACACTAACATGCGTTGCCAACTCTGGTTGAGCATATTCCTGGAGATTTCATCACATGACTTACTCTCTCCCTTTGCCCCGCCTCACTCTCCCACCATTGGTGGCCTGACACATCCCTCCTCATTGTCCACCAATCCAAAAGCAGATAGATTCTCCAATGGCGAAAATGATCATTCTTGATTTTTTTTCCATGTTCAATATTTATATAATGAATAATCAGAAGTTTAATGAAAATTAAAATAGGTTTCTTTTACTGCCTCTGTTATTTTTCTCTTATATTGCTGGCAGCCGTGTCCTGGGGATGAATCCTTAATTCTTGAAAACACCTGGACAATCCTGCAGAATTGGAGACTCGACCACTAGCGAGGACCCTCAGCAAGACTCCCACCCACACTGTCCACCTGACACTCTGAATGAAGCCTGGAAGGTCAGGGTAGATCATGAGACAGTCCTCATGATTGTTAGGGGGAGGTCGAAAACCTGGAGCACGTGCTAACACTTGGTGGCTGTTTGTCATTGCTCATTCTGCAGAGGGGTTTGGAACAGGGGTGAGAACCTGTTGCTTACATGGAGACTTCCTGATATCCTGATAAGCCTTGTAAGGGACAGAGTTTGCATCCACTTCTCACAATGTTAGTGGCACTAAAGGGACACTGTGGGTGGCGCCTCCTTACACTGGGAGCCCATGTCATCCAGAGCCCTAAGCAATCCAGTATTAGGCTGGAGGTGGGACATTGAGTTAGAGGGTTGAAGGTAAGCCCCATGGAGAGAGATAGGAATGTTCTAGACTACGAAAGAAGCCTGGACCATGGATAATGTCAAAATGCTTCTTTGGAATATGCCACGATGGTGGCACCAGCACCCACGGGTCCCTTGAAGATGAGGTACTATCCTTAGCAAAGTGCAAATGCCAGGATGATCACAGGGTCCCAATGACTCCTGGTCCCAGCCAATATGTCCACATCCTTCTGTTCAAAGTCAAGGGATTTACCAGGACAACATGGTCCTTGGGCAGCTTTCCCAGCAGTGGCTCTTTGCTGGCCTTTGGCCTCTGAGTGTAGTGTCAGCCTGTAGAGAAGGAACAGTCAGCAGAATTGTTTAAAGTTACATTTTATTGCTGTGAAGTGTTTTCAAATTGAGCAAACATCCAAATTTACCAAAGAAACAGAATTGGCAACAGTGCCGTGTGTATAAAGACATGAGGCTTGTGCACTGAGGGCTCAGAGCTGAATCTAACCTTGATCACGTCTTTGCTTTATCAAAATAACAAACAGATTGCACCTTACAATCACTGGAACTGGGGAAAATTTTACTGCTACCAGATTTTTAAAATTTCCAGATTTAAAAAAAATCTCTATTAAAATTTCAATGGTGAGATTTGAACTCAATTCCTCTGAATTATTAGTGCCAAGCTTCTGGATTACTAGTTGAGAACCATAACCCATACGGAATCTGAAGTTATGGTGGCCAATCGAAAGAGTTTGTGTTGGCATTCTATGCCACTACCTTTGAAGCAGATGGTGGTGAACTGTAACATCTAATAGGAATGCCTGATTAATATTAGTTTTGCTGTCACAGTCAATCAAATATGGTTATTGGCCAACATGCAGTCCTTTCACCATCACTGCCATAGAGAGACATTTCTCGGTTTATTCTTGGGTTGGGAGTGGAGGGACCAGCTTTTATGAAATAAAATAAGAGAATTTTGACCAGGGTGGGTGGTTGAAGGGTGGGGTGGTGGGACGGGGTGGTGCTGGTGACTTTTTAAGGGTGGGGTTGTTGGTGACGGAGAGTGGATGGGGGAGGGCTAACCAGTGGTGTGAGGGGTGGTGTGTAAGGTGGTGGATGGGGTGGGGATTGTGCCTTAAGCTTCCAAAGCAGCGCTTCTCAAACTATAATGATATAAAAATCATAGAAATATGAAATTCTGAGGTTCCTTAAACCATTATTATTTCATAAACCTATGTTGATTTCAGTTAAGCTCTCCGTACTCCCGAGTGACAGAAGACTCACTGAAGCCCTTCCTGACTCAGGATGGCTGCACATACTAAGATAAAGGCAAAATACTGCGGATGCTGGAAATCTGAAACAAAACAAAAAATGCTGGAAAAACTCAGCAGGTCTGACAGCATCTGTGGAAAGACAGAGTTAACATTTTGAGTCGGGATGACTCCAGATACAGACTCGAAACGTTAACTCTGTCTTTCTCTCCATAGGAGCTGTCAGACCTGCTGAGTTTTTCCAGCATTTTTTGTTTTTGTTGTGACTACATGCTCCCTGCTGCACATTTACCCCCTATAAAGATGGTGACTGCACATTGCCCCCGTAAAGATGGCGACTGCACATTGCCCCTTATAAAGATGGTGAATGCACATTGCCCCCTGTAAAAATGGCGACTGCACATTGCCCCCGTAAAGATGGCGACTGCACATTGCCCCCTATAAAGATGGTGACTGTACATTGCCCCTATAAAGATGGCGACTGCACATTGCCCCCTATAAAGATGGTGACGGCATATGTTCATTGTGCATGTGGATGCTCCAAGGTTGGAATATTTTGGATACAGTACCCTTATAAAAAAAGCCAGTGAGGGGACTGACGGCAGCTGTTTGTGCCTCTGAACCTTTCACCAGCTCAAGTTTGTGCGCCACTGGTTAAACAAGAAACCAGCCAACCTGGAGTAAAGTACAATGATGTGCAAGTGTCACACACCATCAATATGGTTAGATTTCTTTTTAAACCATCCTGATGTTGAGGCTTTTTGTAAAGGGGTTGTAGTTGCTGGACATTTCCTAGCGAATAGCTGCCAATACTATCCCTTAATAAGTCTCCATACAATGGTTTTTTATTTGATGTACCAACTTATCCAAGTCTGGTACCATGTAAAAGCTGCTGACAAGCTGAATACATATGGTAGGGTTATTATTTACACCATATTTACTGTCACTGTATTCTCTGCAGTGCTGCATTGTAAATAACTCTGCAGCTTGTTTGCAGAATCTCTCTAGAGTCTGAATAGGCTGCATATCAGTTCTGGCAGGTAATCACAATGTGGCGGGAGAGTGTGACAGGAGAGTATGATGGGACAGTATGGTGAGATGATATGCAGTGATAGGACAGGGTGATATGGACAATATGCAGTGACGGGACAGTGTGAATGGTGGAACAGTATTCACTGATGTGACAGTGCAAAGGGAGAGTATACAGTCATGGAACATTATACAGTGATGGGACGGTGTGATGGTACAGTGTGACAGGGTAGAATAGTGTGAAGGGACAGTGTGAAGGGGCTATGTGCAGCATTTCCCCTTCTTTGCAGGCCGTTCGACCACCTTCACCACTATCTCTTTAATCTTCTCCTCCTGGTGTTTTAGCAACCTGTAAAGAGACATGGAGAGATGGTAGTGAACACAGCAGACAGCCCCTGACAGCACTCTCAGAGAAAGGACCAACAGCATGAAGTAAATGAACAATTCCCACAATTCATCACTCACTTTCCCAGATGCACCATGGGAGCGCTAATGTTGTGACCAGTACAGGCGCTGCATTCATAGAACAAGATGTTGTACTCCTGGAGAGAGAGAGAGAGAGAAAGTGGTGGAGAGATGAGATGGGTCATCGTTTACAGTCACTGCACTGTAGATATAGTCACTAGGAAAATACATTACTTCACAAACTGTTACCGAGGTTGCTCAGTGACCTCCCCTCCCCCAGTCTCTGCCATACATGCTGCTTCAACTGCCAGGTCATTCAAGGTCAATGAAGCCAATGTAATGAGAGAGGCAACATCAAGTACCATCAGTGATTTTTTAAAAAAATTATTCTGTCATGGGATGTGGGTGTCACTGGCTAGGCCAACATTTATTGCCCATCCCTAATTGCCCTTGAGAAGGTGGTGGTGAACTGCCTTCTTGAACCACTACAGTCCATGTAGTGTAGGTACACCCACAGTGCTGTTAGAGAGGAAGTTCCAGAATTTTGACCCAATCAGGTTGATGAGTGGCTTGGAGGGCACCTTCCAGTTGTGGTGGTGTTCCCATGTGCCTGCTGCTCTTGTCCTTCTAGGTAGTAGAGGTCATGGGTTTGGAAGATGCTGTTGAAGACTGGATTTTTTTTATTCTTTCATGGGATGTGGGCATCACTGGCAAGGCCAACTCTAATTGCCCTTGAACTGAGTGGTTTGAGCAGAGGCAGTTAAGAGTCAACCACATTGCTGTAGGTCTGGAATCACATGTAGGCTAGACTGGGTAAGGATGGCAGATTTCCTTCCCTTACTGAGACTAGCTTTCAATTCCAGGTTTTATTAATTGAATTTAAATTCCATGGATTTGAACCCATGTCCCCAAAGTATTAGAAACAAAAACAAAAATAGCTGGAGAAACTCAGCAGGTCTGATGGCATCTGTGGAGAGGAAGACGGTTAACGTTTCGAGTCCATATGACTCTTCATCAGAACTAAAGAGAAGTAGAAATGTGGTGAAATATAAGCTGTTTAAAGGGGTTTGGACTGGATGAAGCTGGACAGAGGGCCAGTGATAGGTGGAGGCAAAGGAGAGATTACCAAAGATGTCATAGACAAAAGGTAAAAGGGTGTTGATAGTGGTGATATTAGCTATGGAATGTGCTAAAGGGGACATTAAGGGTAGAAAGCAACACACCACCCTGCTCTCATGCCCACATGCCCGTCCTTGGCCTGCTGCAATGTTCCAGTGAAGCTCAACACAAACTGGAGGAACAGCACCTCATCTTCCGACTAGGCACTTTACAGCCTTCCGGACTTAATATTGAGTTCAACAACTTCAGACCATGATCCCTCTCCTCCATCCTCACCCCCTTTTTGATCCCCTTTTTTCTAATAATTATTATATATTTTTTAGATATATATTTTTCTTTTCCCATCTATTTCTATTATTATTTATTTCCATCCATTGTTTTATCTTCACCTTTTAGCCTATTTCGATTCCCTCCCCCTACCCCATCCCCACTAGGGCTATCTGTACCTTGCTCGTCCTGCTTTCTACCCTTAATATCACCATTAGCACATTCCTTAGCTAATATCACCACTGTCAACACCTCTTTGCCCTTTTGTCTATGACATCTTTGGCAATCTCTTCTTTGCCTCCATCTATCACTGGCCCTCTATCCAGCTCTACCTGTCCAACCCCCTCTTCAACCAGCTTATAGTTCACCACATTTCTATTTATCTTCAGTTCTGATGAAGAGTCATCTGGACTTGAAACGCTAACTCTGTATTCCTCTCCACAGATGCTATTCGACCTGCTGAGCTTTTCTAGCAATTTTTGTTTTTGTTTCAGATTTCCAGCATCTGCAGTATTTTGCTTTTATTCCCAGAGTTTTAGCCTGGGCCTCTGGATTACTAGCTCAGTGAGATTCCCACTGTGCCACGGCCTCTCTCTGAAGATAAGTGCTCACTCAATGTGGTGATCACTGACATATAGTCCAAAAAGCTGTCCCACTCTTAGAGCAGAACCATCCCAGATTTGCACAAAGTGTGGTATCGGGTAGATAAAGGACGTTTTACCTGCCAGCCGCAATGGCTGGTTTTCACGCTGCATCGTCCCATTCCTGGCGCATCCTGCCTCATTAATAATGTATTCCTGGGAAACACGCCAGGTTGCTGGCAGGGTGGCCTCTGATTCACCCAGCCCGCTGTCACCTCAGGCCTTCAGTAATCCAGGTGCCATATTTAAAGGGCACCCCTGCACAGAGCTAGCTCTCTTCAAGGGATAGGAAGTTTCTGGGAACTGATGGTTGCCAGAGAAATAAACATGCTGTCCCAAATATAGCAACACCTCCCTCGGGCATCTGGATGTACTGGAGGCCCGCAGTGAAGTCTGCTACCCCCAAGGTGAAGACCAGCAAGCAAGGTCACCAATCCAGCAGGGGAGGTGGTGGCAGTGGTGGTCAGTCCAAATGCTCTGCAAAAGAAAACAGCCACCCAGTGCCGCAAGAAGATGAATGATCTGCCAGGGTAAGTCACTCTTTTCACCACTCTCAACTCACACACTCACAAACCCATCACACATCCACAGAGCCCTCACTCACTGCCAATTTAAGGGACGTCACCATTCACTCTCTCACACGCATCTTCTCCTGCCCTGCGGATCATGTCCTCATCCCATCCATGGCACCACTTAGTACCCACACATGCCAGACATTCTTATCATCTAGCCTGGTAGGGACCTGCTTACACTCTCTCCATCTTCAGAAAGGACAAACTGGCACACAACAAAAGGGAGAGGTTGCAAACTGATGGAGAAATTCCTGACTGCAAGGTCCTCGCAGACTTTGAAAATAGATCCATCTGCCTGGCTGGTGAGGATCTGGACTGTTCCTGTGTTGACAGTGAAGTTGGTGGGGCTCAACCGAGTGAGGATCCAGCAATGCAACATCCATCAGACAACCATGCTGTGAGTCAGTCCCCCTGCTCCGCAGTCCCCTGCCTTGTGCTAATTATATCTCCTTGCTTTCACAGGCACATCTGGGAAGCAGCTGAGGGGTCTCACGAGCCAGGTCCTCGACTCAAGCCCTGAAGACACCTCGTAAGAAGAATCTGATGACACCCTCATTGAAGACCCGTCGCAGCGCTCACCCACATCCTCCACCAGCACAGAGACACACAGTGTAGGGGCCCTCAGGGAAGAGGATCAGCAGGCGCACACCCCAGGGTCATCCACCCAGGTGACTCCAGGAGTGACCAGCCCATCCGAATCTTCTCCTCCTGTACCCCCAGCAGCTCCAGCTCCACAGGCCGAGGAGGGTGCCACTGCCACACAGCAGGATCCCGAAAGCAGGCTGGGGCCCTCCAGGTCTCGGCCCTACAGAGGACGCCCACCAAAGTCACCACAGACAGGGCATCACAGTCAGCAGGCTGCCTCCACCTCTGCTGTGGATGCCAGGGGAGCACCAAGATTTAGCGGCAGTGTTAGGACAGTAAAGAAGATGTAGTTGCACAGCCTGGGCACCGGATTAATCATTTGTACTTAATGTTCACTATTGTCAATAAACTCCTAAGAATGTCTCCCTGCCTGTGGCTCCTTGTTCTGAGGAGCAGTGTTCTTGTCACTCAGATGTGAAACCTTTCTGCACAAGATAAAGGCAGGTGTCTCAGTCCAGGGCTTCTTCCCTATGCTCTGTGCAGCCTTCAGACCACAGTGATGGTCCAGTCTCTCACTCCCTGGAAACATTACTGATGCCTGCACCTCGATGGTGCTGGTCATTGTTGCCAGGATGTAGTGGACAGGTACCACAGAGTTCTCTCAGTCTCTCTGTGTGCTCTCAGCACCTTTGAGGTGGGACTGGCCCCCATCTCTTCAGCATCTGCGACTAGTGACGCTGTGCTCCTGAAGGGGTCAGGTGCTGAGGGCTGGCAAAGATCAGGTGCACTTAAAGTTTCACAGCTGCGTCTCCATGATATGACCCTGATCACAGAGCGCAAGCGAGCGGCCCTCAGCCAGACAGGAGTCAAACATTCACTGAGACAATGTGAGGATCTATGGAATGTCCTCACCACATGTCATCATCATCCTCCTGGAATCTAGCAGCTATTAGGGCCTCCGCTGCGTCTCCATGACATGAGCCTGAGCACTGAGTGTATGTGCGCTGCCAACAGCCACACAGGAGTCAAACGTTCACAGATGCAAGGTGAGGATGTCAGGATTGTCCTCACTGCATTTCGTCATCATCCTCCATGAATCTTGTGGCTATGAGGGCCTCCCGGCGCTCCTGCCTCATCTGGACAGTGCGATGGCCTCATCACCGACATCCTCGCCTTCGAGGACATCATTGTCTCCTCATTGGAGGAGACGTGCAGCTTCTCCATCTACTCCTCAGCCAGGTCTTCCCCACATTGCAGTGTCAGGTTGTGGAGTGCTCAGCAAGTGATGATGATGCGCGACACCCTCTGGGGACCATATTGCAGTTCTCCACCGAACCTGTCGAGGCACCGGAACCTCATTTTCAAAATGCCAATCGTTTGCTCCACCAAAGTCCGGGTCATGGCATGAGCTTCATTATACCATCGCTCTGCCACAGTCTGAGGCTGCCACATGGGCATCATCAGCCACATCCTCTCTGAGTAGCCCTTATCCCCAATGAACCATCCCTGCAGCCTCTCTGGACCCTGGAAAATATCAGGGATCTGAGACCTGTTAAGGATGTAGGAGTCGTGGACACTCCCTGGGAACTGTGCGCAGACCTGTAGGATCTGTTTATGGTGGTCACACAGCAGCTGAACATTCAGTGAGTGGAAGTCCTTGCATTTGATGCAGTTGACTACTTGTTACCATGGAGATCTAAGCGCCATGTGAGTGCAGTCGATAGCTCCCTGCACCTGTGGGAAACCTGAGATCTGGTCGAGTCCCAGCGCTCTTGCTTCCTGGCTTTCCTGATCCCGGGCCTTTGTGAAAATGGCGTCCGTAACCTCCTGGATACACTTGTGCTTGGAGACTTCCGAGATCCCACACAGGTCACCCTGGAGCCTTGGAAGGAGCCACTGGTGTAGAAATTGAGCATCGCGGTCACTTTCACAGCCACTGGCAGTGGATGCCCTCCATGTCCCCCTGGTGCCAAATCCTGCAGCAGCTGGCAGATGTGACTGACCAGTTCCCTTGACATGGACAATATTCAGTGACGGTTCTTAGTCACCTGAAGGAATGGCAGGCGCTGTCTGTGGACTCTGTGTCTAGCGAGGCACCTACGAGCGACGACTTGCTGTAGATCTTCAGCTGCATGTGCAGCAGGTCCAGCTGCCCCTTCATCTTGAACCAGGTGCCCCCACTGCTCTCCTCTTCTTCTCTGTTCTCTGTAACCCATGAGGCATATTACTAAATCATCAGGCCCCATGATCCTGATGTTCCCCTGCTGCAGGATCAAAGAGAGAGACGTGTGTGCCCTAAGAACCTCTCTTGTTTAAGTCTGAAGGCCCCTCAATGCACCCCAGATAGTGCCTCTTGGATGGCCAGAGTTTAGTGCGCTGCATGGCTGTCCGAAACCCCATCCATCTCCGCCTCACCCCACCTGACCGATTGGCAGCAGCTTTGCCCACTGGACTGCATGTTGTGCTCTCAGCTCAGGCACAGATATTCTCCTAATGTGCACTGCAAGGCTGCACTGTTAGCTTGTACCATGAGGGAGACTGGTCCAAACCTTAAGGACATTGCAAAGGGCTGTGAGCACCTCCAGCAGTGACTGCTCCATGGCCAGCTTGCACAAGGGGATTCTACAACTTGCCCAGTTGGCCAATTTCTTGCTGCCCCCTAAAAGGCTCATTAATTTGCAGTCTGCGCCCAAGGGATGAAAAGTTCTGGAGCATTTGGTGGCACTTTCATGCTTTTGCGTTGCTTGAGTGGGCAGATCAGCTTCAGAGGCCCAAGTCCAAGCATGTCAATGGTGCTGCTGCTGAATGGTCTCAGCTGCGGAAGAATGCTCACTTTTGACAAGCTTTTCCAAGTGCGTGGCTGCTCCCTCACCCAACCTCCTCCGACCTCCCCACGGCATGTTCTTGAGTATTTCCTTCAGTCTGTCTGTGTTGCCTAGCACCGACCCGCCAACCCTGACCTGACCCGCACTGGAGCCCTTGCGCCAGCTCAGCATTGAAAGACAGCCGGGAAAAAGCGACTTGCCTGTGCCCCCCCACACCCACCACCAAAAGCGGTGCCACGTCCTTGATGTCCTACAGCAATGCAAGCGCTGGGCAAGGTTGTGTACGCTCACCTGCGAGTTCCTCTCGAAGTTCAGGTCGCCAGGTGCAGCCTCTTAAAGGCAGTGTGAAGTCACACCGACATGAGCGGTAAATCTGATGTGCGGGGTTGATTCCAGCGAGCAGGGCTTATAATTAGATGCAAATATATTAAAATAACATTCCCAACATGTGGCGGCGGGAAACGTGGCCCCGCTATTGATGGGTGGAGCGGACAATCACAAACTAGTTTCACGATGACATTAAAACTGATTTTGGCCTTCCCACCATGTTGCTCCCCCTCCACCTCCCATGATATAAGGCATCAACTAGGCCGGAAAATTCTGGCCTTAGTCTTTGCTCAGTTCAATTTGGTGAAAGCTGTTCCCAGTGGCCCTGAGCGAGACAAAAATATCCAACCAAGCCCCCATAGTGGCCTCTGTTGATAATGGTAAGTGTGGATGGAAAGTGAGATGTCAGCTCAGATGCTCCAGACAATAAGAGTCTCCCAGCACCCAGCACACATTACTTGAGCTCGCTCTTGAGGGGATTATATCACAGCAATGTGCCAGCACCTTTAATGGGGCAATTATGGTGCAGGGAATATTCCTTCAGTGTTGGGCAAAAATGGAGGCTGCACTGGAGCTGTCAGTCTGAACAATAGACACTAACCTGGGCAAGCCGTTCTCCTTCAGGTGTGGGGACCTGACGGTGAGTATCATCATCCATCTTGTTACCCAGAAGAAGAATGACAACATCATCAGCCACTGTGTCCTAAAAAGAGAGAGATGGAGAAAGCAAATCAAAGAGAAATAAATGGTAAGAGAGAGGGAGATGAAATGAGACAGAGGAAGAGAGAAAAAGAGATGGAGAAATGGAGAGAGGGAGACAGAGAGAGATAGAGGGAGAGAAAGGGAGGTGGAGAGAGAGAGAGAGATGGAGAGAAAGAGAGGAAGATGAAGGCAGGGAGATAGAAAGAAAGAGATGGAAGGAGACAGATTCGAAGGGAGGGAGATGTGGAGGGTGGTTGGGGGATGGAGATAGAGAAACAGAAGGAGGAAGAGAAAAAGGTAGAAGAGGAAAGGGAGAGAATGATGGAAGGAAAGTGAGAGAGATGGAGGGGGGAGGAGAGAAAGAGCAAGATTTACCTGGTTATGTATGATGAGTTTAATAACAAATGACAATTAAAGATTAACCAGCTGTTCTGACATTGTGTATTTTGTAAAACAGGAGTGTACTGATGACACTGCTTATTGCAATCTCCCCACTGCCTATGTGCTGTCAGACTATGTGCTGTCCAGTCTCCAGTGATCCATAATTTTCTTCAGCTCAACTTTGGGAAGACCAAAGCTATCATATTCTGCAGCCTTCCTTCTGCTGTTCTGAGTCCTAGCTACAAACATGGTCTTCGCTCTGTCTAATCACTGCCTCAGACTGAACCAGATTGGCATAGGGACAAGAGTGATGCCTGTGAGCAATGCTATCAGCCTGTGGAGGCATTGAGACAGTCTGGCTGATAACGGCCCTGAGTGTGAGCTCAAAAGGGCCTTGCAGGTCTAAAATCTCATGGAACAAAAGCCGGATCAATGTCAGTAAATAGTGGAGGGCACATCTGTCCCATCGTGTCTTCAGGACCATCAACCACAGAATCAAAGTCTTTCCCTAGGCTCTGAGAGTTCTGACCCTAAGAATGCTGAGTGCTAAAGCCCTGAATCTGAGAGCCTCTTACCTTGACGCAGGCCAGCCAGTAGTGCACGTCAGCGAAAGAGCTTGAGGATGTAATGTCGTACATCACGATCACCCCATCAGCCTTCCTGAAGAACTGTCTGGTCACACTGTGGAATCTGTGAGGAAATGGTAAAGGATCAATCAGAGAAATGGACTACACAACAGATAGGCCTGTGATAGCCAGTCACTGAAGGGGTAAGGGGTCACATGACCCTCCATTAAATCAATTTCTCCTCCTGTATAGGCAATTTCCGCAGTCTTACATGGGAGAGCTTTAACTCTCTGGGACAGAAAACAGGCGGGGAACAGACAGAGAACAAATGCTTAGAAATGGGAAATGCAACTAACTTGCCACTAACCAACTTCCAGCACACAGTTTACCGGAGTCACTGGTAATTTCCAAGCACTCTGGGGGAGGGAGGGTGAACAGACAGAAGTCGTGGTCCAAATCAGGACCAATGACATAGGTAAAAAGAGGGAAGAGGTCCTGCAGGCAGACTTTAGGGAGCTAGGAAAGTAACTAATAAGCAGGACCTCGGTAACCTCTGGATTACTCTCGTTGCTGCACTGAGTCTAGAAATAGGTGGGTAGAGCAAATGAATTTGTGTCTGGAGAGATGGAGGATGTTAGATTCCTGGGACATAGGGATTGGTTACACCTCAATGAAGCCAGGGATGGTGTGCTGGTGCTGTTGGGGAGGGTTTAAACTAACTTGGCAGGGGGGTGGGAACAAGGAGGTAACATTAGGAAGGAAAAACAAGGTGAACAAAGGATTGAGAAAAGTAGATAGCACTAGAGTAAGAATTAGTAAGGAATTAGGTAGGGTCAAAGAGAGTTAAATTGGGTTCACAATGCATGTAAACATGCAAGGAATGGTGAATAAAGTTGGTGGGCTGCAGGTGAAAATATCCACATAGGAATATCACATGACGATAACAGAGACCTAACTCAAAAAAGAGAAGGACTGGTTGTTAAATATTCCTGGGCATGAGTGTTCAGGAAATATAGGGAAGAAAAGAAAGGAGGGGAGGTCATAGTATTGATTCATGAGAACATTACAGTGTTGCAGAGAAGATGTCCTGGTGGGGTCAAGAACAGAATCTACTTGGTTCAAGTTGCGAAGCAATGCAGGTGCCCATTACATGACTAGGTTATTCTGTGGGCCACCAGCTAGTGGGAAAGGTATAGAGGAACAAATTTTCAGGAATAATTACAGAGAGGTTTAAAAATGATAGGGTAGTTATAATGGGGACTGGGATAGTAATAGTGTGAAGAGCAGAGAGGGGGAAGAATTTCTGAAGTGTGTTCAGGAGAATTTTATTGATCAGTATGTTTGTAGCTCAGTGAAGAACGAGGCATTGCTGGGTCTGGTTCTGGGGAATGAGGTGGGAACAATGATCCTTGTATCATAAGGTTTAGGTTTAGCTATTGAAAAGGATCAGCAGCAACCCAGAGTAAAAATAATTCATTGAGGCAGGGTCAGTTTCAGCTGGTTGAGAATCAATTTTTTTCTAGCTAAATCTAAATCAAAGTCAAAGCTTGGCAGACAAACTGGTAATGAACAATGGATTGCCTTTAAAGAGAGGATGGTTCAGGTGCAAATGAGATTTATTCCTACAAGGGGAAAGGAAGGTCAAACACTTCCAGAGCTCCCTGGGTCATACAGAGATAGATAATAAGGTGAAGCAGAGAAAGGGTGCATATGGTAGATGCCAGGTTGATAATACAAGTGAGAACCAAGCTGAATATGGAGACTTCAGAGGGGAATTGAAGAAAAGAAATGAGAAAAGCAAAGAGAGTATCAGAAGGGGCTGGCAATTAACATAAAAGGGAATCCAAAAGTCTTCTGCAAGCACATAAATAGCAAAAAGATAGTAAGGGACCAGTGAAGCCAATGAGGGACCAAAAAGGAGATTTACTCTCAAAATCTTTACTCTGGAAGCAGTGTCTTTGAATATTTTTAAGGAAGAGCTAGATAGATTCTTGATTAACAAGGGAGTGAAAGGCTATCGGGGGTAGGCAGGAATGTGGGGCTGAGGTTCATCCAGATCAGTCATGATCTTATTGAATGACGGAGCAGGCTCGAGGGGCCGAGTGGCCTACTCCTGCTCCTAGTTCATATGTATGTTCGTCTGTATGTAACACATTGACCCCTAGAGTTACTGTCTACTTTAACACACTGGCTTCTAGAGTTACTGTCCCCATTTACAGACTGACCCTGAGAGTTACTGACCCTTTAACAGAATGACCCTTAGAGTTACTGTCCCCTTTTACAGACTGACCCCGAAAGTTACTGTCTCCTTTAACACACTGACCCCTAGAGATACTAACCTCATTATCATACTGATCCCGAGAGTTACTGTACCCATTAACACACTGACCCCGAGAGTTACTGTCCCCATTAACACACTGACCCCGAGAGTTACTGTCTCCATTAACACACAGATCACTGGAGTTACTGTCCCCTTTAACATACTGACCCCGAGAGTTACTGTCTCCATTAACACAAAGATCCTTGAAGTTACTGTCACCTTTAACACACTGACCCTGAGAGTTACTGTCTCCTTTAACACACTGACCCCTAGAGATACTATCCTCATTATCATACTGATCCCTAGAGTTACTGTCCCCATTAACAGACAGATCCCTAGAGTTACTGCCCCCATTAACATACTGACCCCGAGAGTTACTGTCTTCATTAACACACAGATCACTGGAGTTACTGTCCCCTTTAACACACTGACCCTGAGAGTTACTGTCTCCTTTAACACACAGATCCCTGGAGTTACCGTCCCCTTTAACACACTGACCCTGAGAGTTACTGTCTCCTTTAACACACAGATCCCTGGAGTTACCGTCCCCTTTAACACACTGACCCCGAGAGTTACTGTCTCCTTTAACACACAGATCCCTGGAGTTACTGTCCCCTTTAACACACTGGCCCCGAGAGTTACTGTCTCCTTTAACACACTGACCCCTAGAGTTACTGTCCCCTTTAACATACTGACCCCGAGAGTTACTGTCTCCTTTAACACACAGATCCCTGGAGTTACTGTCCCCTTTAACACACTGACCCTGAGAGTTACTGTCTCCTTTAACACACAGATCCCTGGAGTTACTGTCCCCTTTAACACACTGACCCTGAGAGTTACTGTCTCCTTTAACACACAGATCCCTGGAGTTATTGTCCCCTTTAACACACTGACCCCGAGAGTTACTGTCTCCTTTAACACACTGACCCCTAGAGTTACTATCCCCTTTAACATACTGACCCCGAGAGTTACTGTCTTCATTAACACACAGATCCCTGGAGTTACTGTCCCCTTTAACACATTGGCCCCTGGAGTTACAGTCCCCTTTAAGATACTGACCCCGAGAGTTACTGTCCCCTTTAACATACTGACCCTGAGAGTTACTGTCCCCTTTAACACACTGACCCCTAGACTTACTGTCCCCTTTAACACACTGAACCCTAATGTTATTGTCCGCTTTAACACACTGACCCCTAGAGTTACTGTCCGCTTTAACACACTGACCCCGAGTGTTACTGTCTGCTTTAACACACTGACCCCTAGTGTTACTGTCCCCTTTCACACACTGACCCTTAGTGTTACTGTCCCCTTTAACACACTGACCCTTAGTGTTACTGTCCGCTTTAACACACTGACACCTAGTGTTACTGTCCACATTAATGCACTGACCCCTAGAGTTACTGTCCCCTTTAACACACTGACCCCTAGAGTTACTGTCCACATTAAACACCCTGACCCAAGTCACCGATCCCTGATTTAAACGTTCTTGATGCTTCGGATCTTAGACATTGTCTGTTGATTGAATACCCAATTGGCTGGGTCTCCTGTTGGAGCCCCTCACTCACCGTTCCTGTCCAGCAGTGTCCCAGAGCTGGAGAGCAATGTGTCTATCGTCCACTGTCAGGGTCTTCACTCGATAGTCTATCCCTGCAGGAATGAAGGAACAGATCAGCTGTGTGCAGTGACACATGGTCAGCTGGTTCACATGACCATCTCCGGGAACATCTTGTCCCCTCCATGAGACAGCAAGGAAATTATATATACCTAAGCTAGCCTGGCTACTTCATAAAAGTTTTTTTTTAAATGGACAAATGCCTGGGCTGATTAAATGGCTGCCACTGACCATATGATGGTAGTCCTGAAAGTTTCTCTGCAGTTTAAACATGGACAAAAGTTAACACATCAAACCACTGGAATGTAACGCTCCTGCATTGAATAAACATTCCAGCCCAAACCAACACAAAGGATTAGCAGATGTCTGCACCAGCCAGCCAAGAACAAAGGCAGAGCTATTTGTGACTCCCCAACATTGTGATAATGGTCTTACAGTTACCTACTCAAAACACAATGGGTTGTAACAAAGGCCCTCTTTAGCTGAATAGCTCGATCTGAAACCACCCTGTCACATGACTGAGATTTAAGCTGTTTGAATTCCTTTAATTATATAGCTTTTGAATTTTATCTTCAGCTGTGGCTTAACCTCCGAAGGGAACCGGACTCCAGGCGAGCAGCCAGCCTTTGATCTCCATCTCTCTCCAAGTCTGATTCCCAGAAAGAGCTCTGTATTTCACCTACAGAGTCAACTAATTTCCAGGATACAAGAATACTCCTCTGCATCTTCAACAGACTCAACCTGTAACTGTATTCCCAGGACCAAGACCTGGAATTCTGCCAGACAAAGACACCGAAAAGAACCTTCCTTGGACATTGATTCTGGAGTCTGGTCTCATGTGAAACCATCATTCTTATTTTTATCCTGGTCTCTGCCCTGTACCCCTTTCTTTCCCTTATCCCTCTTTTACTGTATAAGTGCAAAAAGCGTCAGACATTGTGAAACCCCTTTTGTGCGTGAGTGTGTGTGTGTAGGTAAAATGAACTACCCCTCTTATTTTACCTCATCTTGAGTTTACTGTGAGGTTATTAATAGAGGACTGGATCACTCCAAACTAAAGGGTTGGGGAAAATACACCATCACTTATAAAAGGGGGAAATCAAAAATCAAAAACATCTTTCTGTTTATGGATGACCGGTGAGTGGGGAAATCAGGGCTGTTCAAAATTAAACCCTCCTGTCGATAAAAATCTCCTTCATCGCAGGGTGTGATTACTAAAGCATCTCCAATGTAAGAGCATGGATCAGTTACAGTGCAGCTCACACCTGGAACACTCCAGTGGCTGGATATAATGTGACCGTGGACCAGAGTCAGGAGTTGCCCCCCAGACACCATTGCTGCACTGTCTCATTCTGAACTCAGAGTCTGCACATTCACTGAGTCAAAAACTTACCGGTTCGTGTCCCACTCTAGGGATGTGAACTGGCTGTCCAGTGCAATACTGAGGAAGTGCAGAACTGTCAGAGGTGCAATCTTCCAGATGAGACATTAAACAAAGGCCCCTCCTGCAGCACCCCCACCACCAACCGCCCCCTCCCCCCCCCCGCCCCAGGTAGATGTAGAAGATCCCAGGGCAGTATTTTGAAGAAAAGCAAGGGGATTCTCCCCAGTATCCCAGACAACATTTACCCTCAACCAACATTACTAAAACACCAGTACCAAAAACGCAGTTTGGGGGACCTTGCTTTGCATTAACTGACTATTGTGTTTACTTCATTCGGGAGGTTCCAGGATTGAAAGATTCAGTTCTATGGATAGACTGAAGAAGCTGAAGTTTCTCTCTTTAGAACAGAGAAGGCTATGAGGAGATTTGCTGGAGGTATTTAAAATTTCAAAAGGTTTTGATAAGAGTAAATTAAGAAAATCTCTCTCCAATGGCTGAAGGTTGATAACTAGAAGCCACAAATTTAAGGTGCATAAAAATAGTTTTCCTCATGTTGCTTATGATTCCTTTACCAATTTTCATGCCAGGTGTGGTTAGGATTTGGAATTCACTGCCTGATAGGGTGGTGGATACAGATTCAATTATAATGGTCAAAAAGGGAATTGGAGAAATACTTGAAGGAGAAGTTTTCAAAAATTGCAGGATATGGGGAAAGGGCGGGGGAGAGGGACGAACTCGATTGCTCTTTGAAAGAGCCAGTACAGACTAGATGGGCTGATGGTTTCCTGCTGTGCTATACTACCCTATGATTCTATGACTATGACAGTGATTACACTTGTAAAGTATCTCATTGGCTGTAAAGCTCTCTGGAACGCCCAGTGACTGTAAAAGGAGCTATATAAATGCAAGTCTTTCATTTTTCCATTTTTGACTGGAGGCTGCTACCTTGGGGAGCCCGACCAGAACATAGGACTTAGCAGCAGTAGTAGGCTATTCAGACCTTTGAGCCTGTTCTGTCATTCAATAAGATTATGGCTGATCTGGTTGTGGTCTCAACTCCACTTTCCTGTCTGTCCCCCCCCATAACCCTTGACTCCCTTGTCTAACAAAAATCAGTCTGAAGTGTTTTGTCACTTCTTAACATTTAAGAATACACACACACCGTTATCTGCTTCTGAATCCCCAACTTCCTCTGTAAAAAACAGAAGGTTCCTTTGTTCCTTACTCTGCATCAGAGGGCAAAACATTCGGGACTTAACACAGCCTACTGTCAGGTTTTTTATATAACACTTCTTTTTTTATCTGAAATTACCTTTTACAACAAAGTTTAAACATAAAACACAAACATCTCATCTCCTCCCCATTTACCCAGGAACAAATTGGACAGGCAGTTTGCAGATTTGCTTTGGTCTAGGGAAGAGTGTTGGCTCAGGTATCTCAGTTTGTTTGCTTATAAATGGAAGGTTCTGCCATTCCACTTGTTTCTGTTCAGGTTCAACAGTTGCAGCTATAGGTTTGTCAGTTGAATCAATTCGGGTTTCACCCAACTAGAGCAGATGCTTCCCAGAAATCTTCCACTGTAATTGGAAATTTGGTTCCTTGGATTTGGCTTCTCTAATCTGGTCAGTGTGTCTCTTCCAGATTCCACAGGAAGATTCAACTTCATAGGTCAGTGTTCCTTGACGCTTGACGATTCTTCTCAGGAGCCACTTTGGTGTCCCACAGCAATTTTGGACGCAAACAGACTGATCCATATTAAACTCACGAGCTGGCTTACTTGTGTCATGTGACCTTTTCTGATCAAGTTGCCTTAAACCAATCGTTCCTTTCAAATCCGGACACAGCAAATCCATTCCAGTACATAGCCGTCTTCAAGCATCAGCTCAGCAGGCAATACGCCTATTGTTGAATGTGGGGTGTTATGATATATCATCAAAAAGTTCTTCAGTTTCAACTTTCTGTCTGTTTGTGTCATCCCCTTCAGTATTGCTGTTTTAAATGTCTGGACAAAATGCTCCACTTCACCATTTGAGGATGGTTGGTAAGGCGAGATGAGAATCTGCTTGATCCCATTGTTTTTCAGGAATGTTTGAAATTCACATGACGTGAACTGTGTGCCATTGACAGACACAATCTGCTCCGGCAATCCAAAAGTAGTGAACACATTCCAGAGAGCATCAATGGTCTTCGCTGAAGTAGTCGACTTCATGGGAATAACATGAGGCCACTTTGTGTGGCATCCACCACAATCAGGAACGTGTGTCTGAGAAATGGTCCGGCAAAGTCCACATGAAGTTTCTGCAAAGGGTGGTCAGGCCAAGCCCATGGATGTAGTGGGACAGATGCAAGAGAGGACGTCATTTCTTGGCATGGAAGGCAATCACTGACCATGCCTTCGATGTCTTTATCCAGGTTTGGCCACCATACACGTAGACGAGCCAATGCTTTCATTTTGACGATTCCCATGTGACTGAGGTGAAGTTCTTCGTGTTTGGAATTTTGGAGGAACAACAACTCAGATTCTCCATAACAAACAATCGCCTTGCAGAGTCAGCTCAAATCTACGCATATAGTATGGTTTAAGCTCAGTAGGTACTTCTTGAGGTACACACCCACCCTTCTGTGTACAAGTAAACTTTGGAAAGCACAGCATCCCTCTGTGTTTTACATCGAATTTGATCCACTTTAACAGGTAACATGTCTATCTGGTTCACATTGAAAGCAGTGACTTCACTTCGGGCTGTGGAACTGTGGTGTAACGGAAGTCTGGAAAATACGTCTGCGTTTCCATGATTCTCAGTAGAGCGAAATGTAATTTTGTACTGGTAAGCAGATAAGATCAGTGCCCATCTTTGTAGGCGTGCAGCGGCAAGTGTCAGGGTTTGTGACTTAGGGCTAAACAGCCAGGTCAACAGCTTGTGGTCTGTCATTAACGTGAATTTCTGCCCATACAAATACTGGTGGAACTTCTTGACTCCATAGGTTAGTCCAAGAGCTTTCTTCTCAATTTGGGCATAATTTTGTTCTGTCTTGGACAATGTGCATGAGACGTGTGCAATGGACTTTTCACTGCCATCAGGAAATGTGTGGGAGATGACAGCTCCAACACCATATCCATATGCATCACAAGCTAGGCCGACAGGCAACTTTTCATTGAAGTGTGCCAGGACTTTAGCAGACATGAGCTCTTGCTCGAGTTCTTTGAAACTTTCCTGACAGGCTTGTGACCAATCCCATTTTGCATTCTTCTACAGTTTATTCAGTGGTGCTGCCTTGGCAGCTAAACTGGAAATGAACTTGCCACAATAATTCACAAGTCCCAAAAACAAATGAAGCTCTTTAACATTTTGGGGCTGTGGTGCATTTGCCACTGTCTCCACCTTTCTGGCTGAGGTCAAGAGGCCAGTTTTATCGATCACATGTTCCAGGTATTTGACTGGGGGCTTTAGGAACGAGTATTTGGATTTCTTACAGAGGATGCCGTATTTTTCCAGTCTATGCAGGACCCTGCCTAGGTTCTCTAAATGAGTTGGGAGGTTTTTCCCGGTGATGAGCATGTCGTCTTGGAAGCAGATTACTCCAGGGAGGCCCTGCAGTATTTTGTCCATGGCTTGCTGGAATAAGGCTGGCGATGACACGATTCCAAATGGTAGCCATTTGTATTGATATAGACCTTTGTTTGTGCTAACGGTTGTCTACTTTCTGGAATCAGCTGGATTTGCAAAAATGCTTGTGATAGACAAGCTTGGTGAATAATTCACCTCCATTCAGAGCGGCAAACAGATCCTCAATTTTTGGTAGCGGGTACTGATGCACTTCCAGGAAAGGATTAATGGTGATTTTATAGTTACCACATATTCTGATAAGAACATAAGATCATAAGAAGTAGGAGCAGTGGTAGGCCATTCAGCCCCGCCATTGAATAAGATCATGGCTTATCTGCCCCAGGCCTCAACTCCTCTTTCATGCCAGCTCCTCATAGCCCTCAACTCCCCGATATTTCAAAAATCTATCTACCTCCTCTTTAAATACTTTCAGTGATCTACCTCCACAACTCTCTGGGGTAGAGAATTCCAGACATTCGCTATCCTCTGAGAGAAGAAATTCCCTTGTATCTCAGTTTTAAATGAGTGTCCCTTTATTCTGTAACTATGTCACCTAGTTCGAGATTCCCCCACTAGTGGAAGCATCTTCTCAACATCTACCCTGTCAAGCCCCCTCAGAATCTTGTACGTTTCAATAAGATCACCCCTCATTCTTCTAAGCTCTAATGAATAAAGGCCTAACCTGTTTAGCTGTTCTTGATAAGTCAACCCCTTCATCCCAGGAATCAGCCTAGTGAATCTCTTTTGAACTGCCTCCAATGCCAGTATATCCTTTCTTAAATACAGGGACCAAAACTGTCCACAGCACTCCAGGTGCGGCCTCACCAACACCCTATACAGTTGTAACAAGTCTTCCCTATTTTTAAACTCCAACCCTCTAGCAGTACAGGCCAAAATTCCATTTGCCTTCTTAATTACTTGCTGAACCTGCATGCTAACTTTTTGTGTTTCATGCACAAGAACATCCAGATCCCGCTATGATGCACTTTTTTGGATCTTGCTCCATTTAATAATCGTCAGCCTTTTGATTCTTCCTACCAAAGTGCACAACCTCACACTTTCCTACATTAAACTCCATCTGCTAAGTTTTTGCCTACTCACCCAATGTATCTTTTTTCCCTTCCACATTCCCTATGTCCTCAACACAACATGCCCTCCAACCTATTTTTGTATCATTAGCAAATTTGGATACATTACACTCTGTCCCCTCCTCCAAGTAATTAATATAGATAGTAAACAATTGAGGCCCTAGGACTGATCCTTGTGGCACTCCACTAGTTACATCTTTCCAACCTGAAAAAGACCCATTAATCTTGACTCTCTGTCTTCTGTGTGTTAACCAATCCTCAATCCATGCTAATACATTACCCCCAATACCCTGAGCTCCTACCTTGTGCAATAACTTTTCATGTGACACTTTATCGAATGCCTTCTTGAAATCCAAATACACCACATCTGCCGGTTCCCCTTTATCAACTCTGCTTGTTATATCCTTAAAGAACTCTAGCAAGTTTGTCAAACATGATTTCCCTTTCACAAAACCATGTTGACTCTGATTGTGTTAAGCTTTTCTAAATGTCCTGCTATTTCTTCCTTAATAATGGACTCTAGCATTTTCCTAACAACAGATGTTAGTCTGACTGGCCTATAGTTTCTTGCTTTCTGTCTCCCTCCCTTCTTGAACAGGGGCATCACATTAGCAGTTTTCCAATCCGCTGGGACCCTCCCGGAATCCAGTGAGTTCTGGAATATTTCGACCAATGCCTCCACTCTCTCTGCAGCCATTTCCGTTATCATTCACTACTGGGACTATTGGAGCTGTTCACTCTGGATAATCAACTTTCTCAATTATCTGCAAGTTTTCACATTGTTCTAGTTCCTGCTCGATTTTCATTGTTTGAAGAACCTTGGCAAAGCTCTGGCCTAAACAGCAAGTTTGGCTTCAATGTTTTTAATAACAACAAGACCTTCTTTGAAGACATCAGTATGCTTGTCTACTAAGGACTGCAACATGGGGTTAAAATGCAGTATATTTATTTTTTTCCAGTCCAAAACAAAAAAAAATTTTTTGCCAGTTCCTGCCCATAAGCGATGGACGATGATAAGTGGGAACCTTGCCATTTGATCTCCGTACCTAGTTTGGGTGGACATTTTTCCAAGTATATTCACAGGCTCACCAGTGTAGGTGCTAAGCTGGAGGAGGGTTTTCTCCAATGGGCATTTCCTGAAAATCTTCTCCCATGTCTTCTCTGAAGCAATAGAAACAGATACTCCAGCGTCGACCTCCATTTCAACCATTTTACCATTTAACACAATGCCGACTTTTAGTCCTTCACCTAGTTTCAGATCAGACTGAAAGCAATACAATTACTCTTCTGCATTGTCACTGTTAGCTTCACTTTCTGTCTCATCTGGACTCACATTACTTTTGTATTTTGTTTCCAAGTAATGCATCTTTTTAAACTGCCTGTTTATTTTCAAGCGTGACTTGTCTGTGTGCTCCTCGTAATGCCCTTTTCTTGGAGGAACTGCTTTACTGTGATCAGCCTTTGACTACATGCACCCTGTACATGTCCTTTTTTTCTATAGTAGCAACAATCAGCGGAGGTTTTCCACTTACAGGCTTCTGAATTATGCCCTGTCCATTACAGCAGTAACATGTTTGGAAGTGAGTATACCCTGACTTTACTATTTTAACTTCGGCATTGTTAGAATGCACTTTCAAATCTCCAGCTTGTTTCTCTGCCATTTCTATGCTTTGCGCAATCTCAAACGCTTTCTTCAGTGTCAACTCTTGCTCTGCTAACAATCTATGCTGAATTCTTTCATTTCTTAGTCCACAAGCCAAGCAATTATGCAATACTTCTTCCAGGTCACCTTTAAAGTCACAATGTTCCGCTAATTTCCTCAACTCAGCCAGGAACTGGGAAACTGATTCACTTTCATGCTGTTCTCTTCAGTGAAACTTGAATCTCTTGACAATACTTGCTGGTCTGGGATCAAAGTGCTTTTTTAAAACAACCACAAGCTCTTGAAAGCTTTTATCTGCTGGTTTGTCAGGAGCAATGAGATTTCTCAGTGAAGTGAAATTTTTCATTCCGATGACTGTAAGAAACACTGAGGCCTACTTTTACACTTCAATCTCGTTTGCAATGAAAAACTATTCCACTTGCTCGACATAAACTACAAAATCCAGAGTAGCTGGATCAAAAGCCTCTGAAGACCCTAATAATGATGAATCCGCTCTTATCACCACTTGAAGTGCTTTGCCATTTCTTCACTAGTAAGAATACACACACAGCTATCTGCTTCTGAACTCCAACTTCCTGTGTGAAAAACAGAAGGTTCCTTTATTCCTTATTCCACGCCAGAGGGCAATACATCCGGGATTTGGTACACCCTACTGTCAGGTTTTTTTATATAACACTTCTTTTTAACTAAAAAGTCCTCTGTCAGGAAAATATAATAATGTTATTGGAATTTACTGTGAAATAGTGATGTCTGTGTCTGTGTGTGTGTGTGTGTGTGTGTATGTGTGTGCGTGCATGTTTGTGTGTGCGCTTTGTGTGTGTGTGTGTGTATGTGTGACTTAATTGGATTAAAGTAGCTGGTCTGAAGGCTTTTATGTTTTAGGGAATGAGCTGGATTTGAAATATTAAGTTGGTAAGCATAGGTGTAAAAGGACATGTGCATTTTTAATTAAACCAGACTAGATTGTTTTCAAAAGAGAGAGTGAAATATTACACCTAGCCAGGTGGAATTCAGAAAGTGTTTATTTTTCCAAAAGGTTACTGGAAAAACTTAGTACTATGAGAAGATTTTTATTATTAGAGAGGTAAAGTTCAAAGACATAGTGGAACAATGGGAATTTGCATTCAAAGGGGAAAATATGTGTAAAGGAGTGAAGGCTATGTGTAAGGGTAGGCATTTTATGATCTAACAAGTGTGAAAAGCCTTCACCATCTATGCCTCAAGCTGCTGTCTACAACGAACTGAAGTTAAGGAAATTCACTTTGAATTTGACTGGTTCAGGATATTGTGTGTCACCTTGCCTGGGTCCTTTAAAATCTATATGTCTTACTATTGCCTTAACGAAAGTGTAACTGGGAGTCAGAGTAAGTAGAGGATTTAGAAGTTATTATAGTAGTAATTTGTAGACATATGTATGTGCTTAAAATCATTTTTCTTGTTAATAAATGTTTAATCTAGTTTTGTAAAATCTTAGAAGACTTGGTGGTCTTATTACTATTGAATTCAAGGCACACATCTCAAAATTTATACAAATTGCAAACAAGTTGTGGCAGTTGTTTCAAGTTTCCCTTTGGGATTTGAACAACTCAGCATTTACCACCGGTTGTGCCATAACATCTTTTATAAAAAAGCATAAACGTTAAACACAAATATCACACTGTCTAACTCAGCCTTGAATAAATTCAATGACCCAACCTCCATTGCTTTCTGGGGAAGAGAGTTCCACAGACTAACAACTCCCTGAGAAAAAATTCTCCTAATCTCTTTCTTAAAAGCGTCACCTCTTAGTCTTAAACTGTGTCCCCTAGTTCTAGTCTCTCCCACAAATGGAAACATCTTCCCAGTATCTACCCTATCAAGCCCTCTCAGGGTTTTATATGTTTCAATAAGATCACCTCTCATCCTCCTAAACTCCAATGGGTAAAGGCCTAGCCTGTTCAACCTTTCCTCATAAAATAAATCCTTAATCCCAGAATGAGTCATGTGAACATTTACTGAACTGCTTCTAATGCAATTATATCTTTTTCAAATCAGGAGACCAAAACTACACAGTATTCCAGATGTGGTCTAACCAAGGACCTGTACAGCTGCAGTAAAACTTCCCTACTTTTATATTCCATTCCCCCTGCAATAAAATACAACATTTCATTTGCCTTCCTAATCACTTGCTGTACCTGCTTACTAACTTTTTGTGATTCATGTACCAGGTCATCCAGATCCCTCTGTACCACCAGATTCTGCAATCTCTTTCCATTTAAATAATATGCTTCTTTTCTATTCTTCCTGTCAAAGTGAACAAGTTCACATTTTCCCACATTATACTCAATCTGCCAATTTTTTGCCCACTCAATTAACCTGTCTATATCTCTGCAAAATCTCTTTACTTTCTCTTGACAGCTTAATTTCCTATCTCTCTTGGTGCCATTGGCAAATTTATCTACCATACATTTGGTCCCTTCATCCAAGTCATTGATATAGATCATAAATATTTGAGGCCCAGCATTGATCCCTGTGGTACTCAACTAGTTACATTTTGCTAACCCAAAAATAACACATTTATCTTTACTTTCTGCTTCCTGTTAGCTAACCAATCCTTTATCTAAGCTAATTTGTTACCCTCTATTTTGTGTAGTAATCTTTGATGTAGCACCTTATCAAATGCCTTTTGGGAATCCAAGTACACCACATCTACAGGTTCCCCATTATCTACCTTGCTTATTACTTCCTCAAAGAATTCTAATGTATTGAATAGATATTTGGTAGTACAGAGCTTGAGTATTGCTGCTGAAAAAAGAGACATGCTGTTGAAACTTTTCATCTTGCACTCATCAGGACAGATTCACAAGAATACCAAATCTCAGAGGGACCAACAATGTATACTGCATGAGAATGGAGTGCTGATTGGTTAGCAAGTGGACTCAGATCGGTAGAGGTGTTGCCATGGAGAATGCACCAGGTAACAGTTAACTGCCAAGTTATAAAAACTCTAGTTAGACTTTGTGTATGAGTAGTGAGCAGCCAGGTGATAGGATTCATCCTCACGGTTCACTGCATCCATGTATTTATGGGCTGCCCAAGACATACATAAGTGATGTCTTTTACGCCCTATCTTACCTATGACTGGTTCTGCACAACATGAATTGGTCAAATGAGCTCTCTTCCCTCAACATGCTAGTTGAGCAATCTACCAATGGGTTCTTTAATATTGTCTACCGCAAGCCCACCTTCATTGGTCAACATACGCATTGGGATTCCTACCATTCTACACGCCATAAGATTGGTCTTATCGGCAAACTTGTAAATAGGGCCCAAGCCATTTGCTCACCATGGAAGCTTGATGCTGAAATAGGGAGCATCAAAGACATTCTGCGGGAGAATCACAGATCACAGAATCACAGAATCACACAGTGCAGAAGAGGCCCTTCAGCCCATCGAGTCTGCACCGACACGTGAGAAACACCTGATGTACCTACCTAATCCCATTTACCAGCACTTGGCCCATAGCCTTGAATGTTATGACATGCCAAGTGCTCATCCAGGTACTTTTTAAAGGATGTGAGGCAACCCGCCTCCACCACCCTCCCAGGCAGCGCATTCCAGACTGTCACCACCCTCTGGGTAAAAAAGGTTTTCCTCACATCCCCCCTAAACCTACTGCCCCTCACCTTGAACTTATGTCCCCTCATGACTGACCCTTCAACTAAGGGGAACAGCTGCTCCCTATCCACCCTGTCCATGCCCCTCTAATCTTGTACACCTTGATCAGGTCAACCCTCAGTCTTCTCTGCTCCAGCAAAAACAACCCAAGTCTATCCAACCTCTCTTCATAACTTAAATGTTTCATCTCAGGCAACATCCTGCTGAATCTCTTCTGCACCCCCTCCGGTGCAATCACATCCTTCCTATAATGTGGCGACCAGAACTGCATACAGTACTCCAGCTGTGGCCTCACCAAGGTTCTATACAACTCCAATATGATCTCCCTACTTTTATAATCTATGCCTCGATTGATAAAGGCAAGTGTCCCATATGCCTTTTTCATCACCCCATTAACATGCCCCTCCGCCTTCAGAGATCTATGGACACACACGCCAAGGTATCTTTGTTCCTCAGAACTTCCTAGTGTCATGCTGTTCAACGAATACTTCCTTGTCAAATTACTCCTTCCAAAGTGTATCACCTCACACTTTTCAGGATTAAATTCCATCTGCCACTTATCTGCCCATTTGATCATCCCATCTATATCTTCCTGTAGCCCAAGACACTCAGCCTCACTGTTAACCATCTGGCCAATCTTTGTGTCATCCGCAAACTTACTAATCCTACCCTCCACATAGTCATCTATGTTGTTTATATAAATGACGAATAATAGGGGACCGAGCACAGATCCCTGTGGTATGCCACTGGACACTGGCTTCCAGTCACTAAAGCATCCTTCTGTCATCACCCTCTGTTTCCTACAACTAAGCTAATTTTGAATCCACCTTATCATATTACCCTGTATCCCATGTGCATTTGCCTTCTTTATAAGTCTCCCATGTGGGACCTTGTCAAAGCCTTTGCTGAAATTCATAGGCATGACCTCCCTCTGACAAAGCCATGCTGACTATCCCTGATCAAACCTTGCCTCTCCTAGTGGAGATAGATTGTCTCCTTCAGAACTTTCTCCAACAGTTTCCCTACCACTGACGTGAGACTCACTGGTCTGTAGTCTGTAGTTCCCTGGCTTATCTCTACAATCCTTCTTAAATAGCGGAACCACATTAGCTGTTCTCCAGTCCTCTGGCACCTCCCCCGTGGCCAGAGAAGAATTAAAAATTTGGGTCAGAGCCCCTGCGATCTCCTCCCTCAGCAGTCTGGGACACAAGTCAACCAGACTTGGAGATTTATCCACTTTTAAGCCTGCCAACACCTCCAATACCTTGTCACTCCCTATATCAATTTGCTCAAGAATCTTCCAGTCTCTCTCCCCGAGTTCCATACCTTCACCTTCATTCTCTTGGGTGAAGACGGATGTGAAGTATTCATTCAACATTCTACCGATGTCCTCTGGCTCCACCCATAGATTGCCCCCTTGGTCTCTAATGGGCCCTACTCTTTCCCTGGTTATCCTCTTCCCATTGATATACTTATAGAATATCTTGGGATTTTCCCTACTTTTACCAGCCAGAGCTTTCTCATATCCTCTCTTTGCTCTCCTAATTTCTTTCTTAAGCTCCACCCTGCACTTTCGGTACTCCACTAATGTCTCCACTGATTTGCTTCCCTTGTACCTGCTAAAAGCCTCTCTTTTCCTTCTCATCGTATCCTGAATATCCCTGGTCTTCTATGGTTCTCTGGGCTTGTTACTCCTTCCTATCACCCTAGAGGGAACATGTTGAGCCTGTACCCACCCCATTTCCTTTTTGAATGCCCCCAACTGCTCCTCTGTAGGTTTCCCCATAAATAACTGTTTCCAGTCTACCTTGGCAAGATCCTGCCTTATTCTACTAAAATCCGCTCTCCCACAATCCAAAACATTTTTTTGCAACTTGTCTATTTGTCTACAAAGAGGCCATAACAAGCTTATGAGAATGCCTACCCTCACTGGATCATTTCATGCTGTATATCACACAAACTCATGAATGGTTTTAAAGCTGCCACTTTCAGTCCTGAAAGATCTACCTCAGATTACTCTAGAACGGCAAGGTATCTCAAAAATTTGAGCAACAGGTGAAGCTAGCTGTTCCATGCTGCTACATTGCAGTAGCAACACGAGTGGTATTCACCACTAACAGGATACTCCTGTCAAGCCAAAAAGAAGTTCTGCCTATCACACAAATGAGTAATGTGGGGATATGAATTTCAGTGCCAGTGTGATGCTAGGTATGTAGGTCGTACCGCCCAAAGACTGGCAGATCATATCAAACAGCATGTCCCAGCTGCTGTTCACAACAGGCAAAATACTGACTGTACCCAAACAGCCAGTGCTTGCAAAGCTCAAAACACAGTTCCCAACATTAGATGTCATTCCACAATTGGACAGCATTTACTAAACAATCCTGATTGTGCCAAGAACTACACTGAAAACCAATTTAAGATTACCAATTGGGCTCGCAGTGTGGCTCACTTATACTTGCTAGAAGCTACATATATTAATACACAGAGCCCTGTCCTTTGCAGACAGAAGGAGCATGACAATGCATTGTACCTTTTTCAACTATATAAAAGCTTTTGTGATAGCCAATCCCTGGTTCCATTCTCCATGGCAATGCCTTGACTAAATCAGAGTGTACCTCTGATTCCCTGCTATAGTGTGTGACCTACTGTGCTCTATACTGTATGATTATGTTCACTCATGCTCTGTGATTGAGAGCAGACTAGTCTAGAGGGAGCTTTACTCTGCATCACTCCGAGTTAATTACTGCATGCCACTTCACAGGAACATTATCAAATAAAAATTGACACTGGGCCACATAAGGAGATAATAGAACAAGACTAAAATACTGCAGATGCTGGAAATCTGAAATAAAAACAGAAAATGCAGGAAGTAGTCAGCAGGTCTGACAGCTTCTGTGGAGAGAGAAATAGAGTTAACGTTTCAGGGTTGTGACCATCAGTTAACGGGAACAGCTTTTCCTTGTCTAGCTTAAACCTGTAATAATCTTGGACACTTCAAATCTCCCCTCAATCTTCTTTGCTCCAAGGAGAACAACCCCAGCTTCTCCAGCCTAACCTTGTAGCTAAAATCCCTCAACCCTGGAACCATTCTGGTAAATCTCCTCTGCACCCTCCCAAGGACACTCACATCCTTTCTGAAAAGTGGTGACCAAAATTGGAGCAATTCCTTTGTTGGGGCCTAACCAGAGCTTTATAAAGGTTCAGCATAACTTCCCTCCTTTTGTATTCAGTGTCTCTATTTATGAAGCCCAATATCCCATATGCTTTACTAACTGCTTTCTCAATAGATCCACCTTCAAAGACCTATCCACATGAACAACCAGGTCCCTCAGTCCCTGCATACTCTTCAGAACTGTACCATTAAGCCTATTTTACCTCTCCCTATCTCTTCAAATATCATCACCTCACATTTCTCTGGATTAGGTTCCATCTGCCACTTGTCTGCCCATTCTGCTGGCCTATCTATGTATCTCCTGCTGCAGTCAGTTGGTATCGTCCTCATTGTTTGTCACACCTCCAAGTGTGGTACTATCAACAAATTTTGAAATGTTACTTTGTATTACAATCTCCAATCATTTATAAATAATAAAAAGCAGTGGTCCTAGCACTGACCCTTGGGAAATCCTCACTGTCTACCACCCTCCAATCTGAAAAATAATCATGTACCACAACTCACTGTTTCCTGTCCTTAAACCAATCCTTCATCCAATTTCATACTGACCCTCCCATTCTATGAGCCTCAATTTTGCTAACAAATATTACAGAGATAGGGAGGGGCGAGACCATGGATGGATTTGAAAACAGAGGTGGGAATTTAAAAATCTAGACATTGGCCAACTGAAGGCCAATCTATGTAAATGAGCATGAGTGAATAGGGGAACAGGACTTCATGTGAGTGAGGTTACAGACAGCAGTGTTCTCAATCAGCTTAAATTTATGAAAGGTGGAATGTGGGAATCCATCCAGGAATGCTTTAGAATACTCAGGTCCACAGATAATAAAGCCATGGATAAGGGCTTCAGCAGCTGAGGTAGAAATGAGTCAAGAGATGTCATATAGGAGGGAAGTCTTAGTGATAATGCAGATTAGTAGGAAGCTCACCACTGGAGCAGAGATTGTGATGGGGACCAAAACAATGGCTTCAGTCTTCCCAGTATTTAGTTAGAGGGAATTTCTGCTCATCCAGTACTGGAGTTTGGACAAGCACTCTGGTCATTTAGAGACAGTGGAGGGATTTCTCACTCATGGGTCTCTCTTCCACACACCCAGACCATGGCGGTACAGTGAGAGCATTCTCCTTTTCAGCATTAGTGCTTCTTTCCATTTTTGCAGTTTTGTCATACCTACTGTGGCTGCTAACGCAAGATCAAAATTATTGTCATAGAAACGCTGGATGAAAGATGTTTTCCCAGCATTGGCGCTCCCAACAAACATGATGTTGTAGAGATGGTCTGGATCCTTGGTGTGTTCTTCCTGTTGAAAGAGAGAAGAGAAATCCAATGAATGGGAATCTCATGTTCAATTCACTGCATTACTCACAGCCAGAACTGAAATGGGCTGCAGCATCACATCAATCCATAAACATTGATGTCAGGGGAAACACAGAGATCACAATGGATTCAACAATTCCAGGAACTGGGCAACAGTCCAGTTGGTGATGCAGTAACAGAGGTCAAACTGTTCGATGTTCCCTTGTGACATCTTGTTAGCTGCTCAATTTTAACAGTGGGATAAGGCTGTTTATTTTACACTGGATACATCTAACATCGCTCTCCTTTGAACTCTGCTCACTCAGGAATTTCCAATTTGATATCAAACCAGGCAAGATTCCCAGTCATTGGCCAAAAACACTGAAATGAGCATTCTTGAACTCGCAACAGATACAGCAAAAAACAATCACAGCTCATCACTCAGTGTCCTATTGACAGCCAGGTCCCAGAGGAGAAGCGACAGTGTGATAAACTCCAACAGGGTGATAATCCTAGACAGTGTGATAATCTCAGACAGAGTGGTAATACGAGACATTGTGATAATCCCAGCCAGTGTGATAATCCCAGAAAGCGTGATAACCCCAGATAGTGTGATAATCCTAGATGGTGTGATAATCCCAGACAGTGTGATATTCCCAGACAGTGTGATAATTCCACAGAGTGTGATATCCCAGTGTGATAATCCCAGGCAGTGTACTATTCCCAGACAGTGTGATAATTCCACACTGTGTGATAATCCCAGTCTGATAATCCCAGGCAGTGTGTTATTCCCAGACAGTGTGCTAATCTCAGAACATGTGATAATCTCAGACAGTGTGATAATCCCAGACGGTGTGATAACCCCAGACAGTGTGATAATCCCAGAATGTGTGATAATCAGAGACGAGGCAATAATCCCAGGCATTGTGATAATCCCAGAAAGTATGATAATCCTAGACAGTGTGATAGTCTCAGACAGTGTGATAATCCTAGTGTGATAATCCCAGATGGTGTGATATTCCCAGACAGTGTGATCATCCCAGGTGGTGTGATAATCCCAGACAGTGTGATAATCCCAGACAGTATGATTATTACAGACGGTGTGATAACCCCAGACAGTGTGATAGTCTCAGACAGTGTGATAGTCCCAGACAGTGTGATAGTCCCAGACAGTGTGATAATCTGACAGCCAATTGCTGGAGTATCGAGACCTTCCTGCTGCTCTGATAATGGAGGAGTCTAATTCCCAGGCCTATCTATCTCTTTGATTTTCTTTGCTGCTCTGTCTCTTGCTGAAGTTTTTGCTATTACCTCACAGGCCTCTCCATCATCGCCTGTTGCCATGGTCACATCCTGCCCTTCGACCCTCAGGTGAAGCCCAGGATCCTGTCCAAGTGGGGCTGCTTTGCTCGAGGTGTTGCGAGTAACATGGCGTTGGATGGAATGGGTTCTCTGAATTCTGTTAGGCAAGAATGACAGAGGGAGAACAGCATTACTATGCAAGCCACACAGTTAGATCAAGCCACTATGAAAAGAAGAATAAAACCAGATGGTCCATTCAACATTGATCTAAGCATTAGATATGGACATGACAAAGGTAGATTCAGCCTTGTTGACCCTACAAAGTCCTCCTTATGAACATTTGGGGGCTTGTGCCAAAATAGGGAGAGCTGTCTCACAGGCTAGTCAAGCAACAGCCACAACACTGGCATCTTCAAGGAATCATATCTTACAGACAATGTCTGAGACCCTGCCATCACACTCCTTGGGTATGTCCTGTCCCACTGGCAGGACAGACCCAGCAGAACTGGTGGCACAGTGGTATACAATAAAGTAATGGAAGAGATCATCAATAGTGTTATCAAGCGGCACTTGCTTAGCAACAACTTGCTGACTGGCGCTCAATTTGGGTTCCACCAGGGCCACTCAGCTCCTGACCTCAATGCAGCCTTGGTTCAAACATGGACAAAAGAGCTGAACGCCCAAGGTGAGGTGAGAGTGACTGCCCTTCACATCAAGGCCTCAGTTGACCGAGTGTGGCATCAAGGAGCCCTAGCAAAACTGGAGTCCATGGGAATCAGGGGGAAAACTCTCGACTGGTTGGAGTCATACTTAGCATAAAGGAAGATGGTTGTGGTTGTTGGAGGTCAGTCATCTCAGCTCCAGGACATCACTGCAGGAATTCCTCAGGGCAATGTTCTTGGCCCAACCATCTTCAGCTGCTTCATCAATGGCCTTCTTTCCATCATAAGGTCGGAAGTGGGGATGTTCGCTGATGATTGCACAATGTTCAGCACCAACCATGACTCCTCAGATCCTGAAGCAGTCCATGCCCAAATACAGCAGACCCAGGCTTGGGCTGTCAAGTGGTGAGTAACTTTTGTGCCACACAAGTGCCAGGCAAGGACCATCTCCAACAAGAGAGAATCAAACCATCGCCCCTTGATGTTCAAAGGCTGAATCGCCCACTATCAATATCCTGGGGGTTATGATTGACCAGAAACTGAACTGGACTAGCCATATACATACTGTGAATACAAGAGCAGATCAGAGGCTAGGAATTGCGTGATGAATAACTCACCTCCTGACTCCCGAAAGCCTGTCCACCAGCTACAAGGCACAATTCAGGAGTGTAATGGAATACTCCCCACTTGCCTGGATGAGTGCAGCTTCCACAACACTGAAGAAGCTTGACAGCATCCAGGACAAAGAAGCCCGCTTGATTGGCACCACATCCACAAACATTCACTCCCTCCACCATCGATGCACAGTAGCTAGTGTGTACCATCTCCAAGATGCACTGCCAAAATTCACCAAGGCTCCTTCAACAGCACCTTCCAAACCCACGACCTCTTCCATTTAGAAATACAAAGGCAGCAGATAGATGGGAACACCACCACCTGGAAGTTCCCCTCCGAGCCACTCACCATCCTGACTTGGAAATATTTTGCTTCACTGTCACTGGGTCAAACACCTGGAACTCCCTCCCTATCAGCATGTGGGTGTCCCTACACCACATGGACTGCAGTGGTTCAAGAAGGCAGCTCACTACCACCTTCGCAAGGGCAACTAGGGATGGGCAATAAATGCTGGCACAGCCAGAGAAGGCCACATCCCATGAATGAATTTTAAAAATACAGTTGGGAAGCAGTGGCCCTGGGAATCTTCAACATTGATTCCTAACCCCATGAAATCTCATAGCATTAAGTCAAACAAGGGCAAGGAAACCTCCTGCTGATTACCACATACCTGCACACCCCTATCCCCGCCCTCCACACCACCTGGAGGAAGCACTGAGGGTGGCAAGGGCACAGAACGTACTTTGGGTGGGGGACTTCAATGTCCATTAACAAGACTTGCTCGATAATAGGAACATAGGAACTTAGGACCAGGGATAGACCTTTCAGCCCTTCGAGCCTGCTCCACCTTTCAATAAGATCATGGCTGACCTGTTTATGGTCTCAACTCCACTTTCCTGTATGCCCCCATAACCCTTGACTCCCTTGCTGAACAAAAATCTGTCTAACTCAGCCTTGAATAAATTTCATGACCCAGCCTCTACTGCCTTCTGGGGAAGAGAATTCGACAGACTAACAGCCCTCTGGAAAAAAAAAATCCTCATCTCTGTCTTAAAGGGAAAACCTCTTATTCTTAAACGGTGTCCCCTAGCTCTTATCAAACATCCCCTCAGGATTTTATATGTTTCAATAAGATCACCTCTCATTCTTCTAAACTCCAATGGATATAGGCCCAACCTGTTCAACCTTTCTTCATAAAATAATCCCTTCAACCCAGGAGTGAGTTGAGTGAATCTTCTCTGAAGTACTTCTAATTCAAATATATCCTTTGTCAAATACGGAGACCAAAATGACCAAAAATGGTAACACCATTATTGACCAAACTGGCTGAGTCCTGAAGGCCATATCTGCCAGAAAGAACCAGCAGGAGAAAAAAACCTATTTGATCTCATTTCAACCAATCGACCTATTGCAGATGTATCTGTCCATGTCAGTAATGATGGGAGTGATCAGCATGTGATGCATATGGAGATTAAATCCTGTTCTTACATTGAGGATATCATCCATCTGTGCTCCAGATCAACCATGCCTCTAGACATGATGTAGTGATAATGTCACTGGCTATTAATCCAGAGGGCCAGTCTAAAGTTCTGGGGACGTGGGCTCAAATCTCAACACAGCAGCTGGTGGAATTTAAGTTTAATTAATAAATCTGGAATATAAAGCTAGTCTCAGGAATGGTGACCATGGCAACTATCATTGATTATCATAAAAACCCATCTGGTTCACAAAGGTCCTTTAGGGAAGAAAATCTGACATCCATAGCCGGTCTGGCCTATACCTGACTCCAGGCCCGCAGCAATGTGGTTGACTTTTAAATGCTCTTTGAAATGACTGAGCAAGCCACTCAGCTCAAGGGTGATTAGGGATGTGCAGCAAATGCTGGTCTTGCCAGCGACACCCACATCCCATGGAAGAATAAAGAAAGAAAAGCTGTTCCTGTTCATCCACAATATTGACTGACATCTACCTGACAATGTCGAAAATTGCCCACTGAGATCTTATCCGCAAAAAGCAAAACAAATTTAACCTGCCAATCACCATGCTATTAGACTCCTCTCCATCAGGAAAGTCTTCAAACAACAACAACTTGCATTTGTATATAGTGTCTTCAAAGTCATAAAATCACAATATAAAACAAAGTGTGACACCTGACCCCATAAAGAGATATTAGGACAGATGGTCAAACGTTGGTCACAGAGTTAGGTTTTAAGGGCAATCTTAAAGGGAGGGAGAGAGTTGGAGAGGTTTAAGGAGGGAATTCCAGAGCTTAGCGTCCTGGCAACAGAAGGCACAGGCACCAATGGGGAGTGAATAAAATCAAGGATGCTCAAGAGGCTGGAATTGGAGGAGCACAGAGATTGCAGGGGATTTTAAGGCTGGAGGAGATTACAAAAATAGGGAGGGGTGAGGCCATTGAGTGGCAAGTAACATTCATGCCACACAAGTGCCAGGCATGACCATCTCCAACAAGAGAGAATCTAACTATCTGCCCTTGACATTCAATGGCATTACCATCACTGAATTCCCCACTATCAACGTCCTGAGGGTTATCATTGACCAGAAACTGAACTGGACCAGCCTCGCTGGACTATTCAGTTAGAAAAGTGAATGAATTAATAAAAAGTGAAGATTTAGAGGAACTTGATGAAGTACTCAAGGTTGGTGAGGGCATTTCAATTTTTGTACTGATCCTGTATATTAGAGCACAGGCAGGGAGGGGAGATGGTGGACTAGCATTCCAAAGACCCAGGCTAATGTCCAGGGGATGTGGGTTCAGCTGGTGGAATTTAAATTCAGTTAATAAAATATGGAATTATAAAACCAGTCCCAGTAATCATGCCCATAAACTATCATCAATTGTTTTTACGACATCTGGTTCACTAATGTCCTTACCTGGTCTGGCCTACATGTGACTCAAGACCCACAGCAATGTGGCTGACTCTTAACTGCCCTCTGAAAGCAAGGATAATTAGGGATGGGCAACAAATGCTGGCCTTGCCAGCATGCCCACATCCCATGGAAGAATAAACTTTAAAAAATTATGACTGGCCTCTCCCTCCCATCCTGCAAGTGTCACCCCTAAAGGTAGGGTTCAGGATCACCCCACCCATTGTGCAACTCTGGGAATCCCACCACAAAACAAGGACCTGGTGCTTTTGCCATTGACAGCATCAAACACTCCGAGCCAGTTAGCATCCGATTAGGGACAAACCCATTTGGAACTGGATTGAAACAGGTTCAACTCACTCCAGGAAAGAAAGGACATCAAGCAGGTTAGTTAAATGTCTGAGAAACACTGATGATGTAGCCATGTGATGGGCACCTGACCCAAAAACAGAAAAAGAGAACAGCATATTAAATCATTAATCCTCAAATAACACTGGGGAATCAGAGAGCATAGAGCAGAGTTTGTGTGTGAACAGGTTACTAGCAAAGCAGAGTGAAACTGTGGCCATCAAATGACAAAGGTGACAGCAAAAGCTGGAGAAAGTCAAATACTCCCACGATGACAACCAGCCTCCTAATCCTTCCAACACTTCCTCACTATTCCCCAAATGGGGAAAAAATTGTGTGGAGATACCACACAAACTTTGTGGGTGCAGACAGATGTGTGTGGGGTGTATATGCAGAGGCTGAGGTGTGCAGACAGCTGTGTGTGGGGTGTGTATGCAGAGGGTGGGGTATGTACACAGGGCATAATCTTGTGGGTACTATGGGAATACACAGCACGTGGTGTGCGTACACAGAAGGCATGCAGTATGCAGGGTATGTAGAGGGTCTTTTACCCTTCTTTCTCCTCTCGGTGAGCTGCTTCCTCCTGTTGAGCCACCAGCCGATCTTGGGCCTCCTGAAGCTCCTGTTGGATCTGCTCCAGCCGACTCTCCAGCTGCTGATTGGTCAGTTTGAGCATCTCGTTCTCAGTGATGGCCTCGTCCTGTTTACTGCGCAGAGAGACAAGCTCCGCCTGTACCTTGGAGGGAGGAACATACAAAGTGACAACATTCAATCACCAATGAAAAGATTATTACCAATTATCACCTAATTCACAAAAAATGTCTTGTCAATTCTTGGTCTCTCAGTCTGCCTGAGTCTCTCTTTTAACCTTTTCCCTCAGAGATGTGGTGATGAGTTGCAGGATCTGGTAGACCATGCCCATTTCCCATGGCCACACCAGTGAGACTCAGAATAAAATCCTCACTAATAATTTCACAAAAAATGCATCGTGAATGATTCCTTGATAGCACACTTTTTCATATTAATTCCTAGGATATTGGCATCACTGACTGTGCCAGCATTTATTGCCCATCCCTAAATGCCCTTGAAAAGGTGGCAGTGAGCTGCCATCTTGAACTGCTGCAGTCCATGTGATGTAGGTACACCCACAGTGCTGTTAGGGAGGGAGTCCAGGATTTTGACCCAGTGACTGTAAAGGAACGGTGATATATTTCCAAGTCAGGATGGTGAGTAACTTGGAGGGGAGCTTCCAGGTGGTGGTGGTCCCATGTATCTGCTACCCTTGTCCTTCTAGATGGCAGTGGTTGTGGGTTTGGAAGGTGCTGTTGAAGAAGCATTGGTGAGTTCCTGCAGTGCATCTTGTAGATGGTATACAATGCTGTCACTGTGCATCGGTGGAGAAAGGAGTGAATTTTTGTTTTGTTCCTTCATGGGATTTGGGTGTTATTAGCTGGGCCAGCATTTATCATGGATGGGGTACCAATCAAGTGGGCTACTTTGCCCTCAATGGTGTCAAGCTTCTTGAGTTTTGTTGGAGCTGCACTTATCAGGCAAATGGAGAATATTCCATCACACTCCTGTCTTGTGCTTTGTTGATGGTGGACATGCTTTGGGTTGTCAGGAGGTGAGTTACTCTCCGCAGTATTCCTAGCCTCTGACCAGCTCTTGTAGCCACAGTATTTATGTGGCTATTCCAGTTCAATTTCTGGTCAATGGTAACCCCCAGGATGTTGATAGTGGGGGATTCAGCGATGGTAATGCCATTGAATGTCAACGGGTGATGGTTAGATTCTCTCTTGTTGGATTTGGTCATTGCCTGACACGTGTGTGGCGCAAATGCTACTTGCCACTTAGCAGCCCAAGACTGGATATTGTGCAGGTCTGGCTGCATTTGGACATGGACTGCTTCAGTATCTGAGGAGTTGCAAACGGTGCTGAACATTGTGCAACCATCAACGAACATCCCCACTTCTGACCTTATGATGGAAAGAAGGCCATTGATGAAGCAGCTGAAGATGGTTGGGCATGGAACAATACCCTGAGGAACTCCTACAGTGATGTCCTGGAGCTGAGATGACTGACCTCCAACAACCACAACCACCTTCCTTTATGCTAAGTATGACTCCAACCAGTGGAGAGTTTTCCCCCCTGATTCCCATTGACTCTAGTTTTGCTCGGGCTCCTTGTTGCCACTCGGTCAAATGCTGCCTTGATGTCAAGGGCAGTCTCTCTCACCTCACCTTAGGTGTTCAGCTCTTTTGTCCATGTTTGAACCAATGTAATGAGGTCAGGAGCTGAGTGGCCCTGGCGGAACCCAAACTGGGCGTCAGTGAGCAGATAGCACTGTTGATAACCCCTTCCATCACTTTACTGATGATTGAGAGTAGACTGATGGGGTGGTAACTGGCTGGGTTGGATTTGTCCTGCTTTTTGTGGACAGGACATTCCTGGGAAATTTTCCACATAGCCAGGTAGATGCCAGTGTTGTGGCTGTACTGGAACAGCTTGCCTAGGGTCACGGCAAGTTCTGGAGCAGAGGTCTTCAGTACTATTGCCGGAATATTGTCAGGACCCATAGCCTTTGCAGTATCATATTTCTTGATATCAAATGGAGTGAATTGAACTGGCTGAAAACTGGCATCTGTGATGCTGGGGACCTCCGGAAGAGGCCGAGATGGATCATCCACTCGGCACTTCTGGCTGAAGATTGTAGCAAATGCTTCAGCCTGATCTTTTGCACTGATGTGCTGGACTCCTTCATCATTGAGGATGGGGATATTTCTGAAGCCTCCTCCTCCAGCGAGTTGTTTAATTGTCCACCAGCATTCATAACTGGATGTAGTATGACTGCAGAGCTTTGATCTGATCCATTGGCTGTGGGATGTATTAGCTCTATCTATCACTTGCTGCTTACGGTATTTGACACACACGTAGTCCTGTGTTATAGCTTCACAAGGTTGACACCTCATTTTTAGGTATGCCTCATGCTGCTCTTGGCCTGCCCTCCTGCAGTCTTCATTGAACTGGGGTTGATCTCCTGGCTTGATGGTAATGGTAGAGTGGGTGCTAGGATGGGCCATGAGGTTACACATTGTGCTCGAGTACAATTCTGCTGCTGCTGAAGGCCCACAGCACCTCTCGGATGCCCAGTCTTGAGTTGTTAGATCTGTTCGAAATCTATACCATTTAGCACAGTGGTAGTGCCACACAACATGATGGAGGGTATCCTCAATGTGAAGATGGGACTTTGTCTCCACAAGGACTGTTTGGTGGTCACTTCTGCTGACTCTGTCATGGACAGATGCATCTGTGGCAAGCAGGTTGGTGAGGATGAGGTCAAGTATGTTTTTCCCTCTTGTTGGTTCCCTCACCACCTGCCGCAGACCCAGTATAGCAGCTATGTCATTTAGGACTCGGCCAGCTTGGGTCTGTAGTGGTACTACCATGCCACTCTTAGTGATGGATATTGAAGTTTCCCACCCAGAGTACATTCTGCGCCCTTGCCACCCTCAGCGCTTCCTCCAAGTGATGCTCAACATGGTTGAGTACTGATACATCAGCTGAGGGTGGGCAGTACGTGGTAATCAGCAGGATGTTTCCTTGCCCATGTTTGACCTGATGTCATGAGACTTCATGGGGTCCAGAGTCAATGTTGAGAACTCCCAGGGCAACTCTCTCCTGAAAGGCCATCCCCAGGGATGGCGATGGTGGTGCCTGGGACATTATCTGTAAGGTATGATTCCATGAGGGTGACTATGTTAGGCTGTTGCTTGACTAGTCTGTGAGACAGCTCTCCCAATTTTGGCACAAGTTCCCAGATGTTAGTAAGGGGGACTTTGCAGGGTTAACAGGGCTGCGAATGCTGTTCTCCTTTTCGTTGCCTAGGTCGATGCCGGATGTTCAGTCCAGTTACATTCCTTTTTCAATTTTTAGCGGCTTGATACAACTGTGTGAATCAGAGGGCATTTAAGAATCAACCACATTGCTCTGGATCTGGAGTCACCAGACCAGGCAAGGATGGCAGATTTCCTTCTCTAAACGACATTCGTGAACCAGGTGGCTTTTAACACCATTCGACAATGGTTATCACTAGACCTAGAAGGCAAATGCACATGGGATACAGGGTAATTTGTTAAGGTGGATTCAAAATTAGCTTAGTTGTAGGAGACAGAGGGTGATGACAGAAGGCTGCTTTAGTGACTGGAAGCCAGTGTCCAGTGGCATACCACAGGGATCTGTGCTCGGTCCCCTATTATTCGTCATTTATATAAACAACATAGATGACTATGTGGAGGGTAGGATTAGTAAGTTTGCGGATGACACAAAGATTGGCCAGATGGTTAACAGTGAGGTTGAGTGTCTTGGGCTACAGGAAGATATAGATGGGATGATCAAATGGGCAGATAAATGGCAGATGGAATTTAACCCTGAAAAGTGTGAGGTGTTACACTTTGGAAGGAGTAAATTGACAAGGAAGTATTCAATGAACAGCATGACACTAGGAAGTTCTGAAGAACAAAAGGACCTTGGCGTGTGTGTCCATAGATCTCAGAAGGCAGATGGGCATGTTAGTGGGGTGGTGAAAAAGGCATATGGGACACTTGCCTTTATCAATCGAGGCACAGATTATAAAAGTAGGGAGATCATGTTGGAGTTGTATAGAACTTTGGTGAGGCCACAGCTGGAGTACTGTATGCAGTTCTGGTCACCACATTATAGGAAGGATGTGATTGCACTGGAGGGGGAGCAGAGGAGATTCACCAGGGTGTTGCCTGAGATGAAACGTTTAAGTTATGAAGAGAGGTTGGATAGACTTGGATTGTTTTCATTGGAGCAGAGAAGACTGAGGGGCGACCTGATTGAAGTGTACAAGATTATGAGGGACATGGACAGAGTGGATAGGGAGCAGCTGTTCCCCTTAGTTGAAGGGTCAGTCATGAGGGGGCGTAAGTTCAAGGTGAGGGGCAGGAGGTTTAGGGGGGATGTGAGGAAAAGCTTTTTTACCCAGAGGGTGGTGACGGTCTGGAATGCACTGCCTGGGAGGGTGGTGGAGGCGGGTTGGCTCACATTCTTTAAAAAGTACCTGGATGAGCACTTGGCACATCATAACATTCAAGGCTATGGGCCAAGTGCTGGTAAATGGGACTAGGTAGGTAGGTCAGGTGTTTCTCGGGTGTCGGTGCAGACTCGATGGGCTGAAGGGCCTCTTCTGCATTCTGTGTGATTCTGTGATTCAATACTTCCAGATTTTTTATAGGATAAAAATTCCACCATTTACCAGGGTGGGAATCAAACCCAGGTCCCCAGAGTAAAAACAAAAATACCTGGAAAAACTCAGCAGGTCTGACAGCAGAGAGGGATACAGTTGACGTTTCAAGTCCTTATGACCCTTCATCAAGCCTATGTTTTGGTTCTGATGAAGGGTCATACGTACTTGAAACATCAGTTGTATCCCACTCCGCAGATGCTGTCAGACCTGCTGAGTTTTTCCAGATATTTTTGTTTTTGTTCTAAATTTCCAGCATCTGCAGTATTTTGCTTTTATCCCCAGAGGATTACTCTGGGTCTCTGATTTACTAGTCCAGTGACAATACCACTAAGCCACTGCCTCCCCCACACACCTTCCCCAATCTCTCTCTCAGTCACTCTCATACTCTTTCCATCTCTGAGTCTTTCTATCTCTCTTTCTGTCTCAGTTTTCTTCTATCTCTCTTAACCACTCATCCTTCCCATTAGATTCTAATTCCAAAAGTGCTGCTGTGCTGCAGAACCCAGTAAGTTTCTTTCCCACCTGAATTCCAAACACACCACCCCAAACCCCACCCCCCCTCCGCCAGAATGTAATGGGGAGAATTGTGAAACTGAAGGTCTTTATCCAAGAATCACCCATTCTCTGGTTTATGAGGAGATCTGAGTATCTCGGTGGAGATAGACAGCAAGGGTGAACCACGCTGCAGGACTGAGGCCTTCCTTCTGCACTAACAGTGGAGAAGCCTGGTTCCTAGGCCTAGCTACCTCTTTGATTGTCTCTGCTGCTCCGTCTCTTGCTGAAGTTGTTTCTGTTTCCTCATGGACTCCATCTCCATCATCGCCCGTCGACATGGTTACATCCTGACCTTCAATCCTTGGGTGAGAGAGCCCAGGATCCTCTCCCAGGGGGGCTGCTTTGCCCGAGGTCTTGTGTGTCACATGGCGTCGGACAGAGTGAGTTCTCTGAAGTCTGTGGAGCAGGAATGACAGAGGTAGAAGAGCCTTACTTTGTGTTCAACAGGAGTGACTGTAATTGAGCAATTGCTGTTAGTATTCAGTTCTGTAACTGGGAGGGAGGGAGGGCTGCCTCAGGGAGATAGTAAACTTTGAAATATAGGAAAGATGTGCAGCAAAGGATCACAGAAATGAAAGACTTGCATTTATATAGCACTTTTCACACCCCAAAAGTTCTTTCCAAAGCACTTTACAGCCAATGAAGTACTTTGGAAGTGAACTCACTGCTGTACTGTAGGAAGCACAGCAGCAAATTCATGCACAGTAAGATCCCACAAACAGTACTGTGACAATGACTGGATAATCTGTGTGATAGTGATTATGGCATAAATATTGGTGAGTACAGCATCATAACTCCCATCCTCTTTTTTAAAATAGTGCCAGTGGGATACTTTATATTTACCATACAGGCTTGATGAGATCTAGATTTAACACCTCATCTGAAAGACAGCACTTCTGACACTGCAGCACTCACTCAACATTGCACTGGAGTGCCATCCTTGATTTTTTTATTTAAGTCTTGGGGTGGCATTGTGAACCCACAAGCTTCTGATTCAGAGGTGAGTGTGTTACAAATTGAGTGATGTCTGACAGACTGAGCTGATTCACTATGATGCTGCCTGATCTGAACAATAGGAGTACACACAAAGACTTGGAAATCTGGGGCTGTTCTCATTAGAATTAAGCAGGTTCCAGGGTGATTTGATACAACAGTTTAAAGTTCTGAAGCGATGGTTTGGGAGAAATAGCTACGCAGGATGAAGGGATATAAAATGATGTGTGAAAATGGGGTTTTACTGACAGACTACTGAATAGAAATGGACCAATTACACAGTTTTGTCAATCAAGGAAAGCAGGAATTTAATACAGACCAACACTGGGTCATGAAAGAGAAATTGTCTGGAATGCAAATGGGTATTGAGCAAAGGAATGGAGGAATAGAAAGGTCAGGAATACAGTCTAGTCGAAGCAGAACAGCTCAAATAGTAACAGCAGTGAATCTCCCGATTGTGTTTGGGGCAGTTTCCTGGAATTATTTGCATTATAACAAACAAGAGAACAGGCCCATATGAAATAAGGAGCCGGTTTTAACTCTGTGGAAGTGAATTGGTTTTGAATGGGTTAAGTCAGTCACTTGGTAATGAACTGGAATTAGTGGACAATCTGACAGTGAGGGAGCATCTTGCAAATATTGAGAATAAGAAGATTGAACACGGGGGCGGGGGTAGAAACAAGACTCACAAACCAAGGTTTTTACATTTAAGGAAACTTCAAAGGAATGGGAAATAAATTGTCCAGACTAACTGGGGCTGAGCTGTTAATAGGTAAATGGGTAAATCTACAGACAAGCAGTGGGAAGTATTGAAAGAAATGTATGAACAATACAAAACCAGTATATACCCAAAAAGGGCAGAATCTTACTGAAGTGTCGGTAGCCTCACCTGGCAGCTGGAAAGCTGCCGAGGGACCCGCGCTGACTTCCTCAGGAAGGCCTGTTGAACCACGTGCCAAGCAGATACTGCCGACATCAACAGTGGGTCTTCCACTGGAATCAAGACCCCAGGGACAGAGATCTTCCCCACCGACAGCAGCCAGCCAATCAGAAGCCGGCAGTTTTTATGCTCAGCAGGGCCACTGGGGAGGCCGTGGCTGCTGCTGGAAGGTCAGGCACCAGAGCCCCAGGGTCCCAGAGCTGCCCAGAGGGCAGGAAAGTAATGTGGGGGTAGGGTTGCCGGGGTGGGGGTTGCAGGTAGAGGACTGTAGGGGGGTCAACAGCCAAGGTAGGTGGAAGGCTTTCAGCATCCCCTGCTTGCCAATGCCAAGTGCCTCTATTAGGCGCTGAGTGTCTTTGATCGAGGGCACCCACCCCCAAGGGAGGTGAAAAGCTGGTTTCAGTTGTCATGCAAGTCACATGTCGACAGACCCGCCTGCCACTGGGTTAACACCAGCATTGGTAGGTCTCGAATTGGCCACGTCAGGGACTCAATAGTTTGATACAGGCCTCCCGCCCAGAACATAATTCCCGTGGCGATGGGAAGGGGGCGGGGTTCTGCTATGACACCACCCAGCCAAATTAAATGTCCTTCTCATCTCCAAGCTTGTCACCAGAGAGAGCAGACAATTTTGTATCTGTTTTCAGTGCAGAGGAAGAGATTCCAATACCAATGGGAGAAGGAAACCCAAAATCAATTCAATGGAAGAGCTTATTGGATGAGGACATCAATGAATGGAATGTGTGAAGAGGCTCCATGTGTTGAATGCTCCATCACTGTTCCTGTGGGATACTGCTGGGAGAGAATTCAGGAATTCAACCGCCAATTCACAACTTGCTGTAGTTTGTGTCCCATGGTGTTGTGGGTGAGAGAGATTGGAGGACAAAGCAGTTAATAATGTGTGCCTGGGAAAGGAGCTGGAAATATATCTGTGACATCAGATTGGAGGATACAGGGATGGAGAATGACTGAGATGATCAAATGCCCCATGGGACACATCACCTCCTGGGGATCTCTTACCCTTCTTTCTCCTCTCGGTGAGCTGCTTCCTCCTGTTGAGCCACCAGCCGATCCTGGGCCTCCTGAAGCTCCTGTTGGATCTGCTCCAGCTGACTTTCCAGCTCCTGATTGGTCAGTTTGAGCGTCTTGATCTCAGTGATGGCCTCGTCCTGTTTACTGCGCAGAGAGACAAGCTCCGCCTGTACCTGAGAGGGAGGAACACACAAAGCGACCACGTTCAATCACCAAATAACAGTAAACCTTCTCATTAAATGTATTGTAAACCAGCTCTATTCATTGGTAATAATAAAAGCAGGAAATATTGGAAAAACGCAGCAGGTCTGACAACATTTGTGAAGAGAGAAACGGAGTTAATGTTTCAAATCCATTTGACTCTCCTTCAAAGCCCAAGGGAGTCACAGAATCATTCAGACATGAAAAGTTCCATCTCCTGCAGATTTCCTTTGAGGTACTTTGCCCACCGAGTGACTGTGAATCAGTTTGGAAGATTCTGCCATTATTTCTCCTGCTCCCCCATCCCGATTCACATCCACAGTCAGTGTGACTCCATCCCTGGCAGTCAGCCCCTGCCCACTGTCTGAACACAGTGATGGTACATGAACCCTCACTGCTCTCCCTCTGGTTACTGTCCATGTCCAAGATCTCACCCTCAGACACACACGGACTGTGACTGAATTCACCCCATATTCCCTGCTGTGTCCATCCTTTATTACCTGTGGATCAGCTTCAACGGAACGCCATCTGTCACTGCCGGGAGATTGATCCTGCTCTCTGTAATTAAACCAAAGAATCAGACAGACAGGGAGAGAGTGTCAGAGATAGTGACAGGAAGAAGGCTTCCTGGAGACATTTATTAGATTTCCTCAATCACAGGCACCTCAATCCCAAATCCCAGACCAATTTCCCTGTGCCTGCTGTTCATCAGGAATTTCCTGGGATTGGGAACTGCATTCACTGTATCAGTTTGAGTTTAGACATGAATATTCACTGTTCCTGTGTACATGAAGTGCAGCATTTGTACAACATACTGCCTGTGTAAGTCATTTGCAGTGTGCGTACACAGTGTGAGGGGTGCACATGGTGTTGTATATTTTATACCTCAGATCTGAAACATGACACTAGTTTCTATGTGTGTAACAGCTTTTATTAACAGTGCCTTAAAATGTCTGCTCCTTGCTTCAGCTCTGGCTTCTGGCTCTTTTTGCAATTTGTTTACTGGTCTGAGTCCACACACAGGCTTAATCAAGCACAATGAGCATCAATAGAAAACAGATTTATATAAGCAAACACAGAATAATTGAGCACTATGTACACTACAATGTATAGAACCTTGGAAAAGTTACGGCTCAGAAAAAGGCCATTCTGTCCATCGTGTCTTTGCTGGCCGAAAAATTAAAAAAATTAAAAACTAGCTGCTCATTTTAAACTCACCTTCCAGGTCTGTAGCCTTGCAGTTTATAGCATGTTAGGTACAGATCCAGGTACCTTTTAAATGAGTTGAGGGTTTCTGCCTCCACCACCAAATCAGGCAGTGAATTCCAAACACCCTCCACCCTCTGGGTGAAGAAGTTTTTCCCCATGTCCCTCTAATGCTTCTACCAATCACCTTAAATCTGTGCCCCCTGGTAACTTACCTCTCTGCTAGGGGAAACAGGGCATCCCCGTCTACTCTATCTAGGCCCCTCATAACCTTGTACACCTCAATCAGGTCACCCCCTCAGCATCCTCAGTTCCAAGGAAAACAACCCTAGTTTATCCAATCTTTCCTCATAGCTGCAATTTTCAAGCCCTGGCAACATTTTTATAAATCTCCTCTGCACTCTCTCCAGAGCAATTATGTCCTTCCTGTAATGTGGTGACCGGAACTATACACAAAATTCCAGCTGTGGCCTAACCAGTGTTTTATACAGTTCCATCATTACATCCCTGCTTTTTTATTCAGTACGTCACCCAATAAAGGAAAGCGTTTCATAGGCTTTCTTCACCACCTTATCTACCTGTCTTGCCACCTTCAGGGACCTGTGGACATGCACTCCAAGGTCTCTCACTTTCTCAACACATCCCAATATCCTCCCATTCATTTCCCATTTATTAAGTATTCCCTTGTTTTGTTTGCCCTCCCCAAATGCATTACCTCACACTTTTCTTGATTGAATTCCATTTGCCACTTTTCTGCCTATTCAACCAAACCATTGATATCATCCTGGAGTCGACAGTTATCCCCTTCACTATTAACTACATGGCCAATTTTTGCCTCATCTGCAAACTTCCCAATCATGTCTCCCATATTTAAGTCCAAATCATTAATATATACAACATACAGCAAGGTATCCAACACTGAGCCCTGTGGAACACCACTGGAAACCGCTTTCCATTCACAAAAACATCCATCAACCATTACCCTTTGTTTCCTGTCACTGAGCCAATTTTGGATTTAACTCTCCACCTTCCCCTATGTCACATGGGAGCTCACTTTTCTGACTAAACTGCCATGTGGGACCTTGTCAAATGCCTTACTAAAATCCATGTAGACAACATCCACTGCACTACCCTCATCAATCCTCCCTGTTACTTACTCAAAAAATTCTGTTAAGCTAGTAAGACACAATCTTCCCCTAATAAAACCACGCTGACTCTCCCTGATCAATCTGTGCCTTTCTAAGTGACAGTTTATCCTGTCTCTCAGAATTAATTCCAGTAATTTTCCCACTACAGAAGTCAGACTGTTCAGCCCATAACTTTCTGGCCTATCCCTCGCACCCTTTTTAAATAATGGTACAATGTTTACAGACCTCCAATCCTTCGGGACCTCACCTGTACCTAGTGAGGATTGGAAAATGATCCTCAGGGCATCTTCAATTTGCTTCCTGGCTTCCTTCAACAGCCTAGGATACAATCCATCCGGCCCTGGTGATTTATCCACCTTTAAGGATGCCTGTCCCCCCCAGTACTTCCTCTTTCACTATGCCTATCGTATCTAATAATTCACACTCTTCCTTATTAACTAGAAGGCCTGCATCATCCCTTTCCTTAGTGAAGACAGAGACAAAGTACTCATTGAGAACCCTGTCCATATCTTCAGCATCAACACACAAGTTATCATGTACATCTCTGATAGGCCCTACCCTATCCCTAGTTATCTTCTTGCTCTTAATGCGCTGGTAAAACATCTTCGGGTTTTCTTTGATTTTACTGGCCAATATTTTTTCGTATCCTTTCTTTGCTTTCCTAATTTCAATTTTTACTTCACCTCTGTACTTTCTATGCTCCTCTAGGCTTTCTCCAGTATTAAGTCTTTTGTGACTATTATAAGCTTTCTTTTTCTGCTTTATCTTGGCCTGTATGATTTTGGATAACCAGGTGGCTCTAGATTTGGCAGTATCACCTTCCTCTTTGTGAGGACATGTCTACACCACATGTCACTTTTGAATGCCTCCCACTGGCCTGTCACTGTAACCAGTCCACTTTCGCCAGATCACCTCTCAGCTTCGTAAAATTTGTCTTTATCCAATTTAGAACTTTTACTCCTGTTCTATCTTTGTCCTTTTCCATAATTATGTTAAATCTAACTGTATTATGGTCACCATCTCCAAAATGGTCCCCCACTGCTATTTCATCCACTTACCCAGCTTCATTTCCTAAGACTAAATCTAGAATTGTGTCCCCTCTTGTTGGGTTTGTTACATGCTGGCTAAAAAAGTTCACTCGAATGCAGTTCAGGAATTTTCTGCCTTCTGTGCCCTTTAAAATGTTCGGATCACAGTTATTAGGGTAGCTGAAGTTCCCAAATGTTCTTACACTCTAAATTTGCCTACATATTTGCTCTTCTAACTCCCTTCCACTTGTTGGGTGTCTATAGTACACTCCTAGTATTGTGGCTGTGCCTTTTTATTTCTGAGCTTAACCCATATGGCCTAATTTGATGCTTCATTTAGTATATCATCCCTCTTCACAGCTGTAATTGACTCTTTAACCAATAATGCTACACCCCCACTTTTTTAATCCTCTTCCCTATCTTGCCAGGGATGTTGAGCTGCCATTTTTGCCCCTGAAAAGCCAAGTTTCCGTTAAAGCAATGATATCATGCTGCCATGTGTCTATCTGTGCCCTCAGCTCATCAGCTTTATTCGCCATACTCCTCACATTTAAATAAGTACCTTCTAACAAATCCCTGAGCTGTAAATCTTTTAACCTTTGTGGGTGTCTTTCAAAGTCACCCACTAATTTTCTGTCTCCCTCTCCCTACTCTGAATTTGTCCTATCTGAATTTGCCCTCAGGTTCCCACCCTCCTGTCGATCTAGTTTAAATCCTCCCCAACAACACCAGCAAAAACCACTGCAAGGACATTTGTCCCGGTCCCATTCAGATGTAGACCGTTCGGCTTGTACAGATCCCACCTTCCCCAGAACCGGTATGTGTGCAGTACGTTGGGTGTGTACACAGTGTGCGGAGTGATACTCACAATTCACCAAGGCTCCTTAGACAGCATCTTCAAAACCCATGACCTCTACCACCTAGAAGGACAAGGGCAGCAGATGGATGGGAACACCACCACCTGGAAGTTCCCCTCCAAGTCACTCACCATCCTTCACTGACCGTTCCTTCACTGTCACTGGGTCAAAATCCTGCAAATCCCTCCCTAACAGCACTGTGGGTGTACCTACACCACAGTGACTGCAGTGGTTCAAGAAGGCAACTCACCACCACCTTCTCAAGGGCAACTAGGGATGGGCAATAAATGCTGGCCCAGCCAACGAAGTCCACATCCCATGAATGAATGTAAAAAAAAGACAGCACACAGGGTGTGTACACAGTGTGTGTGGTGTGTACAGTGTGTGTGGTGTGTACAGGGTTTCTTACCCTTCTTTCTCCTCTCGGTGAGCTGCTTCCTCCTGTTGAGCCACCAGCCGATCTTGGGCCTCCTGAAGCTCCTGTTGGATCTGCTCCAGCCGACTCTCCAGCTGCTGATTGGTCAGTTTGAGCATCTCGTTCTCAGTGATGGCCTCGTCCTGTTTACTGCGCAGAGAGATAAGCTCCGCCTGTACCTGGGAGGGAGGAACGCACAAAGTGACAGCATTCAATCACCAATGGGAGGGCAACATTCATAAAAAGTAAAATGGAAACAGACAATGCTGGAAAAAAAACTCAGCAGGTTTGGCATCATCTGTGGAGAGAGAAACAGATTTAACATTTCGAGTGCGTATGATGCTGCCAGACCTGCTAAATTTTCTGCTTTTATTTCAGGTTTCCAGCATCTGCAGTGTTTTGCTTTCACTCACAAAAAGTGTATTGAAAACCATTTTTCAAGAACTCTCACCCACCCCAGTCTCTCTCGCTGGCCTGGATTGTTGCCCAGGGTGTGCAGAGACTGGAGAATTCCTGATCCCATGGACCCCACCTTTAAAAATGCCTGCCTTTGCCTCTGAATTTCAGTCCACGGGGTGTGCTAAATTAGAGTTTGAGGCGGGTGACCTCAGAAGTGGTGGGGAGGATGCCAGGTGCTCAGGCAGGTTGGGCAGAAGGCCTGCCTCAGGGCACCAGCATTGTGTCCAAAAATGTTAAATTAAGAATAAAACATAAAACAACCCTCCAGCCTTCACCCCTTGCATGCTTGCCAAGCCCCATCCATACCAACCTATGCCCCTGTATTCACCCCCATGGACTCCTATAGCTCCTACGGCAACTTAGTGCCAACTCATGCAAACCCTTGCCTCCCACCCACCACCCTTTGACCCTACACCTACTATGCCAATTCACCTGGAACGCTGACCTCAGGAATCATCCAGAAATAAGGTAAAATAAAGTGCTATAAAATAAAGTTCTAAGGCCAGGATTTTCTGGCCCCAGCAGGGCAGGTCCTGCTGTGGTTGATGTGGCAAGCCAGCTCAAAGCCCATTGACTTTGGCGGCACCGGTAAACCCCGCTGGCAAGCAGGACCAGGAAATTCCACTGTGAGTGTCGGTTTCAGACTTCATTATAGTGAGAAGAATACTCATTGATAAAAATTAATTTAATACATTAACCTTCCTTCAACTACATAAGACCTCATAAGAACACACATTGCATTCAAGTGCTCAATCCCTTATAACAAGAAGAACTGTAATTCATAGTCCCACTTCATAGGATCTATAACAACTTGCAGCTGTCAACCACACTGTGAAATGACAGGCAACCTACTGCGATAATGGGTGGTTGTGAAATCAGTCATGCAGCACTAATCCAGTAGTAGAAGCCCTCATGCTTATGTCAACAGGAAGAGAGAAATAGGAAGCAATGTTTTTTTTTTAAACGTGGCAGTCATTTTCTTTCAAACATTTAACTAGCAGGACTTTTAAACATCTTGACAGCTTGACAGCTCCCTATGACATGTGCTTTTGACTGGTGCTCTTCACACTTTTCACAGGTCCTCTTGACAGGTTCTCATGACACTAAACAGGTCATCTCGACAGTTCCTCCTGACAATTTTGAAGTTGATTTTGACAGCTCTATTGACAGTTTCAATGAGCTTGATGGGTAATAAATTTATGCACTTTTGATGCACACTTTAACAATTTCAAAGGGCACCTGACCTCCCCCAAAGGTGTCCCAGGACTAGATCCAAAGGGGTACCTTATTTCTATAGAGGGGTACCCAGGCTGCCCAAACAAATCCACAAAGCTCGTGCCAACTCTGCTCTACACACCCTGGGTTTCACACTCCTGGGCTACCAAAATCCCACTTCAGTAGAGGCAGCTGATGATTTAAATAGCCAGATGTCTCCATAATCCACACATGCATGAAAATTCGAACCGCCCTCATTCCTCTCCTCTCTCCAAAAATGGGAAGTGGGACTTAAAATTTTCGGAGAGGCTTGCTGCCATGCTCAAAATCTGGGCTTTTATATTGCTCTCCTCCCTCCTGTTCTTTCAGTCTTTCACATCATCCTTCCGCTCCACCTCAGCCTTTATCTCTCACTCTCTCTTTCCCTCTCAGTTTTCTTCTACCTGTCTTAATCACACACACCCTCCCTATCAGACCCTAATTCCAAAAGTGCTGCCATCCTGCAGAACCCATTAGGTTATTCCATACCTAATTTCTAAATCCCACCCCCTCCGCAGATTCTAATGAGGAAAATTGTGAAACTGAAGATCATTATGCAAGTATCACCCGTTCTGTCCACTGGACTTCCCCGATTTTCTTTTTTTGGACCTTTCCCTGAAGGTGTGGCTGACACAGGGTGAGACATAAACCAGGTGATAGTCTATCTCTGATCCGCAGGGGGTTCGAGTCTGGACGGGACCCTTTGTTCCTCTGGTTTATGAGGAGATCTGAGTATCTCGGTGGAGATAGACAGCAAGGATGAACCACTTGCTGCAGGACTGAGGCCTTCCTGCTGCACTAACAGTGGAGAAGCCTGGTTCCTAGGCTCAGCTACCTCTTTGATTGTCTCTGCTGCTCCGTCTCTTGCTGAAGTTGTTTCTGTTTCCTCACAGACTCCATCTCCATCATCGCCCGACGACATGGTTACATCCTGACTTTCAACCCTCAGGTGAGAGAGCCCAGGATCCTCTCCCAGGGGGGCTGCTTTGCCTGAGGTCTTGTGTGTCACACGGCGTCGGATAGAGCGAGTTCTCTGAAGTCTGTGGAGCAGGAATGATGGAGGGAAAAGAGTGTTACTTTGTGTTCAACAGGAGTGACTGTAATAGAGTGATTGCTGTTAGTATTCGGTTCTGTAACTGGGAGGGAGGGAGGGTATCAAGGAGGTCGTAAACTCTGCAATACAGGAAAGATGTGGAGGCAAAAAAGATGAAGCAAAGGAAAGACACATCAATATAGCACCTTTCACAATCCTACAGGGTGTCCCAAGGCTCTGAATTGTACAAATTACAGAAACATTGAATTTACAGCATGGAAGGAGGCCATTTGGCCCATTGTATCCATGCTGATCAACGTGGAAACAGTATGATTCTACTTTCCAGCTCCTGGTCTATTGCCATGTAGGTTACAGCACTTCTAAGTGCATATCTAAGCACATTTTAAATGCTAATGAGGGTTTCTGCCTGTACCATCCTTCCAGCCAGTAAGTTCCAGGTCCCCACCACCCTCTGGGTGAAAAAATATCCCCTCGAATCCTCTCTAAATCTCCTACCTCTTACCTTAATCCTTGTTTATGGACCCTCCAACCAAAGTGAACATGGTTCCCTCTACCCACTCTATCGAGACCCCTCTTAATTCTATACACCTCAATTAGCTCTCCTCTCAGCCTCCTCTGTGCCAAAGAAAACAATCCCAGCCTAACCAATCTTTCCTCATAACTCAAATTCTCCAGTCCAGACACATTCTTGTAAATCTTCACTGTATCCTCTCCAGTGCAGTCACATCTTTCCTAGAATGAAATGACCAGAACAGAATTAAATAGCCCAGCTTTGGCCTAACTAATGTTCTATACAGTTCCAGCATAACCTGCCGGCTCTTATATTCTATCCCTCGGCTCATAAAGGTGAATATCCCAGTGCCTTTCTGCTCATCTTATCTATCTGTTCAGCCACTTTCAGGGATCTGTGGACATGCACTCCCTCTGCCTCTCAGTATCCAACAATTTATTGTGTAATCCCTTGCCTTGTTAGCCTTCCCCAAATGCATTACCTCACACTTTTCCAGATTGAACTCCATCTGCCACTACTCCACTCACCTGACTAGTCCATTGGTACCTTCTTGTAGTCTACAGCTTCCTTCTTCATTATCAACCACAGCCAATTTTTGTATTGTCTGCAAACTTCTTAATCATACCCCATAAATTCAAGTCCAAATCATTGATATATACCACAAAAAGCAAGGGACCTAATACTGAGCCCTGTGGAACTCCACTGGAAACAGCCTTCCAGTCTCAAAAAGCACCATTTAATCATTACCCTTTGTTTACTGCCTCTGAGCCAATTTTGGATTCAATTTGCCACTTTGCCTAATTGGATCCCATGGGCTTTTACTTTCGTGACCAGTCTGCCATGTGGGAGTTTATAAAAACCCTTGCTAAGATTGCTAAAAGACTATATCAAATGCACTACTTTCATTGCCCCTCCTTGTTACCTCCCCTTAACAAACCTGCGCTGATTATCTTTCTGTGAGTCTGTGGCCAAGGATTTTCCGGCCCCATAGCGGATGAGGCGGTGTCCCAGCCAGAAGCCCATTGACTTGCGGCAGGATGTAGATCAATCATAGGGCATGAACCAGAAATGGTCCTGAATGTAAATGGAATTTTCAGCAAGAGGAGGGAAGAATAGACAGAGGGCAGAATTTTCCGCTCACCGGGTAGGCATGCACCCGACCCAAACGAGCGTAAAATGACACATGATGATGTCAGGCGAGCGCCCCAACCTCATTGCGCACTCACACGATATTTCAGTCAGTGGGCACGTATGGCAGTCGGCAGTGTGCCCGCTGACAATTAAGCTGCCTATTAAGGCCCTTAAGGAATTAACTGACTTGAACTTTTCACTGCCCGTCCAACTGTTTGGTTGGCGGGCGGGCGGACAAAGAGGCCAAGCGGCCTTTGCTTTTTTGCCAAAGACTCATCCACGGGTGGGATGTGGTTTTGTCCAGTGATTAAAAAAAAAACTTTTTGCATTCAAATTTTGCATATCCCTGCTCATGTGGCAGAGTCACATGAGGGGACATGTTTTCATTATTTAAAAATTCTTTATTTATATCGATGAAAATCTTCAGTCCCCTGATGCAGCTCTGTGCCTCAGGGAGTTTTCAGGGTGTGCAACCACCCGCATGTGCAAATATCAGTGCCTGCGCTCCTGCCAGCTCCCACCCCGGCAGCACTGAACACTGTAAGGTGCGATTCATGCTGGCTGGCCATTAATAGGCAAGCCAGCAATGTAATCCATGTCGGGGCCCAATCGCAGGAAGCGGGCGGCTTCGCGACAGCTCCCAGGCCAACCAGACGCGCACACCCGACAAGGGCAAAACTGCCCAGAATCTGAGATCAGGGACATAGAATATGAAACAAGAACTCCTCCGTCAGTAATAGTGAAGAATCTCTAGATATGAGTCAGGGAGGTTTCCTGGGATTAAACATACAAGATTTAAATTGAAGTAATGACCCAAAAAATAGTTAATAAAGAGGCGGTAAGAGAGCATTTGAATATAACAAGACTGAATTTTGATATTTTGTTTGGGTGGCGGGAGAGGGATGTGGAGGAGCCAAACATCAGGGTTTTAACCTTAAGAGGTGCAATCTTCAAAGGAATAAGATATAAATTGTCCACAATAAACTGGGCTGAGTTGTTAATGGGTAAATATACAGAAAAACATTGGGAAGTATTTAAAGAGATCCTTGGACAATACAAAACCAGAACATAACCAAAGGCAAAACCCCGCTTGTGCAGTTCACTATCCCTGGTCAACAAACAAGGTAAGAGACAGGATTAAACTAAAAGAAAACACAAACACAGACACAAGGAAACTGCAAATCCAGCAAACTGAGAAAGCCAGACTGGGATCGAGTCAATAATAAGAGGGACAGGAAAGGAAAAGAGAAAGAAACTATCCAGGAAGATCCAAACTAACAGGAAATGTTTTCATGAATATATTAAAAGAAAGAGAGTGGTGAAGATGGGAATGTGGGTCCATTAAAGACAGATACAGGTGAGACTATGATGAGCAATAAGGAAATGGCTCATCTGTAAGATGAGGATTTTGTATCTGTTTTCAGTGCAGAAGAAGAGGTTCCAATACCAATGGGAGAAGGAAACCCAAAATCATTCAATGGAAGATCTTATTGGATGAGGACATGAATGAATGGAATGTGTGAAGAGGCTCCATGTGTTGAATGCTCCATCACTGTTCCTGTGGAATACTGCTGGGAGAGAATTCAGGAATTCAACCTCCAATTCACAACTTGCTGTAGTTTGTGTCCCATGGTGTTGTGGGTGAGAGAGATTGGAGGACAAAGCAGTTAATAATGTGTGTCCTGGGAAAGGAGCTGGAAATATGTGTGTGACATCAGATTGGAGGATACAGGGATGGAGAATGACTGAGATGATCAAATGCCCCATGGGACACAACACCTCCTGGGGATCTCTTACCCTTCTTTCTCCTCTCGGTGAGCTGCTTCCTCCTGTTGAGCCACCAGCCGATCCTGGGCCTCCTGAAGTTCCTGTTGGATCTGCTCCAGCCGACTCTCCAGCTCCTGATTGGTCAGTTTGAGCGTCTCGATCTCAGTGATGGCCTCGTCCTGTTTACTGCGCAGAGAGACAAGCTCCGCCTGTACCTGGGAGGGAGGAACAGACAAAGCGACCATGTTCAATCACCAAATAACAGTAAACCTTCTCATTAAATGTATTATAAACCACCTCTATTTATCCCCATCTCTCTCTGTCTCTAATATCTCTCTCTCAGTCTGTTTTTCTCTCTCTCATATTCACACATTTCCAGCCTTTCTCTCTCCACCTCTCCATCAGAATCGAATCACTGACGTGTTCACGAGCTGCAGGATTCAGCATCTCATCCCCTCAGCCAATATCACACTCCAACACCCAACAGTCAGGATGGGAAATGAAGGAGAATTCACAGAGAAATTGAGAAAAATGGTTTCATCCCAATCCTCACCCACTGAAAATACATTAAAAGGTGTCCACAGACAGTAACTGACAATCTGTTGTAATTAACTCCTGAATACAGTTAACATTAAGCAAGAGGATACTGTATTCACAGATTACCCACAGAAATATGGCTTTCTCTATAAACATAATTCACCACTTGTTTGTAACTAAATCAAAGAAAATAGCTCACATAGGAGCAGTTAAATTTAAAAATCACATTTAATTCACATTCTGTGTCTATCTCTGGACATATGAAGTTGATATTGAAATTGCTCCCGTTTAAGACAAAACAGAGTCCTGTTTCCTATGGACTTCCTCTCAGACACATCACCCACCGAGTGACTGTCAATCGGTTTGGAAGATTCTGCCATCATTTCCCCTGCTCCCCTGTCCTGATTCTCATCCACAGTCAGTGTGACTCCGTCCCTGGCAGTCAGCCCCTGCCCACTGTCTGAACCCAGTGATGATACATGAACCCTCACTGCTCTCCCTCTGGTTACTATCCATGTCCCAGATCTCACCCTCAGACACATGCAGACGGTGACTGAATCCCCCCCTTTTCCCTGCTGTGTCCGTCCCTCATTACCTGTGGATCAGCTTCATCGGAACACGGTCCCTCACTGCGGGGAGATTGATCCTGATCTCTGTAATAAAACCAAAGGATCAGACAGACAGGGAGAGAGTGTCAGTGACAGTGACAGGAGGAGGCTTCCTGGAGACGTTAATTGAATTTTAACATTTTTTCATGGGATGTTGGCATCCTTGGCTAGGCCAGAATTTATTGTCCCTAGTTGCCCTTGAAAAGGTGGTGGTGAGCTGCCTTCTTGAACCGCTGCAGTCCATGTGGTGTAGGTACTCCCACAGTGCTGTTAGGGAGGGAGTTCCAGGATTTTGACCCAGCAATAGTGAAGGAACAGCAATATGTTTCCAAGTCAGGATGGTGGGTGGCTTGGAGGGGAATTCCCAGAATGTAGTGTTCCCAACAATCTGCTGCCTTCTAGATGGTAACGGTCATGGATTTGGAAGGTGCTATCAAAGGAGGCTTGGTAAGTTGCTTCAGTGCACATTGTATATGGTACACACTGCTGCCACTGTGCGTCAGTGGTGTCCTGGGACTGAGATGACTAATCTCCAATAACCACAACCATCGTCCTTTGTGCTAGGTATGACTCCAACTGACTCCAATGGTGAGTTTTCCAGCTATTTCCCAATGACTCTAGTTTTACTGGGCTCCTTGATGCCACACCCAGTCAATTGCTGCCTTGATGTCAAGGGCAGTCACTCTCATCTCACCTTGGGAATTCAGCTCATTTGTCCATGTTTGAACCAAGGCTGTAATGTAGTCAGGAGCTGTGTGGCCCTGGTAGAACCCAAACTGGGTGTCAGTGAGCAGGCTATTGCTAAGCAAGTGCCACTTGATAGCACTGTTGATGACCCCTTCCATCACTTTCCTGATGTTAAACAGTAGACTGATGGGGCGGTAATTGGTTGGGTTAGATTTGTCCTGCTTTTTGTGGACAGGACATACCTGGGCAATTTTCCACATAGCTGGGCAGATGCCAGTGTTGTAGCCATACTGGAACATCTTGGCTAGGGGCGTGGCAAGTTCTGGAGCACAAGTCTTCAGTACTGTTGCCGGTATATTGTCAGGGCTCATAGCCTTTGCAATATCCAGTGCCTTCAGCTGTTTCTTGATATCACGTGAAGTGAATCAAATTGCCTGAAGACTGGCATCTGTGATGCTGGGGACCTCCGGAGGAGGCCGAGATGGATCATCCACTCGGCACTTCTGGCTGAAGATTGTTGCAAATGCTTCAGCCTGATATTTTGCTTTGATGTGCTGGGGTCCCCCATCATTGAGGATGGAGATATTTGTGGAGACTCCTCCTCCTCCTCCTCCAGTGAGTTGTTTAATTGTCCACCAGCATTCACGACTGGATGTGACAGGACTGCAGAGTTTAGATATGATCCATTGCAGTGTAATTGCTTAGCTCTGTCTATCACTTGCTGTTTCTGTTGTTCGGCACGCAGGTTGTCCTGTGTTGCAGCTTCACCAGGTCATATTTAGGTATGCTCTCCTGCACTCTTCTTAAACCAGTGTTGCCCCTCTGGCTTGATGGTAATGGTAGAGCGGGGGATATGCTGGGCCATGAGTTTACAGATTGTGTGCGAGTACAATTCTGCTGCTGCTGATGGCCCACAGCACCTCATGGATTCCCAGTTTTGGGTTGCAAGATCTATTCAAAATCTATCCCATTCAGCACAGTGGTTGTGCCACACAGTATAATGGAGGATATACTCAGTGTGAAGACAGGGCTTTGCCTCCACAAGGACCATGAGGTGGTCACTCATTCATAGGAACATAGGATTTAGGAGCAGGAGTAGGTCATTTGGCCCTTTGAGCCTGCTTCAACATTCAGTAATATCATGGCTGATCTGGTTGTGGTCTCAACTCCACTTTCCTGTCTCCCCTCACCATAACCCTTGACTCCCTTGAAGAGGGGTCATATGGGCTCAAAATGGTGACTCTGCTTCTCTCTCCACACATGCTGTCCAACCTGTTGAGCTTTTCCAGCATTTTCTGTTTTTATTCTTTGACTCCCTTATCTATCAAAAATCTGTCCAACTCAGCCTTGAATAAATTCAGTGACCCAGCCTCCACCGCTTTCTGGGGAAGAGAATTCCACTGACTAATGACCGTCTGAGAGAAAAAAATTCTCAACTCCATCTTAAAAGGGAGACCTCTTATTTTTAAACTGTGTCCCCACATTTAATTTCCCCCACAAGAGGAAACATCCTCCCAGTGTCCACCCTTTCAAATCCCCTCAGGATCTTATATGTTTCCATAAGACGACCTCTCATTCTTCGAACCTCCAATGGGTAAAAGCCCAACCTGTTCAACCTTTCTTCATAAGATAAGCCCCTCATCCCTGGAATGAATTGAGTGAACTTTCTCTGAACTGCCTCTAACACAATTATATCTTTCTTCAAATACGGAGATCAAAACTGTACACAGTATTCCAGATGTGGTCTCACCAAGGCCTTGTACAATTGCAGTAAAATTTCCCTACTTTTATATTCCATTCCCCTCGCAATAAACACCAACATTCCATTTGCCTTCCTAATCACTTGCTATACCTGCATACTAACCTTTTGTGATTCATGTACCAGGTCACCCAGATACCTCTGTACTGCAGAGTTCTGCATCTCTCTCTATTTAGATAATATGTTGCTTTTCTATTCTTCCTGTCAAACTGGACAAGTTCACATTTTCCCACATTATACTCCATCTGCCAAATTTTGCCCACTTATTTAACCTGTCCATATCTCATTGCAGACTCTCTACCTCCTCTTGACAACTTACTTTCCTACCGATCTTGGTGTCATCAGCAAATTTAGCTACAATACATTCAGTTCCTTCAACCAAGTCATTGATATAGATTGTATTGAGGCCCCAGCACTGATCCCTGAGGAACTCAACTAGTTACAACTTGCCAACTCAAAAAAGATCCAATTATCCCGACCCTCTGCTCCCTGTTAGCTGACCAATCCTCTATCAATGCTAATATGTTACCCCCTACACCATGTGCTCTTATCTTGTGTAGTAACCTTTGATGTGCATCCTATCAAATGTCTTTTGGATATCCAAGTGCATCACATCTATAGGTTCCCCTTTATCCACTTTGCTTACTACTCCCTCAAAGAATACTAGAAAATTAGTTAAAATGATTTCCCTTCCACAAAACCATGGGTGGGATTTTCCTGCTTCTCCTGTTGGTAGGATTTTCTGGTCCCACTAAAGTCAATGGAGATTTGAATGGCTCACCGTGTCTGCCATGGGAAACCTACTGCAGCGGGCCTGGAAAATCCCGGACCACTTTGAGTCTGCCTGATCATATTTTGATTTTCTAAGTACCCTGCTTTATCCTTTTAATAATGGATTCTAGCAATTTCCCTGTGACAAATGTTAAGCTAACTGGCCCAGTTTCCTGCTTTCTGTCTCCCTCTTTACTTGAATAAAAGTGTCACATTAGCTATTTTCCAATCTGCTGGGACGCTTTCTGAATCTAAGGAATTTTGGAAGATTATAACCAATGCATCCACTATCTCTGCCGCTACTTCTTTTAAGACCCTAGGGTTCAGGTCATCAGGCCCTGGGGCCTTGTCAGTCTTTATGTCTAATTGTTTTCCCAGAACCTTTTCTCTCACGGCGGTGATTGTTTTAAGTTCCTCCTTCCTGTTCACCTCTTGATTTTAAGTATCTTTGGGAAGTTTTCTAAGTCTCCCACAGTGAAGACAGACACAAAATTCCTGTTCAATGCCTCTGTCATTTCCTTGTTTTCCATTCTCAATTACCCAGACTCTCTCTAAAGGATTAACATGAACTTTGGTTACTCTTTTCCTATTTAAATACTTATAGAAACTAATACTTTCTGCTTTAATATTACTAGCCAGCTTGCTCTAATACTTTATTTTCTCCCTCTTTATTTTTTTTAGTCATTCTTTGCTGGTTCATAAATTCTGTCCAATCTTCTGACCAACCATTAATCTTTGCAGATTGGTACAAAACTCTTTCAATTTGATACAATTCTTAACTTCCTTATTCAGCCAGTGATGATGTATCCTTCTCAAAGAGCCTTTCTTCCTCACTGAGATAAAACCTCAAAAGTATACCACTGCATCTCTACTGTCCTACCTTTTAACTTTGTTTCCCAATTCACTTAATTCACTTTGCCGTTCATCCCTCATAATTACCTTTATTCAGGTTTAAAGCACTAGCCTTATACGCACTTCTCCATTTCAAACTGAACTCCCACTAATACTGTCACTGACAGATGCACCTCCGACAGGTAGATTAGTGAGGATAAGGTCTTGTATGTTTTTTCCTCTTGTTGGTTCCCTCACCCCCTGCCGCAGACCCAATCTAGCAGCTTTGTCCTTTAGGACTTGGCCAGCTCGGTCAGTAGTGGTGTTACTGAGCCACTCTTGTTGATGTACATTGAAGTGCCCAACCCAGAGTAAATCCTGTGCCCTTGCAACTCTCATTGCTTCCTCCAAGTGGTGTTCAACATGGGGGCAATTATCTGAGGGAGGTAATCAGGAGCAGCTCTCCTTGCCCGTGTTTGATGCCATGAGACTTCACCGGGTCCAGAGTGAATGTTGAAGATCCCAGGGCTGACTGTATACCACTGTGCCACCACTTTAGATGAGTCTCTCCTGCCGGTGGGATAGGACATACCCAGTGATGGTGATGATGGTGTCTGGCACATTGTTTGTAGAGTATGATTCAGTGAGTATGATTATGTTATACCGTTGCTTGACTAGTCTGTAAGACTGCTCTCCCAATTTTGGCACAAGCCCCCATACGTTGTTCCCCAAACTTGAAATTTGGTGAATTGGGGAGTTCAAAGTGTTAATTTTATTCTTCAATTTTGCTCTTAAAATCTAATCAAGCCTATAATTAGCAGTAACTGGAAAGCACTGTGTTAGCAGGCTAAGTTCTTTCTTTCTTGCAGTTTAGACAGGGTAAACTCACTCTGAGCTGTAGGAGCTGAGTAGTTAATTAGCTAACTGATTGAACCTGGTTACCATTGCCCAGTTCAGTTGGCTGTAAATACTGGCCTCTTTAGTGCGGCTAAGGCAAATGGAGAGCAGCTGTGGAAATTGAGTGCAGACTTGGAGTTTGGTGAGAGGGGGAGTTTGGTGAAGTGGCGGGGGGGAAGAAGGTATTTGTTTCCTTTTTCTAGCTTTCTCACCCTATAAGAATTGGTTCTTGCTGCACTATGGGGAAAGGAGCTGGCTGTTTGGTGAGTATCTGGTGAGTGGTTAAGGTCTATTCTATTCCTAAGGTTTAAAATAGTATACAAATTTGTGGTAAAGTTAATAAAATATATAAGACAGCCACATAAATAGGTGCACAATTTAATTAAGTAATTATTGAAAACACATTAAGGATGGCAGGACAGGTGATGTGGCAAGGCTGCAGCATGTGGGAGCTCCTGGATAACATTGGGATCCAGGGCAAACACGTCTGCAGTAAGTGCAGCTTGAGGAACTTCAGCTCAGTCATTGATCTGGAGGCTAAGCTGCAGAATGTGTGACACACCAGGGAGGGGGAAAGTTATCTGGAATCTTCATGCCAGGAGGCAGTCACACCACTTAGGATAGGGTCTTCTGATTTGGTCAGTGGTGAGGGACACGAGGGTGTGACTGCGAGTGAGGCAGGTAAGGGGACCCAGAGGGCAGGAGGGCACGAGTGTGTGCCTCTGCAATTGTCCAAAAGGTTTGAGGTTCTCTCAGCTTGTTTGGATGAGAGTGGGGGCTGCAGGGTGGATGAACAAACTGACCATGGCACCGTGATACAGGAAGCCTTTCAAGTGTGGGGAATGAAAAGGAACAAAGTGGTGGTAGGGAGCAGTATAGTGAGGGGGATTGACACTGTTCTCAGCAGTAAAGAATGAGAGTCCAGACAGCTGTGTTGCCTGCCTGGTGCCAGGGTTCGGGACATCTGCTCAAGGCTGGAGAGGAACTTGCAGTGGGAGGGGGAGGATCCAGTTGTCTTGGTCCATTCAGGTATCAACAACATAAGTAGAACTAGGAAAGAGGTTCTGCATACAGAGTATGAGAAGCTAGGCACTAAATTGAAGAGCAGAACCTCAAAGGACATAATCTCTGGATTATTACCTCCACCACGTCCAAATTCGCGTAGGGTACATAAATATGGAGATGAGCATGATGCTCAAAGACTGGTGTGGGAGAAGTGGGTTTCAGTTTGTGTGGCACTGGTATTAGTGCTGGGGAAAATTGGGGCTGTACCGTTGGGATGGTTTACACCCGAACCGGGACCGGTGTTCTTGTGAACCATGTATGTGGGAAGTGAAGTAATTGGGGAGGTGGTGGCACAGTGATATTGTCATTGGACTGGTAATCCAGACAGCCAGGTAATGTTCTGGGGATCTGGGTTTGAATCCTACCATGGCAGGTGGTGGAATTTGAATTCAATAAAAATCTGGAATTAAAAGTCTGATGATGATCATGAACCCACTGTCGATTGTTGTAAAAACTCATCTGGTTCACTAATGTCCTTTCACCTGGCCTGGCCTACATATGACTCCAGACTCTTAAATGCCCTCTGAAATGGCCAGGTACCACTACAAAGTCTAAAAGGAATTGAACCAGACGGACCACCTGGCATCAACCTAGGCACCAGAAATGACAACAGCAATATCAGCCCTGTTGTCCCTGTAAAGTCCTCCTCACCAATCTGGGGGCTTGTGCCAAATTGGGAGAGCTGTCCTATAGACGAGCCTGAAGTCATACTCAAGGAATCATACCTTAATATAATGTCCCAGACACCACAATCACCATCCCTGAGTATGTCCTGTCCCACCGGAAGGGCAGAGGTGAAGGCATAGTGGTATCCAGTTGGGAGGGAGTTGCTGGGAGTCCTCAAAGTCTACTCCGGACCCCATGAAGTCTGATGACATCAGGCCAAACATTGGCAAGGAAACCTCCTGCTGATTACCATGTCATTACCTCAGCTGATCAATCAGTGCCCCTCCATGTTGAACATCACTTGGAGGAAGCACTGAGGGTGGCAAGAGCACAGAATGTACTCTGGGTGGGGGACTTCAATGTTCATTACTAAGACTGGCTTGGTAGCACCACTAATGACTGAGCTGGCCGAGTCCTAAAGGACACAACTGATAGATTGGGTCTGTGGCAGGTGGTGAGAGAGCCAAGAAGAAGGCAAAACATACTTAACCTCATCCTCACCAACCTGCCTGCCGCAGATGCATCTGTCTATGACAGTATCAGTAGGAGTGATCACCACACAGTCCTTGTGGAGACAAAGTTCCGAAGGAGGACAAAAGGTACCCTCCATCTTGTTGTGTGGCACTACCACTGTACGAAATGGGATAGATTTCAAACAGATCTAACAACTCAAGGCTGGGCATCCATGAGGCGCTGTGGTCCATCAGTATCAGCAGAATTGTACTCGAATACATTCTGTAATTTTTTTTGGATTTCCAGTATCCGCAGTTTTTTGCTTGTAGATTCTGTAACCTCATGTCCCAGCATATCCCCCACTCTACCATTACCACCAAACTAGGTGATCAAACCCAGTTCAATGAAGAGTGCAGGAGTCGTCAACCTGGTGAAGCTACAACACAGGACCACTTGCATGCCAAACAGCATAAGCAGCATGTGCTAGAGCAAAGTGATCCCACAACCAATCAATCAGATCAAAGCTCTGCATTCCTGCCACATCCATTCGTGAATGCTGGTGGCCAATTAAACAACTCACTGAAGGAAGAGGCTCAACAAATATCCTTATCCTCAATGATGAAGGAGCCCAACACACCAGTGCCAAAGATAAGGCTGAAGTATTTGCTGCAATCTTCAGCTAGAAGTGCTGAGTGGATGATCCATCTCGGCCTCCTCCGGAAGCCCCCAGCATCACTGATGCCAGTCTTCAGCCAATTTAATGCACTCCATGTGATATCAAGAAATGGCTGAAGGCTATGGGTCCTGTCAATGTTCCAGCAATAGACTTATGCTCCAGAATTTGTCGCACCCCTAGCCAAGCTGTCCCAGTACAGCTACAATACTGGCATTGCCTGACAATGTGGAAAATTGCCCAGGTATGTCCTGTACCTACAAAGCAGGACAAATCCAACCTGGCCAATTACTGCCCCATCAGTCCACTCTCAATCATCAGTAAAGTGATGGGAGGGGTCATTGACAGTGCTATCAAGTGGCACTTACTTAGCAATAATCTGTTCACTGACGCACAGTTTGGGTCCTGCCAGGGCCACTCAGCTCCTGACTTCATTACAACCTTGGTTCAAACATGGACAAAAGAGCAGACCTTCTGAGGTAAGGTGAGAGTGACTGCCCTTGACATCAAGGCAGCATTTGATCGAGTGTGGCATCAAGGAACCCTATCAAAACTGGAGTCAATGAGAATCAGGGGGAAATCTCTGTTCTGGTTGGAGTCATGCTTAGCACAAAGGAAGATGGTTGTGGCTGTTGGAGGTCAATCATCTCAGTTCCAGGACATCACTGCAGGAGCTCCTCAGGTAATGTTCTCAGCCCAGCCATTTTCAGTTGCTTCATCAATAACCTTCTTTCCATCATAAGTGGAGATGTTCACTGATGATTGCACAATGTTCAGCACCATTTGTGACTCTTCAGGTGCTGAAGCAGTCCATGTCCAAATGGAGGAAGACCTGTCCACGCTTGGGCTGGCAAGTGGCAAGTAACATTCGTGCCACACAAGTGCCAGGCATTGCCCACCTCCAACAAGAGAGAATCTAACCATTGCCCCTTCACATTCAATGGCATAACCATTACTGAATCCCCCACTATCAAAATCCTGGGGTTACCATCAACAACAAACTGAACTGGACTAGCCATATAAACATTATGGCTACAAGAGCAGATCAGAGGCTGGGAATCCTTCAGTGAGTAACTCACCTCCTGACTCCCCAAAGCTTGTCCACCACCTACAAGGACAAGTCAGAGTGTGATGGAATACTCTCCACTTGCCTGAATGAGTGCAGCTCCAACAACACTCAATACCATTCAGGACAAAGCAGTCCGTTTGATTGGCACCACATCCACAAACATTCACTCCCTTCATCATCGAAGCACAGAGTATTACTTAAAAGGAGAATGGCTATAGAATTCCAAGATGCAAAGGGAGCTAGGTGTTCTAGTACATGAGTCACAAAAAGTTCGTTTGCAGGTGCAGCAAGTAATTAAGAATGCTAATGGAATGCTATCCTTTGTTATGAGAGGAATTGAACATAAAAATAAGGATATTATGCTTCAGATATACAGGGCATTGCTGAGACCGCATTTCGAATACTGTGTGTATTTTTGGTCTCCTTATTTAAGGGGGGATGTAAATACGTTGGCGGTGGTTCAGAGGAGGTTTACTAGGTTGATGCCTGGAATGAGTGGGTTGTCTTTTGAGGAAAGGTTAGACAGACTGCGTTTGTTTCCACTGGAGTTTAGAAGAGTGAGGGGTGATTTGATTGAAGTATATAAGATCCTGAACGGCCTTGACAAGGTGGAAGTGGAAAGGATGTTTCCTCTTGTGGGTGAGTCCAGAACTAGGGGGCACTGTTTTAAAATTAAGGATTGCCCATTTAGGACAGGGATGAGGAGAATTTTTTTCTTTCAGAGGGTTGTGCGACTTTGGAATTCTCTGCCTCAGAAGGCAGTGGGAGTGGGGCCATTGAATATTTTTAAGGCAGAGGTAGATAGATTCTTGTTAGGCAAGGGTTAATCAATGATTATTGGGGGTAGATGGGGATGTAGAATGCGAAACAGCCATGATCTTATTGAATGGCGGAGCAGGCTCAAGGGGCCAAATGGTCTACTCCTGTTCCTACTTTGTATGTTTATATGTTCGTATGTTAGTAAGAAAGACTTTGCAGGGTCAACTTGGCTGGGTCGTTTCCTGTATCTAGGTCAATGCTGGGTGGTCCATCCAGTTTTATCCTTTTTGACTTTTCTGAAGTGGTTTGGTACAATTGAGTGGCTTGGTAGCTTCCTTCAGAGGGAAATTAAGAGTTAACCACATTGCTGTGGGTCTGGAATCACACATAGGCCAGCCCAAGTCAGGATGGCAGATTTCCTTCTCTAAGCGATATTAGAGAACCAGATGGGTTATTATGACAATCAATGATAGTTTCACCATTACTGAGGCTAGCTAAAGTAGACATGTCTTGCTACAGCTGTAGAGGGCGAAGGTGAGACCACACCTCAAATAATGCTGCAGTGTTGGTTTTTGTAATTAAGCAGAGTTGTACCTACATCGGAGGCAGTTCAGGGAAGGTTCACTATTGCTGGGCTGAAGGGGTTGTCTGAAAGGGAAGGTTGATAGGTTGGCCCTATACTCACTGGAGCATATAAGATTCTGAGGGACCTCAACAAGGTAGATGATGAGACAATGGATCCGCTCATGGGGAAATCTAGAACTAAGGGTCATGGTTTCAGAATAAGGTGTCACCTTTTTAAGGAGATGAGGGAGAAATTTTAGCTCTCAGATGGTGGTGAATCATTAGAATTCTCTACACTAAAGAGCAGTGGAAGCTGGGTCACTGAACATATTCAAGGCTGGGTTTCATTTTTTGAATTATTGAGGAATCAAAGGTTATGAGGATCAGGGCAGAAACTGGAGTTGAATTGAAGATCAGCACATCTATGATCTTATTGAATGGGGGATGGCAGTCAGGAGGGGCCGAATGACCTACTCCTGCTCTTAACTTGAATGTTCTTATGCACACAGTGTGTGGGCTGTCAGATGTAAGATGAGGATTTTGTTCTGTTTTCAGTGCAGAGGAAGAGGTTCCAATACCAGTGGGAGAAGGAAACCCAAAATCAATTCAATGGAAGAGCTTATTGGATGAAGTCATGAATGAATAGAATGTGTGAAGAGGCTCCATGTGTTGAATACTCCATCACTGTTCCTGTGGGATACTGCTGGGAGAGCATTCAGGAATTCAACCTCCAATTCACAACTTGCTGTAGTTTGTGTCCCATGGTGTTGTGGGTGAGAGAGATTGGAGGACAAAGTTGTTAATAATATGTGTCCTGGGAAAGGAGCTGGAAATGTGTGTGTGACATCGAATTGGAGGATACAGGGATGTAGAATGACTGAGATGATCAAATGCCCCATGGGACACAACACCTCCTGGGGATCTCTTACCCTTCTTTCTCCTCTCGTTGAGCTAATTCCTCCTGTTGAGCCACCAGCCGATCTTGGGCCTCCTGAAGCTCCTGTTGGATCTGCTCCAGCCGACTCTCCAGCTGCTGACTGGTCAGTTTGAGCATCTCGTTCTCAGTGATGGCCTCGTCCTGTTTACTGCGCAGAGAGACAAGCTCCGCCTGTACCTGGGAGGGAGGAACACACAAAGCGACTATGTTCAATAATCAATGAAAAGGAAATGTTCAAAAAAGTGCATTGTAAACCACCTTTCTCAAACTCTCACCCAGCTCAGTCTCTATCTCTGTGTCTCTTTCTCCTCCCTCCTGCTCTTTCCATCTCTCACATCAAACTAACATTCATCGGAACCTTTCTCTCTCTCTCTCTGTTTTCTTCTAGTCTCTCTTAACCACCCCGCCCTCCCCATCAGTCTCCAATCCCAAAAGTGCTGACATTCTGTGGAACCCAGTAAGTTACTTCCCCACCCAATTTCCAAACCGCCCCCACTACCCAGAATCTAATGAGGAAAATTGGGAAACTGAAGGTCATTATCCAAGTATCACCCATTCTGTCCACTGGACTTCCCCGATTTTTTTTTGGCGTGGCCAACACAGGGTAAGACATAAACCAGGTGACAGTCTATCTCTGATCCACAGGGGGTTCGAGTCTGGACGGGACCCTTTGTTCCTCTGGTTTATGAGGAGATCTGAGTATCTCTGTGGAGATAGATAGCAAGGGTGAACCACTTGCTGCAGGACTGAGTCCTTCCTGCTGCACTAACAGTGGAGAAGCCTGGTTCCTAGGCCCAGCTACCTCTTTGATTGTCTCTGCTGCTCCATCTCTTGCTGAAGTTGTTTCTGTTTCCTCATGGACTCCATCTCCATCATCGCCGGTCGACATGGTCACATCTTGACATTCAACCCTCAGGTGAGAGAGCCCAGGATCCTCTCCCAGGGGGGCTGCTTTGCCTGAGGTCTTCTGTGTCACACGGCGTTGGATAGAGCGAGTTCTCTGAAGTCTGTGGAGCAGGAGTGACAGAGGGAGAAGAGCATTACTTTGTGTTCAACAGGAGTGACTGTAATAGAGCGATTGCTGTTAGTATTCAGTTCTGTAACAGGGAGGGAGGGAGAGGCACCTCAGGGAGATAGTAAACTTTGAATTATAGGAAAGATGTGCAGCAAAGGAGAGAATAGAGAGAAAGATTGACTAGGGTTGCTGTTTATTCTGAAAGATACAAAGACACAGAATGACCTGGAAAAATGCAGTTTTATTCAGAACTGAGCAGATTCAGGGTGATTTGATAAAAAGATGTTATAGAGTTGATCTTCAGACAACTTTTCTTTGTGGAAACATTTAGCTTCATTTACAAGACAGCAGCAACAGCTACACATGTGCATCAAACTCCACAATTAAAGATGAACTCTTTCCTAGAGGTTCCCCACGCAGCAAACACATTAGTTTACAAAGATCATGTGTTCTTACAGCACAGGATTATTCTTAAAGCTACAGTCCTATGTTTATCAAAACTATAATTTCTACATTCCTCCCCCTTTAACTTTTCTGCACATTTTGTATTTACAAGGATATTTATCTTGTGACATTACAATATTTGCACAGGTCATGAAATTACAAGTTCAGTCTTTCAGGTGGTTTCCTGATCCATGTAGAATGTCACAGCTCCAAAACTTCTGATTCTTTTGCAGGAAACACATTCTCTGGAACCACATTAACATCCGGTACGTCATTAGGCACACGCAGTTCAGTATCTTCCACTCCGACAGAGACATTGGGCGTGTCTGTCCTTGGTTGAGCAACTTCAACAGGAACCACAGGTTCAGCAATGGTTACAGGTGGAACATCATTTTGTTGGGGTATCTCCCTTCTTCTTAAATGATCCATGTGCTTACAGGTGATCCGGCCCTCCACTTCCACGTGGTACAACGCTGATCCATTCACAGAGCTTACTTTACCAGGTGACCACTTTGGTCACCCCCTGAAATTCTTTACATATACTGCTTCTCCAACAGGAAATTGTCACCCATGACTGTGCAAATCATGAGTCACTTTTTGGTTCCCTTGACTTTTTTCCACCTTCCCCCCCAAATTGGGAATTGTTAGGCTTAGTCTTGTACTTAGACAGAGCCTCATTAATAACTCTGCAGGCATTGCTCCTGTTGTAGTGTGGGGGTGGTGGGTGGCGTTGTTCTGCAGTGAAATAGGAAACGAGCAAGTTTGGTCTCCAACAAATCACCTGCTAACTTTTTCATTCCTTCCTTAAAGGTTTGTACTGCTCTTTCTGCCGGTCCACTTGACAGATGGTACGATGAAGTCTTCACATGGTGGATACCCTTTAGGCTGACAAATCGTTTGAACTCAGCGCTTGTAAATGCAATACCATTATCTGAGACGATTACCTCTAGCAATACGTTGGTGGTGAAGCTCTGGCATAGCTTTTCTATAGTAGTGCCGGACATTGGAGTCTTTACCACAGAAACATTATTTCCACGTTGATAATATATATTTTTCAATTTAGTTGCTAAGCTGTTTCCTCTCATTTTTCAGTTAGTGGGGGCTGTTTCCCGCTTCACAGCACAGTCCCAGCTTTTCGTACCACTTTTGGCTGACTGTTCCTGCCCAACTAGGAGAACAGTGCCATTTTGTGCCTCTTGAATTGCTTGTGAATCCCTTACAGTGCTTCCCATCACTAGCACCATTTCTAACGCTTTCTCAAAATCAAGATTCACTTCAGTCAGCAATCTTTGCTGAATAGTGTCTTCCTGCACACCACACACCAAACGATGTCTGAGCATGTCATTCAGGGTTTCACTGAAATCACAATATTCCGTTAGTTGTTTTAATTTCACCATGTAGGTAGCAATTGTCTCCCCTGTGGCTCTAATCCATGAATTGAACCTGAACCTCTGCATTGTGACTGAGGGCTTGGGTTGAAAATGTCCCTGAACGAGGTCTACGACTTCACTGATAGCCTTTAAATCTGGGGCACTGGGGGCCGCCAAGCTTCAAATTAAACTGTAGGTCTTTGCTCCCAGAAATACTCAGGAGAATCGTTCTCCCCTTTTCCACCCCTGTGATTTTGTTTGCTTGAAAGAAGAATGCTAAACATTCTATATATTGAGACCAATTGTCCGTGGCTGGCTCAAAGGGATCAATTCTGCCAAACTGCAGCATCTCAGATGAGTATATCTTTTCTTTTTAACTATTGTAGAAACAATCTGATTTATCCTCATTGCCAGTTTGTTAGAGTTGATCTTCAGATAATATTTCTTGGTGGAAACATTTAACTCTATTTACAAGAGAGCAGCAGCAACTACAAGTTTGTATCAAACTCCATAACTAAAGAAGAACTCTCTCCTAAAGGTTCCCTGCACTGTTAATACATTGCTTTACACAGATCATGTAATCTTACACCACAGGATTATTCTTCAAGCTATAGTCCTACATTTCCCAAAATTATAATTACTACAAAAGGTGTTGAATGTTATAAAAGGATGGAAGAGATAGATAGCAACAGAGGGTAAAGGGATATGTGACTGGGCCTGGAACATGGGATTAAGGTCACAGCTCATGTCAAGTAAAAACATGAACACAGACTGGATGGGCCAAACAGCCTCATTCATGCATTGTAATTCCTGCTGCAATTCTGTGCGATCGACAATAGAAACGGAAGTAGAACAATCACAGCATTGGGCCAATCAACAGAAGAAGGAGTTTAATGTTGACCAAAAATGGAGCATGATCCAGAAATTGTCAGAATGGCTCACTGAGGGTGGAGAGGAGGAATCGAAATGAGCTGAGCTCAAGAACATAGACTCAGGGAAACAAATAGTAAAGGGCAATGAATCTGACAGTCAGGGTGCTTTACAGGTATTGGGTGAAAAAAAAGAGTGAATTTGATATCAGCCTTGGGGATAAGTCAGTGGGGGAATGATAAAAGGGCCAAGGTTTACAATTTAAGAGTGGCAAACCTCGAAAGAATAAGTAATTCAGAATCGACAACAAACTGGGGGGAGGTGTTAATGGGGAAATCCACAGACAAACATTGGGGAGTATTTAAAGAGCACTTCCCAGAATAGAAAACGAGAATATACCCAAAGGTAAAACCCCACTTGTGCAGTTCACTATCCCTGGTCAACAAACAAGGTAAGAGGCAGGATTAAACTAAAAGAAAACACAAACACAGACACAAGGAAACTGCAAATCCAGCAAACTGAGAGAGCCAGACTGGGATCGAGCGAATAATAAGAGGGACAGGAAAGGAAAAGAGAAAGAAACTATCCAGGAAGATCCAAACTAACAGGAAATGTTTTCATGAATATATTAAGAGAAAGAGAGTGGTGAAGATGGGAATGTGGGTCCAGTAAAGACAGATACAGGTGAGACTATGATGAGCAATAAGGAAATGGCTGATTTGTAAGATGAGGATTTTGTATCTGTTTTCAGTGCAGAGGAAGAGGTTCCAATACCAATGGGAGAAGGAAACCTAAAATCAATTCAACTGAAGAGCTTATTGGATGAGGACATGAATGAATGGAATGTGTGAAGAGGCTCCATGTGTTGAATGCTCCATCACTGTTCCTGTGGAATACTGCTGGGAGAGAATTCAGGAATTCAACCTCCAATTTAAAACTTGCTGTAGTTTGTGTCCCATGGTGTTGTGGGTGAGAGAGATTGGAGGACAAAGCAGTTAATAATGTGTGTCCTGGGAAAGGAGCTGGAAATATATGTGTGACATCGGATTGGAGGATACAGGGATGGAGAATGACTGAGATGATCAAATGCCCCATGGGACACAACACCTCCTGGGGTTCTCTTACCCTTCTTTCTCCTCTCGGTGACCTGCTTCCTCCTGTTGAGTCACCAGCCGACACTGTGCCTCCGGAAGCTTGTGTTGGATCTGCTCCAGCCGACGCTCCAGCTCCTGATTGGTCAGTTTGAGCACCTCGATCTCAGTGATGGCCTCGTCCTGTTTACTGCGCAGAGAGACAAGCTCCGCCTGTACCTGAGAGGGAGGAACACACAAAGCGACCACTTTCAATCACCAGTAAATATTCTCATCAAATGTACTCTAAACCACCTCTAATTATGTCCATCTCTCTCTGTCTCTAATATCTCTCTCAGCCTGTTTTTCTCTCTCTCATATTCACACATTTCCAGCCTTTCTCTCACCACCTCTCCATCAGAATCGAATCACTGACGTGTTCAGGAGCTCCAGGATTCAGCATCTCATCCCCTCACCCAATATCACACTACAACACCCAAGAGTCAGGATGGGAAATGGGGGAGAATTCAGTGAGAAATTGAGAAAAACGGTTTCACCCAAATCAACCCCCTCTCTAAACACCCAAAACATTCTTCCTTTTCTGAGGTTCCCTACTCACTGTGGTTGACAGGGCCCTCAACAGTGTCCGACCCATTTCCCGTGCCTCTGCACTCACACTGTCCACTCCCTCCCAGAACCATGATAGAGTCCCCCGTATCCTCACTTAGCACCCTACCAGCTTCTGTGTTCAAAGGATCATCCTCCGCAATTTCTGCCAAATCCAGCATGATGCCAGCACCAAACACATCTTTCCTTCACCTCCATTGTCAGCATTCTGTAGGGACCGTTCCGTCCGGGACTCCGTGGTCCACTCCTCCATCACCCCCAACACCTCAGCCCTCTCCTGTGGCACCTTCCCGTGCAATCGCAGAAGGTGAACACCTGCTCCTTTACTTCTACCCTCCTCACCGTCCAAGGACTCAAACACTCCTTTCAGGTGAAGCAGCACTTCACTTGCATCTCCTTCAATTTAGTCTACTGCATTCACTGCTCCCAATGCGGTTTCCTCTGAATTGGAGAGACCAAACGCAGACTGGCTGACCACTTTGCGGAAAACCTTCGGTCTGTCCACAAGCATGACCCAGACCTCCCTGTCGCCTGCCACTTAAACACTCCACCCTGCTCTCATGCCCACATGTCTGTCCTTGGCCTGCAGAAAAGTTCCAGTGCAGCTCAACGCAAACTGGAGGATCAGCACCTCATCTTCTGATTAGGCACTTTACAACCTTCTGGACTTAACATTGAGTTCAACAACTTCAGGTCATGCACTCTCTCCTCCATCCTCACTTCATTTTGATCGCTCATTTTTCTATATCATTTATATATTTTTATTTTTCTTTATTTTAATTTTTTTCCACTGTCACTATTATTATTTTTAAAATTTATTTTCATGTTTATTCATTGTTTTATCCTCAGCTTTTAGCCTTTTCGATCTTTTTTCCCAGCACCGTCCCCTCCTCTCCCCCCACCCCCACTCAGGACGTCTCTTTCCAGAGAGCTTAACCTGGTCCGGCCATTATCACATTCTGCTTTCCACTCTTAATGTCACCATTAGCACCTTCTTTAGCCAGAACCACCACTAATAACACTTTGTCCTTTTGTTTGTGACATATTTCACAATCTCTCCTTTGCCCCCACCTATGCCTGGCCTTCTATCCAGCTTCACCTGCTCCAGCCTCCTTAAACACTATACATTTCAACACATTTTTACTTCTCTTTAGCTCTGAAGCAGAGTCATACCGACTCGAATCATTAACTCTGTATCTCTCTCCACAGATGCTGTCAGATCTGCTGAGTTTTTCCAGCAATTTTTGTTTTTATTTCATATTTCCAGCATCTGCAATATTTTGCTTTTACCCAAAACTATGGTCCTGGAACAGCAACCAAACACCTGTTACAATTACAGGGAACATTTGATAAAGAAATAATGATTGAGTAATGGAGAAATGTTCTGTCTCCTGCGAACTTCCTATCAGACACATCACCCACCGAGTGACTGTCAATCAGTTTGGAAGATTCTGCCATTATTTCTCCTGCTCCCCCATCCCGATTCTCATCCACAGTCAGTGTGACTCCATCCCTGGCAGTCAGCCCCTGCCCACTGTCTGAAACCAGTGATGGTACATGAACCCTCACTGCTCTCCCTCTGGTTACTGTCCATGTCCAAGATCTCACCCTCAGACACACACGGACTGTGACTGAATTCAACCACTATTCCCTGCTGTGTCCGTCTCTTATTACCTGTGGATGAGCTTCAACGGAACGCCATCTGTCACTGCCGGGAGATTGATCCTGCTCTCTGTAATAAAACCAAAGAATCAGACAGACAGGGAGAGATTGTCAGTGACAGTAACAGGGAGAAGGCTTCCTGGAGACATTTATTGAATTTTTAAAAATGCTTTCATGGAATGTGGGCCTTGCTGGCTAGGCCAGCATTTATTGCCCATCCCTAAATGCCCTTTTCAAGGTGGTGGTGAGCTGCCTTCTTGAACCGCTGAAGTTCGTGTGCTGTACGTACACCCACAGTGCTGCTAGGGATAGAGTTCCAGGATTTTAACCCAGTGACAGTGAAGGAATGGGGATATATTTCCAAGTCAAAATGGGGAGTGATTGGAGGGGAATTTGCAGGTTGTGGCATTCCCATGTACCTACTGCCCTTGTCCATCTAGATGTGGGTTTAGAAGGATCATTGGTGAGTTCCTGCAGTGCATCTTGCAGATGCTACACACTGCTGCCAACGTACGTCGGTGATGGAAGGAATGAATACTTGTGGATGTGGTGCCAATCAAGTGGGCTGCATTGCCCTGGATGTATTAAACTTCTTGAGTGTTGTGGGAGCTGCCCTTATCCAGACAAGTGGAGATTATTCCACACACTCCTGACTTGTGCCTGGTACATGATGGACATAATTTGGGGAGTCAGGAGGTGAGTTACTCATCTCAGAATTCCTAGCCTCTCACCTACTCTTGCAGCCACAGTATTTATATGGCTGGTCCAGTTCAGTTTCTGGTCGATGGTAACCTCCAGGATGTTGATAATGGGAGATTCAGTGATGGTAATGCCATTGAATGTCAAGGGGCCACGGTTAGATTCTCTCTTGTTGAGATGGTCATTGCCTGACACTTGTGTGACACGAATGTTACTTGCCACTTGTCAGCCCAATCCTGGATATTGTCCGGCTCTGGCTGCATTTGGACATGGACTGCTTCAGTATCTGAGGAGTCAGGAAAGGAGAACATTGTGCAATCATCAGCGAACATCCCCACTTCTGACCTTTCAGATGAAAGGAAGGTCATTGGTGAAGCAGCTGAAGATGGTTGGGCTGAGGATACTAACCTGAGGAACTCCTGCACTGATGTCCTGGGACTGAGAGTATTGACCTCCAACAACCATAACCATCTTCTTTTGTGCTAGGGATGATTCCAACCAGCAGAGGTTTTTCCCTCTTGTTGGTTCTCTCGCCAGCTGCTGCTGCCCCATTCTAGCAGTTATGTCCTTCAGGACTCGATGAACAAGCTCAGTAGTGGTGCTATTGAGATACACTTTCTGATGGGCATTAATGACCCCCATCCAGAGTATATTCTGTGTCATTATCAACCTCAAAGGTTCTTCCAATTGGTGTTCAAAATAGAGGAGGCAACTGAGAGGTGGGGGTGGTGGTTGGGTGGCGGGTGTCGGGTGGGCTGGGGATTGGTGAGCAGCAGGTGGTAATCAGTCAGAGGTTTCCATGCCCATGTTTAATCTGATGCCATGAGACTTCATGGAGTCCAGAGCAAATTCTTCCCAACTGTATATCACTGCGTCACCACTTCAGGTGGGTTTCTCCTTCCGGTGGGACAAGACACACCCAGGGGTGGTGATGGTGGTGTCTGGGACATTGGCTGTAAGGTATCATTCAGTGACTATGAAATGTTAGCCTGTTGTCTGATTACACTGTTACACAGCTCTCCCAATTTTGGCACAAGTCCTCAGGAGATCGTAAGGGGAAAAATGCAGTGTCAACGGGGCTGTGCGTGAATTTGTTGTTTCCAGTGCCTAGGTCGATGCAGGGTGCTGCTTCTGCTTTTATTATTTTTTGGACATTTTTGTCGTGCTTTTGGTATGGCTGTGTGACTTGCTAGCCCCTTTCAGATGGGAGTTAAGAGTTAACCACATTGGTGTCGGCCTGGAGTCACATGTACGACCAACCAAGTAAGGTTAGCAGTGTGTGGGCCGTCAGATGTTAGATGAGGACTTTTTATCAGTTTTCAGTGCAGAGGAAGAGGTTCCAATACCAATGGGAGAAGGAAACCCAAAATCATTCAATGGAAGAGCTTATTGGATGAGGACATGAATGAATGGAATGTGTGAAGAGGCTCCATGTGTTGAATGCTCCATCACTGTTCCTGGGAGAGAATTCAGGAATTCAGCCTCCAATTTACAACTTGCTGTAGTTTGTGTCCCATGGTGTGCGTGAGAGAGATTGGAGGACAAAGCAGTTAATAATGTGTGTCCTGGGAAAGGATCAGGAAATATATGTATGACATGGGATTGGAGGATAAAGGGATGGAGAATGACTGAGATGATCAAATGCTCCAATGGACACAAAACCTCCTGGGGATCTCTTACACTTCTTTCTCCTCTCGGTGAGATGCCACCAGCCGATGCTGGGACTCCTGAAGCTCCTGTTGGATCTGCTCCAGCCGACTCTCCAGCTCCTGATTGGTCAGTTTGAGTGTCTCGATCTCAGTGATGGCCTCGTCCTGTTTACTGCGCAGAGAGACAAGCTCCGCCTGTACCTGAGAGGGAGGAACACACAAAGCGACCACGTTCAATCACCAGTAAATATTCTCATCAAATGTACTATAAACCACCTCTATTTATGTCCTTCTCTCTCTGTTTCTAATATCTCTCTCTCAGTCTGTTTTTCTCTCTCTCATATTCGTACATTTCCAGCCTTTCTCTCTCCACCTCTCCATCAGAATCGAATCACTGACGTGTTCAGGATCTCCAGGATTCAGCATCTCATCCCCTCACCCAATATCACACTACAACACCCAAGAGTCAGGATGGGAAATGGGGGAGAATTCAGTGAGAAATTGAGAAAAATGGTTTCACCCCAATCCACCCCCTCTCTAAACACCTAAAACATTCTTCCTTTTCCGAGGTTTCCCACCCACTGTGGTTGACAGGGCTCTCAACAGTGTCTGACCCATTTCACGTGCCTCTGCACTCACACTGTACTCTCCCTCCCAGAACCATGTTAGAGTCCCCCATATCCTCACTTAGCACCCTACCAGCCTCTGTGTTCAAAGGATCATCCTCCGCCATTTCTGCCAACTCCAGCATGATGCCAGCACCAAACACATCTTTCCTTCACCCCCACTGTCAGCATTCTGTAGGGACCGTTCCCTCCGCAACTCCGTGGTCCACTCCTCCATCACCCCCAACACCTCAGCATTCTCCCATGGCACCTTCCCGTGCAATCGCAGAAGGTGCAACACCTGCTCATTTACTTCTCCCCTCCTCATCGTCCAATGACCCAAACACTCCTTTCAGGTGAAGCAGCACTTCACTTGCATCTCCTTCAATTTAGTCTACTGCATTCTCTGCTCCCAATGCGGTTTCCTCTACATTGGAGAGACCAAACGCAGGCTGGGTGAACACTTTGCAGAACACCTTCAGTCTGTCCGCAAGCATGACCCAGACCTCCCTGTCGCCTACCATTTCAACACTCCACCCTGAGCTCCTGCCCACATGTCTGTCCTTGGACTGCTGCATTGTTCCAGTGAACCACAACGCAAACTGAAGGAATAGCACCTCATCTTCTTATTAGGCATTTTACAGCCTTCTGGACTTAACATTGAGTTCAACAACGTCAGGTCATGCACTCTCTCCTCCATCCTCACTTCATTTTGATCGCTCATTTTTCTATATTAATTTATATATTTTTATTTTTCTTTATTTTATGTTTTTCCCACTTACTTTCACTATTATTATTTTTTAAATTTATTTTCATTTTTATTCATTGTTTTATCCTCAGATTTTAGCCTTTTCGAACTTTTTTCACAGCACCGTCCCCTCACCTCCCCCCACCACCACTCAGGATGTCTATCACTTTCCAGAGAGCTTACCCTGCTCCGAACATTATCACATTCTGCTTTCCACTCTTAATGTCACCATTAGCAACTTCTTTAGCCAGAGCAACACTTTGTCCTATTGTTTGTGACATATTAGAACCTCTCCTGTGCCCCCACCTATGCCTGGCCTTCTATCCAGCTTCAGCTGCTCCAGCCTCTTTAAACACTATACATTTCAACACATTTTTATTTCTCTTTAGCTCTGAAGAAGTCATACTGACTCGAATCATTAACTCTGTCTCTCGCTCCACAGATGCTGTCAGATCTGCCGAGTATTTCCAGCATTTTTTGTTTTTGTTTCATATTTCCAGCATCTGCAATATTTTGCCTTTACCCAAAACTATGGTCCTCGAACAGCAACCAAACACCTGTCACAATTACAGGGAACATTTAATAATGAAATAATGGTTCAGCAATGAAGAAACGTTCTGTCTCCTGCGAACACCCTATCAGACACATCGCCCACCGAGTGACTGTGAATCAGTTTGGAAGATTCTGCCATTATTTCTCCTGCTCCCCAATCCCGATTCACATCCACAGTCAGTGTGACTCCATCCCTGGCAGTCAGCCCCTGCCCACTCTCTGAACCCAGTGATGGTACATGACGCCTCACTGCTCTCCCTCTGGTTACTGTCCAAGTCCCAGATCTCATCCTCAGACACACACGGACTGTGACTGAATTCACCCCCTATTCCCTGCTGTGTCCATCCCTTATTACCTGTGGATCAGCTTCAACGGAACGCCATCTGTCACTGCCGGGAGATTGATCCTGCTCTCTGTAATAAAACCAAAGAATCAGACAGACAGGGAGAGATTGTCAGTGACAGTAACAGGGAGAAGGCATCCTGTAGACATTTAATGAATTTTTTAAAATGCTTTCATGGGATGTGGGCCTTGCTGGCTAGGCCAGCATTTATTGCCCATCCCTAAATGCCCTTTTCAAGGTGGTGGTGAGCTGCCTTCTTGAACCGCTGCTGTTCGTGTGCTGTACGTACACCCACAGTGCCGCTAGGGATAGAGTTCCAGGATTTTAACCCCGTGACAGTGAAGGAATGGTGATATATTTCCAAGTCAGGATGGGGAGTGATTGGAGGGGGATTTGCAGGTCGTGGCATTCCCATGTACCTACTGCCCTTGTCCATCTAGATGTGGGTTTAGAAGGATCATTGGTGAGTTCCTGCAGTGCATCTTGCAGATGCTACACACTGCTGCCAACGTACGTCGGTGATGGAAGGAATGAATACTTGTGGATGTGGTGCCAATCAAGTGGGCTGCATTGCCCTGGATGTATCAAACTTCTTGAGTGTTGTGGGAGCTGCCCTTATCCAGACAAGTGGAGATTATTTCACACACTCCTGACTTGTGCCTGATACATGATGGAAAAAATTTGGGGAGTCAGGAGGTGAGTTACTCATCTCAGAATTCCTAGCCTCTCACCTACTCTTGCAGCCACAGTATTTATATGGCTGGTCCAGTTCAGTTTCTGGTTGATGGTAACCTCCAGGATGTTGATAATGGGAGATTCAGTGATGTTAATGCCATTGAATGGTAAGGGGCGATGATTAGATTCTCTCTTGTTGGAGATGGTCATTGCCTGACACTTGTGTGACACGAATGTTACTTGCCACTTGTCAGCCCAATCCTGGATATTGTCCGGGTCTGCCTGCATTTGGACATGGACTGCTTCAGTATCTGAGGAGTCAGGAAAGGTGAACATTGTGCAATCATCAGCGGACGTCCCCACTTCTGACCTTTCAGATGAAATGAAGGTCAATGGTGAAGCAGCTGAAGATGTTTGGGCTGAGGATACTAACCTGAGGAACTCCTGCACTGATGTCCTGGGCCTGAGAATATTGACCTCCAACAACCATAACCATCTTCTTTTGTGCTAGGGATGATTCCAACCAGCAGAGGTTTTTCCCTCTTGTTGGTTCTCTCGCCAGCTGCTGCTGCCCTATTCTAGCAGTTATGTCCTTCAGGACTCGATGAACAAGCTCAGTAGTGGTGCTATTGAGATACACTTGCTGATGGGCATTAATGACCCCCATCCAGAGTATATTCTGTGTCATTAGCAACCTCAATGATTCGCCCAACTGGTGTTCAAAATAGAGGAGGCAACTGAGAGGTGGGGGTGGTGGTTGGGTTGGGGGGTTCGGAGGGGTGGGGATTGGTGAGCAGCAGGTGGTAATCAGTCAGAGGTTTCCATGCCCATGTTTAATCTGATGCCATGAGACTTCATGGAGTCCAGAGCAATTTCTTGCCGACTGTATATCACTTTGTCACCACTTCAGGTGGGTTTCTCCTTCCGGTGGGACAAGACACACCCAGGGATGGTGATGGTGGTGTCTGGGACATTGGCTGTAAGGTATCATTCAGTGACTATGAAATGTTAGCCTGTTGTCTGATTACACTGTGATACAGCTCTCCCAATTTTGGCACAAGTTCCCAGGTGGTAGTAAGGGGAACTTTGCAGGGTCAACAGGGCTGTGCGTGAATTTCTTGTTTCCAGCGCCTAGGTTGATGCTGGGTGCTGCTTCTGCTTTGATTCTTTTTTGGACCTTTTTGTCGTCGTTTTGGTATGGCTATGTGACTTGCTAGCCCCTTTCGAATGGGAGTTAAGAGTTAACCACATTGGTGTTGGCCTGGAGTCACATGTGCGACCAACCAAGTTAGGTCAGCAGTGTGTGGGCCTTCAGATGTTAGATGAGGACTTTTTATCTGTTTTCAGTGCAGAGGAAGGGGTTCCAATACCAATGGGAGAAGGAAACCCAGAATCATTCAATGGAAGAGCTTATTGGATGAGGACATCAATGAATGGAATGTGTGAAGAGGCTCCATGTGTTGAATGCTCCATCACTGTTCCTGTGGGATACTGCTGGGACAGAATTCAGGAATTCAACCTCCAATTCACAACTTGCTGTAGTTTGTGTCCCATGGTGTTGTGGGTGAGAGAGATTGGAGGACAAAGCAGTTAATAATGTGTGTCCTGGGAAAGGAGCTGGAAATATATGTGTGACATTGGATTGGAGGATACAGGGTTGGAGAATGACTGAGGTGATCAAATGCCCCATGGGACACAAAACCTCCTGGGGATCTCTTACCCTTCTTTCTCCTCTCGGTGAGCTGCTTCCTCCTGTTGAGCCACCAGCCGATCCTGGGCCTCCTGAAGCTCCTGTTGGATCTGCTCCAGCCGACTCTCCAGCTCCTGATTGGTCAGTTTGAGTGTCTCGATCTCAGTGATGGCCTCGTCCTGTTTACTGCGCAGAGAGACAAGCTCCGCCTGTACCTGAGAGGGAGGAACAGACAAAGTGACCACGTTCAATCACCAGTAAATCTTCTCATCAAATGTACTCTAAACCACCTCTATTTATGTCCATCTCTCTCTGTCTCTAATATCTCTCTCTCAGTCCGTTTTTCTCTCTCTCATATTCACACATTTCCAGCCTTCCTCTCACCACCTCTCCATCAGAATCGAATCACTGACGTGTTCAGGAGCTCCAGGATTCAGCACCTCATCCCCTCACCCAATATCACACTACAACACCCAAGAGTCAGGATAGGAAATGGGGGAGAATTCAGTGAGAAATTGAGAAAAATGGTTTCACCCCAATCCACCCCCTCTCTAAACACCCAAAACTTTCTTTCTTAACCGAGGTTTCCCACCCACTGTGGTTGACAGGGCCCTCAACAGTGTCCGACCCATTTCCCGTGCCTCTGCACTCACACTGTCCTCTCCCTCCCAGAACCATGTTAGAGTCCCCCGTATCCTCACTTAGCACCCTACCAACCTCTGTGTTCAAAGGATCATCCTCGGCCATTTCTGCCAACTGCAGCATGATGCCAGCACCAAACACATCTTTCCTTCACCCCAATTGTCAGCATTCTGTAGGGACCGTTCCCTCCGGGTCTCCGTGGCCAATCCTCCAACACCCCTAACACCTCAGCCCTCTCCCATGGCACCTTCTCGTGCAATCGCAGACGGTGCAACACCTGCTTCTTTACTTCTCCCCTCCTCATCGTCCAAGGACCCAAACACTCCTTTCAGGTGAAGCAGCACTTCACTTGCATCTCCTTCAATTTAGTCTACTGCATTCACTGCTCCCAATGCGGTTTCCTCTACATTGGACAGACCAAAGGGAGACTGGCTGACCACTTTGCGGAACACCTTCGGTCTGTCAACAAGCATGACCCAGAGCTCCCTGTCGCCTGCCATTTCAACACTCCACCCTGCTCTCATACCCACATGTCTGTCCTTGGCCTGCTGCAATGTTCCAGTGCAGCTCAACGCAAACTGGAGGATCAGCACCTCATCTTCTGATTAGGCACTTTACAGCCTTCCGGACTTAACATTGAGGTCAACAACTTCAGGTCATGCACTCTCTCCTCCGTCCTCACTTCATTTTGATCGCTCATTTTTCTATATCCTTTATATATTTTTATTTTTCTTTATTTTATTTTTTTCCACTTACTTTCACGATTATTATTTTCTAAAGTTATTTTCATTTTTATTCATTGTTTTATCCTCAGCTTTTAGCCCTTTTGATCTTTTTTCCCAGCACCGTCCCTTCCCCTCCCCCCACCCCCACTCTGGACGTCTATCACTTTCCAGAGAGCTTACCCTGGTCCGGCCATTATCACATTCTGCTTTCCACTCTTAATGTCACCATTAGCACCTTCTTTAGCCAGAACCACCACTACTAACAACACTTTGTCCTTTTGTTTCTGACATATTTCACAATCTCACCTTTGCCCCCACCTATGCCTGGCCTTCTATCCAGCTTCACCTGCTCCAGCCTCCTTAAACACTATGCATTTCAACACATTTTTACTTCTCTTTAGCTCTGAAGAAGTCATACCGACTCGAATCATTAACTCTGTCTCTCTCTCCACAGATGCTGTCAGATCTGCTAAGGTTTTCCAGCATTTTTTGTTTTTGGTTCATATTTCCAGCATCTGCAATATTTTGCCTTTACCCAAAACTATGGTCCTCGAACAGCAACCAAACACCTGTCACAATTACAGGGAACATTTAATAATGAAATAATGGTTCAGCAATGAAGAAACTTTCTGTCTCCAGCGAACACCCTATCAGACACATCGCCCACCGAGTGACTGTGAATCAGTTTGGAAGATTCTGCCATTATTTCTCCTGCTCCCCAATCCCGATTCACATCCACAGTCAGTGTGACTCCATCCCTGGCAGTCAGCCCCTGCCCACTCTCTGAACCCAGTGATGGTACATGAACCCTCACTGCTCTCCCTCTGGTTACTGTCCATGTCCCAGATCTCACCCTCAGACACACACGGACTGTGACTGAATTCACCCCCTATTCCCTGCTGTGTCCATCCCTTATTACCTGTGGATCAGCTTCAACGGAACGCCATCTGTCACTGCCGGGAGATTGATCCTGCTCTCTGTAATAAAACCAAAGAATCAGACAGACAGGGAGAGATTGTCAGTGACAGTAACAGGGAGAAGGCATCCTGTAGACATTTAATGAATTTTTTAAAATGCTTTCATGGGATGTGGGCCTTGCTGGCTAGGCCAGCATTTATTGCCCATCCCTGAATGCCCTTTTCAAGGTGGTGGTGAGCTGCCTTCTTGAACCGCTGCTGTTCGTGTGCTGTACGTACACCCACAGTGCCGCTAGGGATAGAGTTCCAGGATTTTAACCCCGTGACAGTGAAGGAATGGTGATATATTTCCAAGTCAGGATGGGGAGTGATTGGAGGGGGATTTGCAGGTCGTGGCATTCCCATGTACCTACTGCCCTTGTCCATCTAGATGTGGGTTTAGAAGGATCATTGGTGAGTTCCTGCAGTGCATCTTGCAGATGCTACACACTGCTGCCAACGTACGTCGGTGATGGAAGGAATGAATACTTGTGGATGTGGTGCCAATCAAGTGGGCTGCATTGCCCTGGATGTATTAAACTTCTTGAGTGTTGTGGGAGCTGCCCTTATCCAGACAAGTGGAGATTATTTCACACACTCCTGACTTGTGCCTGATACATGATGGACATAATTTGGGGAGTCAGGAGGTGAGTTACTCATCTCAGAATTCCTAGCCTCTCACCTACTCTTGCAGCCACAGTATTTATATGGCTGGTCCAGTTCAGTTTCTGGTCGATGGTAACCTCCAGGATGTTGATAATGGGAGATTCAGTGATTTAATGCCATTGAATGGTAAGGGGCGATGGTTAGATTCTCTCTTGTTGGAGATGGTCATTGCCTGACACTTGTGTGACACGAATGTTACTTGCCACTTGTCAGCCCAATCCTGGATATTGTCCGGGTCTGCCTGCATTTGGACATGGACTGCTTCAGTATCTGAGGAGTCAGGAAAGGTGAACATTGTGCAATCATCTACGAACATCCCCACTTCTGACCTTCAGATGAAAGGAAGGTCATTGGTGAAGCAGCTGAAGATGGTTGGGCTGAGGATACTAACCTGAGGAACTCCTGCACTGATGTCCTGGGCCTGAGAATATTGACCTCCAACAACCATAACCATCTTCTTTTGTGTTAGGGATGATTCCAACCAGCAGAGGTTTTTCCCTCTTGTTGGTTCTCTCGCCAGCTGCTGCTGCCCCATTCTAGCAGTTATGTCCTTCAGGACTCGATGAACAAGCTCAGTAGTGGTGCTATTGAGATACACTTGCTGATGGGCATTAATGACCCCCATCCAGAGTATATTCTGTGTCATTAGCAACCTCAATGATTCGCCCAACTGGTGTTCAAAATAGAGGAGGCAACTGAGAGGTGGGGGTGGTGGTTGGGTTGGGGGGTTCGGAGGGGTGGGGATTGGTGAGCAGCAGGTGGTAATCAGTCAGAGGTTTCCATGCCCATGTTTAATCTGATGCCATGAGACTTCATGGAGTCCAGAGCAATTTCTTGCCGACTGTATATCACTTTGTCACCACTTCAGGTGGGTTTCTCCTTCCGGTGGGACAAGACACACCCAGGGATGGTGATGGTGGTGTCTGGGACATTGGCTGTAAGGTATCATTCAGTGACTATGAAATGTTAGCCTGTTGTCTGATTACACTGTGATACAGCTCTCCCAATTTTGGCACAAGTTCCCAGGTGGTAGTAAGGGGAACTTTGCAGGGTCAACAGGGCTGTGCGTGAATTTCTTGTTTCCAGCGCCTAGGTTGATGCTGGGTGCTGCTTCTGCTTTGATTCTTTTTTGGACCTTTTTGTCGTCGTTTTGGTATGGCTATGTGACTTGCTAGCCCCTTTCGAATGGGAGTTAAGAGTTAACCACATTGGTGTTGGCCTGGAGTCACATGTGCGACCAACCAAGTTAGGTCAGCAGTGTGTGGGCCTTCAGATGTTAGATGAGGACTTTTTATCTGTTTTCAGTGCAGAGGAAGGGGTTCCAATACCAATGGGAGAAGGAAACCCAGAATCATTCAATGGAAGAGCTTATTGGATGAGGACATCAATGAATGGAATGTGTGAAGAGGCTCCATGTGTTGAATGCTCCATCACTGTTCCTGTGGGATACTGCTGGGACAGAATTCAGGAATTCAACCTCCAATTCACAACTTGCTGTAGTTTGTGTCCCATGGTGTTGTGGGTGAGAGAGATTGGAGGACAAAGCAGTTAATAATGTGTGTCCTGGGAAAGGAGCTGGAAATATATGTGTGACATTGGATTGGAGGATACAGGGTTGGAGAATGACTGAGGTGATCAAATGCCCCATGGGACACAAAACCTCCTGGGGATCTCTTACCCTTCTTTCTCCTCTCGGTGAGCTGCTTCCTCCTGTTGAGCCACCAGCCGATCCTGGGCCTCCTGAAGCTCCTGTTGGATCTGCTCCAGCCGACTCTCCAGCTCCTGATTGGTCAGTTTGAGTGTCTCGATCTCAGTGATGGCCTCGTCCTGTTTACTGCGCAGAGAGACAAGCTCCGCCTGTACCTGAGAGGGAGGAACAGACAAAGTGACCACGTTCAATCACCAGTAAATCTTCTCATCAAATGTACTCTAAACCACCTCTATTTATGTCCATCTCTCTCTGTCTCTAATATCTCTCTCTCAGTCCGTTTTTCTCTCTCTCATATTCACACATTTCCAGCCTTCCTCTCACCACCTCTCCATCAGAATCGAATCACTGACGTGTTCAGGAGCTCCAGGATTCAGCACCTCATCCCCTCACCCAATATCACACTACAACACCCAAGAGTCAGGATAGGAAATGGGGGAGAATTCAGTGAGAAATTGAGAAAAATGGTTTCACCCCAATCCACCCCCTCTCTAAACACCCAAAACTTTCTTTCTTAACCGAGGTTTCCCACCCACTGTGGTTGACAGGGCCCTCAACAGTGTCCGACCCATTTCCCGTGCCTCTGCACTCACACTGTCCTCTCCCTCCCAGAACCATGTTAGAGTCCCCCGTATCCTCACTTAGCACCCTACCAACCTCTGTGTTCAAAGGATCATCCTCGGCCATTTCTGCCAACTGCAGCATGATGCCAGCACCAAACACATCTTTCCTTCACCCCAATTGTCAGCATTCTGTAGGGACCGTTCCCTCCGGGTCTCCGTGGCCAATCCTCCAACACCCCTAACACCTCAGCCCTCTCCCATGGCACCTTCTCGTGCAATCGCAGACGGTGCAACACCTGCTTCTTTACTTCTCCCCTCCTCATCGTCCAAGGACCCAAACACTCCTTTCAGGTGAAGCAGCACTTCACTTGCATCTCCTTCAATTTAGTCTACTGCATTCACTGCTCCCAATGCGGTTTCCTCTACATTGGACAGACCAAAGGGAGACTGGCTGACCACTTTGCGGAACACCTTCGGTCTGTCAACAAGCATGACCCAGAGCTCCCTGTCGCCTGCCATTTCAACACTCCACCCTGCTCTCATACCCACATGTCTGTCCTTGGCCTGCTGCAATGTTCCAGTGCAGCTCAACGCAAACTGGAGGATCAGCACCTCATCTTCTGATTAGGCACTTTACAGCCTTCCGGACTTAACATTGAGGTCAACAACTTCAGGTCATGCACTCTCTCCTCCGTCCTCACTTCATTTTGATCGCTCATTTTTCTATATCCTTTATATATTTTTATTTTTCTTTATTTTATTTTTTTCCACTTACTTTCACGATTATTATTTTCTAAATTTATTTTCATTTTTATTCATTGTTTTATCCTCAGCTTTTAGCCCTTTTGATCTTTTTTCCCAGCACCGTCCCTTCCCCTCCCCCCACCCCCACTCTGGACGTCTATCACTTTCCAGAGAGCTTACCCTGGTCCGGCCATTATCACATTCTGCTTTCCACTCTTAATGTCACCATTAGCACCTTCTTTAGCCAGAACCACCACTACTAACAACACTTTGTCCTTTTGTTTCTGACATATTTCACAATCTCACCTTTGCCCCCACCTATGCCTGGCCTTCTATCCAGCTTCACCTGCTCCAGCCTCCTTAAACACTATGCATTTCAACACATTTTTACTTCTCTTTAGCTCTGAAGAAGTCATACCGACTCGAATCATTAACTCTGTCTCTCTCTCCACAGATGCTGTCAGATCTGCTAAGGTTTTCCAGCATTTTTTGTTTTTGTTTCATATTTCCAGCATCTGCAATATTTTGCCTTTACCCAAAACTATGGTCCTCGAACAGCAACCAAACACCTGTCACAATTACAGGGAACATTTAATAATGAAATAATGGTTCAGCAATGAAGAAACTTTCTGTCTCCAGCGAACACCCTATCAGACACATCGCCCACCGAGTGACTGTGAATCAGTTTGGAAGATTCTGCCATTATTTCTCCTGCTCCCCAATCCCGATTCACATCCACAGTCAGTGTGACTCCATCCCTGGCAGTCAGCCCCTGCCCACTCTCTGAACCCAGTGATGGTACATGAACCCTCACTGCTCTCCCTCTGGTTACTGTCCATGTCCCAGATCTCACCCTCAGACACACACGGACTGTGACTGAATTCACCCCCTATTCCCTGCTGTGTCCATCCCTTATTACCTGTGGATCAGCTTCAACGGAACGCCATCTGTCACTGCCGGGAGATTGATCCTGCTCTCTGTAATAAAACCAAAGAATCAGACAGACAGGGAGAGATTGTCAGTGACAGTAACAGGGAGAAGGCATCCTGTAGACATTTAATGAATTTTTTAAAATGCTTTCATGGGATGTGGGCCTTGCTGGCTAGGCCAGCATTTATTGCCCATCCCTGAATGCCCTTTTCAAGGTGGTGGTGAGCTGCCTTCTTGAACCGCTGCTGTTCGTGTGCTGTACGTACACCCACAGTGCCGCTAGGGATAGAGTTCCAGGATTTTAACCCCGTGACAGTGAAGGAATGGTGATATATTTCCAAGTCAGGATGGGGAGTGATTGGAGGGGGATTTGCAGGTCGTGGCATTCCCATGTACCTACTGCCCTTGTCCATCTAGATGTGGGTTTAGAAGGATCATTGGTGAGTTCCTGCAGTGCATCTTGCAGATGCTACACACTGCTGCCAACGTACGTCGGTGATGGAAGGAATGAATACTTGTGGATGTGGTGCCAATCAAGTGGGCTGCATTGCCCTGGATGTATTAAACTTCTTGAGTGTTGTGGGAGCTGCCCTTATCCAGACAAGTGGAGATTATTTCACACACTCCTGACTTGTGCCTGATACATGATGGACATAATTTGGGGAGTCAGGAGGTGAGTTACTCATCTCAGAATTCCTAGCCTCTCACCTACTCTTGCAGCCACAGTATTTATATGGCTGGTCCAGTTCAGTTTCTGGTCGATGGTAACCTCCAGGATGTTGATAATGGGAGATTCAGTGATTTAATGCCATTGAATGGTAAGGGGCGATGGTTAGATTCTCTCTTGTTGGAGATGGTCATTGCCTGACACTTGTGTGACACGAATGTTACTTGCCACTTGTCAGCCCAATCCTGGATATTGTCCGGGTCTGCCTGCATTTGGACATGGACTGCTTCAGTATCTGAGGAGTCAGGAAAGGTGAACATTGTGCAATCATCTACGAACATCCCCACTTCTGACCTTTCAGATGAAAGGAAGGTCATTGGTGAAGCAGCTGAAGATGGTTGGGCTGAGGATACTAACCTGAGGAACTCCTGCACTGATGTCCTGGGCCTGAGAATATTGACCTCCAACAACCATAACCATCTTCTTTTGTGTTAGGGATGATTCCAACCAGCAGAGGTTTTTCCCTCTTGTTGGTTCTCTCGCCAGCTGCTGCTGCCCCATTCTAGCAGTTATGTCCTTCAGGACTCGATGAACAAGCTCAGTAGTGGTGCTATTGAGATACACTTGCTGATGGGCATTAATGACCCCCATCCAGAGTATATTCTGTGTCATTAGCAACCTCAATGATTCGCCCAACTGGTGTTCAAAATAGAGGAGGCAACTGAGAGGTGGGGGTGGTGGTTGGGTTGGGGGGTTCGGAGGGGTGGGGATTGGTGAGCAGCAGGTGGTAATCAGTCAGAGGTTTCCATGCCCATGTTTAATCTGATGCCATGAGACTTCATGGAGTCCAGAGCAATTTCTTGCCGACTGTATATCACTTTGTCACCACTTCAGGTGGGTTTCTCCTTCCGGTGGGACAAGACACACCCAGGGATGGTGATGGTGGTGTCTGGGACATTGGCTGCAAGGTATCATTCAGTGACTATGAAATGTTAGCCTGTTGTCTGATTACACTGTGATACAGCTCTCCCAATTTTGGCACAAGTTCCCAGGTGGTAGTAAGGGGAACTTTGCAGGGTCAACAGGGCTGTGCGTGAATTTCTTGTTTCCAGCGCCTAGGTTGATGCTGGGTGCTGCTTCTGCTTTGATTCTTTTTTGGACCTTTTTGTCGTCGTTTTGGTATGGCTATGTGACTTGCTAGCCCCTTTCGAATGGGAGTTAAGAGTTAACCACATTGGTGTTGGCCTGGAGTCACATGTGCGACCAACCAAGTTAGGTCAGCAGTGTGTGGGCCTTCAGATGTTAGATGAGGACTTTTTATCTGTTTTCAGTGCAGAGGAAGGGGTTCCAATACCAATGGGAGAAGGAAACCCAGAATCATTCAATGGAAGAGCTTATTGGATGAGGACATCAATGAATGGAATGTGTGAAGAGGCTCCATGTGTTGAATGCTCCATCACTGTTCCTGTGGGATACTGCTGGGACAGAATTCAGGAATTCAACCTCCAATTCACAACTTGCTGTAGTTTGTGTCCCATGGTGTTGTGGGTGAGAGAGATTGGAGGACAAAGCAGTTAATAATGTGTGTCCTGGGAAAGGAGCTGGAAATATATGTGTGACATTGGATTGGAGGATACAGGGTTGGAGAATGACTGAGATGATCAAATGCCCCATGGGACACAAAACCTCCTGGGGATCTCTTACCCTTCTTTCTCCTCTCGGTGAGCTGCTTCCTCCTGTTGAGCCACCAGCCGATCCTGGGCCTCCTGAAGCTCCTGTTGGATCTGCTCCAGCCGACTCTCCAGCTCCTGATTGGTCAGTTTGAGTGTCTCGATCTCAGTGATGGCCTCGTCCTGTTTACTGCGCAGAGAGACAAGCTCCGCCTGTACCTGAGAGGGAGGAACAGACAAAGTGACCACGTTCAATCACCAGTAAATCTTCTCATCAAATGTACTCTAAACCACCTCTATTTATGTCCATCTCTCTCTGTCTCTAATATCTCTCTCTCAGTCCGTTTTTCTCTCTCTCATATTCACACATTTCCAGCCTTCCTCTCACCACCTCTCCATCAGAATCGAATCACTGACGTGTTCAGGAGCTCCAGGATTCAGCACCTCATCCCCTCACCCAATATCACACTACAACACCCAAGAGTCAGGATAGGAAATGGGGGAGAATTCAGTGAGAAATTGAGAAAAATGGTTTCACCCCAATCCACCCCCTCTCTAAACACCCAAAACTTTCTTTCTTAACCGAGGTTTCCCACCCACTGTGGTTGACAGGGCCCTCAACAGTGTCCGACCCATTTCCCGTGCCTCTGCACTCACACTGTCCACTCCCTCCCAGAACCATGTTAGAGACACCCGTATCCTCACTTAGCACCCTACCAACCTCTGTGTTCAAAGGATCATCCTCGGCCATTTCTGCCAACTGCAGCATGATGCCAGCACCAAACACATCTTTCCTTCACCCCAATTGTCAGCATTCTGTAGGGAGCGTTCCCTCCGGGTCTCCGTGGCCAATCCTCCAACACCCCTAACACCTCAGCCCTCTCCCATGGCACCTTCTCGTGCAATCGCAGACGGTGCAACACCTGCTTCTTTACTTCTCCCCTCCTCATCGTCCAAGGACCCAAACACTCCTTTCAGGTGAAGCAGCACTTCACTTGCATCTCCTTCAATTTAGTCTACTGCATTCACTGCTCCCAATGCGGTTTCCTCTACATTGGACAGACCAAAGGGAGACTGGCTGACCACTTTGCGGAACACCTTCGGTCTGTCAACAAGCATGACCCAGAGCTCCCTGTCGCCTGCCATTTCAACACTCCACCCTGCTCTCATACCCACATGTCTGTCCTTGGCCTGCTGCAATGTTCCAGTGCAGCTCAACGCAAACTGGAGGATCAGCACCTCATCTTCTGATTAGGCACTTTACAGCCTTCCGGACTTAACATTGAGGTCAACAACTTCAGGTCATGCACTCTCTCCTCCGTCCTCACTTCATTTTGATCTCTCATTTTTCTATATCCTTTATATATTTTTATTTTTCTTTATTTTATTTTTTTCCACTTACTTTCACGATTATTATTTTCTAAATTTATTTTCATTTTTATTCATTGTTTTATCCTCAGCTTTTAGCCTTTTTGATCTTTTTTCCCAGCACCGTCCCTTCCCCTCCCCCCAACCCCACTCTGGACGTCTATCACTTTCCAGAGAGCTTACCCTGGTCCGGCCATTATCACATTCTGCTTTCCACTCTTAATGTCACCATTAGCACCTTCTTTAGCCAGAACCACCACTACTAACAACACTTTGTCCTTTTGTTTCTGACATATTTCACAATCTCACCTTTGCCCCCACCTATGCCTGGCCTTCTATCCAGCTTCACCTGCTCCAGCCTCCTTAAACACTATGCATTTCAACACATTTTTACTTCTCTTTAGCTCTGAAGAAGTCATACCGACTCGAATCATTAACTCTGTCTCTCTCTCCACAGATGCTGTCAGATCTGCTAAGGTTTTCCAGCATTTTTTGTTTTTGTTTCATATTTCCAGCATCTGCAATATTTTGCCTTTACCCAAAACTATGGTCCTCGAACAGCAACCAAACACCTGTCACAATTACAGGGAACATTTAATAATGAAATAATGGTTCAGCAATGAAGAAACGTTCTGTCTCCTGCGAACAACCTATCAGACACATCGCCCACTGAGTGACTGTGAATCAGTTTGGAAGATTCTGCCATTATTTCTCCTGCTCCCCAATCCCGATTCACATCCACAGTCAGTGTGACTCCATCCCTGACAGTCAGCCCCTGCCCACTCTCTAAACCCAGTGATGGTACATGAACCCTCACTGCTCTCCCTCTGGTTACTCTCCATGTCACAGATTTCACCCTCAGACACACACGGACTGTGACTGAATTCACCCCATATTACCTGCTGTGTCCATCCCTTATTACCTGTGGATCAGCTTCAACGGAACGCCAACTGTCAATGCCGGGAGATTGATCCTGCTCTCTGTAATAAAACCAAAGAATCAGACAGACAGGGAGAGAGTGTCAGTGACAGTAACAGGGAGAAGGCTTCCTGGAGACATTTATTGAATTTTTAAAAATGCTTTCATGGGATGTGGGCCTTGCTGGCTAGGCCAGCATTTATTGCCCATCCCTAAATGCCCTTTTCAAGTGGTGGTGAGCTGCCTTCTTGAACCGCTGCAATTCGTGTGCTGTACGTACACCCACAGTGCTGCTAGGGATAGAGTTCCAGGATTTTAACCCCGTGACAGTGAAGGAATGGTGATATATTTCCAAGTCAGGATGGGGAGTGATTGGAGGGGAATTTGCAGGTCGTGGCATTCCCATGTTCCTACTGCCCTTGTCCTTCTAGATGTGGGTTTAGAAGCATCATTGGTGAGTTCCTGCAGTGCATCTTGCAGATGCTACACACTGCTGCCAACGTACGTCGGTGATGGAAGGAATGAATACTTGTGGATGTGGTGCCAATCAAGTGGGCTGCATTGCCCTGGATATATTAAACTTCTTGAGTGTTGTGGGAGCTGCCCTTATCCAGACAAGTGGAGATTTTTCCACACACTCCTGACTTGTGCCAGGTACATGGTGGACATAATTTGGGGAGTCAGGAGGTGAGTTACTCATCTCAGAATTCCTAGCCTCTCACCTACTCTTGCAGCCACAGTATTTATATGGCTGTTCCAGTTCAGTTTCTTGTCGATGGTAAACTCCAGGATGTTGATAATGGGAGATTCAGTGATGTTAATGCCATTGAATGGTAAGGGGCAATGGTTAGATTCTCTCTTGTTGGAGATGGTCATTGCCTGACACTTGTGTGACACGAATGTTACTTGCCACTTGTCAGCCCAATCCTGGATATTGTCCGGGTCTGCCTGCATTTAGACATGGACTGCTTCAGTATCCGAGGAGTCAGGAAAGGTGAACATTGTGCAATCATCTACGAACATCCCCACTTCTGACCTTTCAGATGAAAGGAAGGTCATTGGTGAAGCAGCTGAAGATGGTTGGGCTGAGGATACTAACCTGAGGAACTCCTGCACTGATGTCCCGGGCCTGAGAATATTGACCTCCAACAACCATAACCAACTTCTTTTGTGTTAGGGATGATTCCAACCAGCAGAGGTTTTTCCCTCTTGTTGGTTCTCTCGCCAGCTGCTGCTGCCCCATTCTAGCAGTTATGTCCTTCAGGACTCGATGAACAAGCTCAGTAGTGGTGCTATTGAGATACACTTGCTGATGGGCATTAATGACCCCCATCCAGAGTATATTCTGTGTCATTAGCAACCTCAATGATTCGCCCAACTGGTGTTCAAAATAGAGGAGGCAACTGAGAGGTGGGGGTGGTGGTTGGGTTGGGGGGTTCGGAGGGGTGGGGATTGGTGAGCAGCAGGTGGTAATCAGTCAGAGGTTTCCATGCCCATGTTTAATCTGATGCCATGAGACTTCATGGAGTCCAGAGCAATTTCTTGCCGACTGTATATCACTTTGTCACCACTTCAGGTGGGTTTCTCCTTCCGGTGGGACAAGACACACCCAGGGATGGTGATGGTGGTGTCTGGGACATTGGCTGCAAGGTATCATTCAGTGACTATGAAATGTTAGCCTGTTGTCTGATTACACTGTGATACAGCTCTCCCAATTTTGGCACAAGTTCCCAGGTGGTAGTAAGGGGAACTTTGCAGGGTCAACAGGGCTGTGCGTGAATTTCTTGTTTCCAGCGCCTAGGTTGATGCTGGGTGCTGCTTCTGCTTTGATTCTTTTTTGGACCTTTTTGTCGTCGTTTTGGTATGGCTATGTGACTTGCTAGCCCCTTTCGAATGGGAGTTAAGAGTTAACCACATTGGTGTTGGCCTGGAGTCACATATGCGACCAACCAAGTTAGGTCAGCAGTGTGTGGGCCTTCAGATGTTAGATGAGGACTTTTTATCTGTTTTCAGTGCAGAGGAAGGGGTTCCAATACCAATGGGAGAAGGAAACCCAGAATCATTCAATGGAAGAGCTTATTGGATGAGGACATCAATGAATGGAATGTGTGAAGAGGCTCCATGTGTTGAATGCTCCATCACTGTTCCTGTGGGATACTGCTGGGACAGAATTCAGGAATTCAACCTCCAATTCACAACTTGCTGTAGTTTGTGTCCCATGGTGTTGTGGGTGAGAGAGATTGGAGGACAAAGCAGTTAATAATGTGTGTCCTGGGAAAGGAGCTGGAAATATATGTGTGACATTGGATTGGAGGATACAGGGTTGGAGAATGACTGAGATGATCAAATGCCCCATGGGACACAAAACCTCCTGGGGATCTCTTACCCTTCTTTCTCCTCTCGGTGAGCTGCTTCCTCCTGTTGAGCCACCAGCCGATCCTGGGCCTCCTGAAGCTCCTGTTGGATCTGCTCCAGCCGACTCTCCAGCTCCTGATTGGTCAGTTTGATTGTCTCGATCTCAGTGATGGCCTCGTCCTGTTTACTGCGCAGAGAGACAAGCTCCGCCTGTACCTGAGAGGGAGGAACAGACAAAGTGACCACGTTCAATCACCAGTAAATCTTCTCATCAAATGTACTCTAAACCACCTCTATTTATGTCCATCTCTCTCTGTCTCTAATATCTCTCTCAGTCCGTTTTTCTCTCTCTCATATTCACACATTTCCAGCCTTCCTCTCACCACCTCTCCATCAGAATCGAATCACTGACGTGTTCAGGAGCTCCAGGATTCAGCACCTCATCCCCTCACCCAATATCACACTACAACACCCAAGAGTCAGGATAGGAAATGGGGGAGAATTCAGTGAGAAATTGAGAAAAATGGTTTCACCCCAATCCACCCCCTCTCTAAACACCCAAAACTTTCTTTCTTAACCGAGGTTTCCCACCCACTGTGGTTGACAGGGCCCTCAACAGTGTCCGACCCATTTCCCGTGCCTCTGCACTCACACTGTCCTCTCCCTCCCAGAACCATGTTAGAGTCCCCCGTATCCTCACTTAGCACCCTACCAACCTCTGTGTTCAAAGGATCATCCTCGGCCATTTCTGCCAACTGCAGCATGATGCCAGCACCAAACACATCTTTCCTTCACCCCAATTGTCAGCATTCTGTAGGGAGCGTTCCCTCCGGGTCTCCGTGGCCAATCCTCCAACACCCCTAACACCTCAGCCCTCTCCCATGGCACCTTCTCGTGCAATCGCAGACGGTGCAACACCTGCTTCTTTACTTCTCCCCTCCTCATCGTCCAAGGACCCAAACACTCCTTTCAGGTGAAGCAGCACTTCACTTGCATCTCCTTCAATTTAGTCTACTGCATTCACTGCTCCCAATGCGGTTTCCTCTACATTGGACAGACCAAAGGGAGACTGGCTGACCACTTTGCGGAACACCTTCGGTCTGTCAACAAGCATGACCCAGAGCTCCCTGTCGCCTGCCATTTCAACACTCCACCCTGCTCTCATACCCACATGTCTGTCCTTGGCCTGCTGCAATGTTCCAGTGCAGCTCAACGCAAACTGGAGGATCAGCACCTCATCTTCTGATTAGGCACTTTACAGCCTTCCGGACTTAACATTGAGGTCAACAACTTCAGGTCATGCACTCTCTCCTCCGTCCTCACTTCATTTTGATCTCTCATTTTTCTATATCCTTTATATATTTTTATTTTTCTTTATTTTATTTTTTTCCACTTACTTTCACGATTATTATTTTCTAAATTTATTTTCATTTTTATTCATTGTTTTATCCTCAGCTTTTAGCCTTTTTGATCTTTTTTCCCAGCACCGTCCCTTCCCCTCCCCCCAACCCCACTCTGGACGTCTATCACTTTCCAGAGAGCTTACCCTGGTCCGGCCATTATCACATTCTGCTTTCCACTCTTAATGTCACCATTAGCACCTTCTTTAGCCAGAACCACCACTACTAACAACACTTTGTCCTTTTGTTTCTGACATATTTCACAATCTCACCTTTGCCCCCCACCTATGCCTGGCCTTCTATCCAGCTTCACCTGCTCCAGCCTCCTTAAACACTATGCATTTCAACACATTTTTACTTCTCTTTAGCTCTGAAGAAGTCATACCGACTCGAATCATTAACTCTGTCTCTCTCTCCACAGATGCTGTCAGATCTGCTAAGGTTTTCCAGCATTTTTTGTTTTTGTTTCATATTTCCAGCATCTGCAATATTTTGCCTTTACCCAAAACTATGGTCCTCGAACAGCAACCAAACACCTGTCACAATTACAGGGAACATTTAATAATGAAATAATGGTGCAGCAATGAAGAAACGTTCTGTCTCCTGCGAACAACCTATCAGACACATCTAGTTCTGTCAAAGGGTCATGAGGACTCGAAACGTCAACTCTTTTCTTCTCCGCCGATGCTGCCACCCCTGCTGAGTTTTTCCAGGTAATTCTGTTTTTGTTTTGGATATCCAGCATCCGCAGTTTTTTTGTTTTTATATCAGACACATCGCCCACCGAGTGACTGTGAATCAGTTTGGAAGATTCTGCCATTATTTCTCCTGGTCCCCAATCCCGATTCACATCCACAGTCAGTGTGACTCCATCCCTGACAGTCAGCCCCTGCCCACTCTCTAAACCCAGTGATGGTACATGAACCCTCACTGCTCTCCCTCTGGTTACTCTCCATGTCACAGATTTCACCCTCAGACACACACGGACTGTGACTGAATTCACCCCATATTACCTGCTGTGTCCATCCCTTATTACCTGTGGATCAGCTTCAATGGAACGCCAACTGTCAATGCCGGGAGATTGATCCTGCTCTCTGTAATAAAACCAAAGAATCAGACAGACAGGGAGAGAGTGTCAGTGCCAGTAACAGGGAGAAGGCTTCCTGGAGACATTTATTGAATTTTTAAAAATGCTTTCATGGGATGTGGGCCTTGCTGGCTAGGCCAGCATTTATTGCCCATCCCTAAATGCCCTTTTCAAGTGGTGGTGAGCTGCCTTCTTGAACCGCTGCAATTCGTGTGCTGTACGTACACCCACAGTGCTGCTAGGGATAGAGTTCCAGGATTTTAACCCCGTGACAGTGAAGGAATGGTGATATATTTCCAAGTCAGGATGGGGAGTGATTGGAGGGGAATTTGCAGGTTGTGGCATTCCCATGTACCTACTGCCCTTGTCCTTCTAGATGTGGGTTTAGAAGCATCATTGGTGAGTTCCTGCAGTGCATCTTGCACATGCTACACACTGCTGCCAACGTACGTCGGTGATGGAAGGAATGAATACTTGTGGATGTGGTGCCAATCAAGTGGGCTGCATTGCCCTGGATATATTAAACTTCTTGAGTGTTGTGGGAGCTGCCCTTATCCAGACAAGTGGAGATTTTTCCACACACTCCTGACTTGTGCCAGGTACATGGTGGACATAATTTGGGGAGTCAGGAGGTGAGTTACTCATCTCAGAATTCCTAGCCTCTCACCTACTCTTGCAGCCACAGTATTTATATGGCTGTTCCAGTTCAGTTTCTTGTCGATGGTAAACTCCAGGATGTTGATAATGGGAGATTCAGTGATGTTAATGCCATTGAATGGTAAGGGGCAATGGTTAGATTCTCTCTTGTTGGAGATGGTCATTGCCTGACACTTGTGTGACACGAATGTTACTTGCCACTTGTCAGCCCAATCCTGGATATTGTCCGGGTCTGCCTGCATTTGGACATGGACTGCTTCAGTATCTGAGGAGTCAGGAAAGGTGAACATTGTGCAATCATCTACGAACATCCCCACTTCTGACCTTTCAGATGAAAGGAAGGTCATTGGTGAAGCAGCTGAAGATGGTTGGGCTGAGGATACTAACCTGAGGAACTCCTGCACTGATGTCCTGGGCCTGAGAATATTGACCTCCAACAACCATAACCATCTTCTTTTGTGCAAGGGATGATTCCAACCAGCAGGGGTTTTTCCCTCTTGTTGGTTCTCTCGCCAGCTTCTGCTGCCCCATTCTAGCAGTTATGTCCTTCAGGACTCGATGAACAAGGTCAGTAGTGGTGCTATTGAGATAAACTTGCTGATGGGCATTAATGACCCCCATCCAGAGTATATTCTGTGTCATTATCAATCTCAATGATCCTTCCAATTGGTGTTCAAAATAGAGGAGGCAACTGAGAGGTGGGGGTGATGGATGGGTGGAGGGGGTCGGGTGGGGTGGGTTTTGGTAAGCAGCAGGTCGTAAACAGTCAGAGGTTTCCATGCCCATGTTTAATCTGATGCCATGAGACTTCATGGAGTCCAAAGCAAATTCTTCCCGACTGTATATCAAAGTGTCACCACTTCAGGTGGGTTTCTCCTTCCGGTGGGACAAGACACACCCAGGGGTGGTGATGGTGGTGTCTGGGACATTGGCTGTAAGGTATCATTCAGTGACTATGAAATGTTAGCCTGTTGTCTGATTACACTGTGACACAGCTCTCCCAATTTTGGCACAAGTCCCTAGGTGGTGGTAAGGGAAACTTTGCAGGGTTAACGGGGCTGTGCGTGAATTTGTTGTTTCCAGTGCCTAGGTCGATGCTGGGTGCTGCTTCTGCTTTTATTCTTTTTTGGACCTTTTTGTCGTGGTTTTGGTATGGCTGTGTGTCTTGCTAGCCTCTTTCAAATGGGAGTTAAGAGTTAACCACATTGCTATCAGCCTTAATTCACATGCACGACCAACAAAGTAAGGTCAGCAGTGTGTGGGCTGTCAGATGTTAGATGAGGACGTTTTATCTGTTTTCAGTGCAGAGGAAGAGGTTCCAATACCAATGGGAGAAGGAAACCCAAAAACATTCAATGGAAGAGCTTATTGGATGAGGACATGAATGAATGGAATGTGTGAAGAGGCTCCAGGTGTTAAATGCTACATCACTGTTTCTGTGGAATACTACTGGGAGAGAATTCAGGAATTCAACCTCCAATTTACAACTTGCTGTAGTTTGTGTCCCATGGTGTTGTGGGTGAGAGAGATTGGAGGACAAAGCAGTTAATAATGTGTGTCCTGGGAAAGGATCAGGAAATATATGTGTGACATCGGATTGGAGGATACAGGGATGGAGAATGACTGAGATGATCAAATGCCCCATGGGACACAAAACCTCCTGGGGATCTCTTACCCTTCTTTCTCCTCTCGGTGAGCTGCTTCCTCCTGTTGAGCCACCAGCCGATCCTGGGCCTCCTGAAGCTCCTTTTGGATCTGCTCCAGCCGACGCTCCAGCTCCTGATTGGTCAGTTTGAGCGTCTCGATCTCAGTGATGGCCTCGTCCTGTTTACTGCACAGAGAGACAAGATCCACCTGTACCTGAGAGGGAGGAACACACAAAGCGACCACGTTCAATCACCAGTAAATCTTCTCATCAAATGTACTCTAAACCACCTCTACTTATGTCCATCTATCTCTGTCTCTAATATCTCTCTCTCAGTCCGTTTTTCTCTCTCTCATATTCACACATTTCCAGCCTTCCTCTCACCACCTCTCCATCAGAATCGAATCACTGACGTGTTCAGGAGCTCCAGGATTCAGCCCCTCATCCCCTCACCCAATATCACACTACAACACCCAACAGTCAGGATGGGAAATGGAGGAGAATTCTGTGAGAAATTGAGAAAAATGGTTTCACCCCAATCCACCCCCTCTCTAAACACCCAAAACTTTCTTTCTTAACCGAGGTTTCCCAACCACTGTGGTTGACAGGGCCCTCAACAGTGTCCGACCCATTTCCTGTGCCTCTGCACTCACACTGTCCACTCCCTCCCAGAACCATGTTAGAGTCCCCCGTATCCTCACTTAGCACCCTACCAGCCTCTGTGTTCAAAGGATCATCCTCGGCCATTTCTTCCAACTTCAGCATGATGCCAGCACCAAACAAATCTTTCCTTCACACCAACTGTCAGGATTCTGTAGGGACCGTTCCCTCCGGGACTCCGTGGTCCACTCCTCCAAAACCCCTAACACCTCAGCCCTCTCCCATGGCACCTCCCCGTGCAATCGCAGAAGATGCAACATCTGCTCCTTTACTTCTCCCCTCCTCACTGTCCAAGGACCCAAACACTCGTTTCAGGTGAAGCAGCACTTCACTTGCATCTCCTTCAATTTAGTCTACTGCATTCACTGCTCCCAATGCGGTTTCCTCTACATTGGAGAGACCAAACGCAGACTGGCTGACCACTTTGCGGAACACCTTCGGTCTGTCCGCAAGAATGACCCAGACCTCCCTGTCGCCTGCCATTTCAACACTCCACCCTGCTCTCATACCCACATGTCTGTCCTTGGCCTGCTGCAATGTTCCAGTGCAGCTCAACACAAACTGGAGGATCAGCAGCTCATCTTCTGATTAGGCATTTTACAGCCTTCCGGACTTAACATTGAGTTCAACAACTTCAGGTCATGCACTCTCTCCTCCATCCTCACTTCATTTTGATCGCTCATTTTTCTATATCATTTATATATTTTTATTTTTCTTTATTTTATTTTTTTCCACTTACTTTCACTATTATTATTTTTTAAATTGATTTTCATTTTTATTCATTGTTTTATCCTCAGCTTTTAGCCTTTTCGATCTTTTTTCCCAGCCCCGTCCCGTCCCCTCCCCCCACCCCCACACAGGATGTCCATCAATTACCAGAGAGCTTACCCTGGTCCGGCCATTATCACATTCTGCTTTCTACTCTTAATGTCACCATTAGCACCTTCTTTAGCCAGAACTACCACTACTAACAACACTTTGTCCTTTTGTTTGTGACATATTTCACAATCTCTCCTTTGCCCCCAACAATGCCTGGCCTTCTATCCAGCTTCACCTGCTCCAGCCTCCTTAAACACTATACATTTCAAGACATTTTTATTTCTCTTTAGCTCTGAAGAAGTCATACCGACTCGAACTATTAACTCTGTCTCTCGCTCCACAGATGCTGTCAGATCTGCTGAGTTTTTCCAGCATTTTTTGTTTTTGTTTCATATTTCCAGCATCTGTAATATTTTGCCTTTACCCAAAACTATGGTCCTCGAACAGCAACCAAACACCTGTCACAATTATAGGGAACATTAAATTATGAAATAATGTTTAACCAATGGAGATACATTCTGTCTCCTGCATACTTCCTATCAGACACATCGCCCACCGAGTGACTGTGAATCAGTTTGGAAGATTCTGCCATTATTTCTCCTGCTCCCCAATCCCGATTCACATCCACAGTCAGTGTGACTCCATCCCTGGCAGTCAGCCCCTGCCCACTGTCTGAACCCAGTGATGGTACATGAACCCTCACTGCTCTCCCTCTGGTTACTGTCCATGTCCCAGATCTCACCCTCAGACACACACGGACTGTTACTGAATTCACCCCATATTACCTGCTGTGTCCATCCCTTATTACCTGTGGATCAGCTTCAATGGAACGCCATCTGTCACTGCTGGGAGATTGATCCTGCTCTCTGTAATAAAACCAAAGAATCAGACAGACAGGGAGAGATTGTCAGTGACAGTAACAGGGAGAAGGCTTCCTGGAGACATTTATTGAATTTTTAAAAATGCTTTCATGGGATGTGGGCCTTGCTGGCTAGGCCAGCATTTATTGCCCATCCTTAAATGCCCTTTTCAAGGTGGTGGTGAGCTGCCTTCTTGAACCGCTGCAGTTCGTGTGCTGTACGTACACCCACAGTGCTGCTAGGGATAGAGTTCCAGGATTTTATCCCAGTGACAGTGAAGGAATGGTGATATATTTCCAAGTCAGGATGGGGAGTGATTGGAGGGGAATTTGCAGGTCGTGGCATTCCCATGTACCTACTGCCCTTGTCCATCTAGATGTGGGTTTAGAAGGATCATTGGTGAGTTCCTGCAGTGCATCTTGCAGATGCTACACACTGCTGCCAACGTACGTCGGTGATGGAAGGAATGAATACTTGTGGATGTGGTGCCAATCAAGTGGGCTGCATTGCCCTGGATGTATTAAACTTCTTGAGTGTTGTGGGAGCTGCCCTTATCCAGACAAGTGGAGATTACTCCACACACTCCTGACTTGTGCCTGGTACATGGTGGACATAATTTGGGGAGTCAGGAGGTGAGTTACTCATCTCAGAATTCCTAGCCTCTCACCTACTCTTGCAGCCACAGTATTTATATGGCTGGTCCAGTTCAGTTTCTGGTCGATGGTAACCTCCAGGATGTTGAAAATGGGAGATTCAGTGATGGTAGTGCAAATGAATGTCAAGGGGCAATGGTTAGATTCTCTCTTGTTGGAGATGGTCATTGCCTGATGCTTGTGTGACACGAATGTTACGTGCCACTTGTCAGCCCAATCCTGGATATTGTCCAGGTCTGCCTGCATTTGGACATGGACTGCTTCAGTATCTGAGGAGTCAGGAAAGGTGAACATTGTGCAATCATCTGCGAACATCCCCACTTCTGACCTTTCAGATGAAAGGAAGGTCATTGGTGAAGCAGCTGAATTTGTTTGGGCTGAGGTTACTACCCCTAGGAACAGCTGCACTGATGTCCTGGGACTGAGAATATTGACCTCCAACAACCATAACCATCTTCTTTTGTGCTAGGGGTGATTCCAACCAGCAGAGGTTTTTCCCTCTTGTTGGTTCTCTCACCAGCTTCTGCTGCCCCATTCTAGCAGTTATGTCCTTCATGACTCAAGGAACAAGGTCAGTAGTGGTGCTATTGAGATACACTTGCTGATGGGCATTAATGACCCCCATCCAGAGTATATTCTGTGTCATTAGCAACCTCAATGATTCGCCCAACTGGTGTTCAAAATAGAGGAGGAAACTGAGAGGTGGGGGTGGTGGTTGGGTTGAGGGGTTCGGAGGGGTGGGGATTGCTGAGCAGCAGGTGGTAATCAGTCAGGGGTTTCCGTGCCCATGTTTAATCTGATGCCATGAGACTTCATGGAGTCCAGAGCAATTTCTTCCCGACTGTATATCACTGTGTCACCACTTCAGGTGGGTTTCTCCTTCCGGTGGGACAAGACACACCAAGGGGTGGTGATGGTGGTGTCTGGGACATTGGCTGTAAGGTATCATTCAGTGACTATGAAATGTTAGCCTGTTGTCTGATTACACCGTGACACAACTCTCGCAATTTTGGCACAAGTCCCTAGGTGGTAGTAAGGGGAACTTTGCAGGGTCAACGGGGCTGTGCGTGAATTTGTTGTTTCCAGTGCCTAGGTCAATGCTGGGTGCTGCTTCTGCTGTTATTCTTTTTTGGACCTTTTTGTCGTGGTTTTGGTATGGCTGTGTGACTTGCTAGCCTCTTTCAAATGGGAGTTAAGTTTTAACCACATTGCTGTCAGCCTGGAGTCACATGTACGACCAACCAAGTAAGGTCAGCAGTGTGTGGGCCTTCAGATTTTAGATGAGGACTTTTTATCTGTTTTCAGTGCAGAGGAAGAGGTTCCAATACCAATGGGAGAAGGAAACCCAAAATCATTCAATGGAAGAGCTTATTGGATGAGGACATGAATGAATGGAATGTGTGAAGAGGCTCCATGTGTTGAATGCTCCATCACTGTTTCTGTGGAATACTACTGGGAATGAATTCAGGAATTCAACCTCCAATTTACAACTTGCTGTATTTTGTGTCCCATGGTGTTGTGGGTGAGAGAGATTGGAGGACAAAGCAGTTAATAATGTGTGTCCAGGGAAAGGATCAGGAAATATATGTGTGACATCGGATTGGAGGATACAGGGATGGAGAATGACTGAGATGATCAAATGCCCCATGGGACACAAAACCTCCTGGGGATCTCTTACCCTTCATTCTCCTCTCGGTGAGCTGCTTCCACCTGTTGAGCCACCAGCCGATCCTGGGCCTCCTGAAGCTCCTTTTGGATCTGCTCCAGCCGACTCTCCAGCTCCTGATTGGTCAGTTTGAGCTTCTCGATCTCAGTGATGGCCTCGTCCTGTTTACTGCGCAGAGAGACAAGCTCCGCCTGTACCTGAGAGGGAGGAACACACAAAGCGACCACGTTCAATCACCAGTAAATCTTCTCATCAAATGTACTCTAAACCACCTCTATTAATGTCCATCTCACTCTGTCTCTAATATCTCTCTCTCAGTCTGTTATTCTCTCTCTCATATTCACACATTTCCAGCCTTTCTCTCTCCACCTCTCCATCAGAATCTAATCACTGACGTGTTCAGGAGCTCCAGGATTCAGCATCTCATCCCCTCACCCAATATCACACTACAACACCCAACAGTTGGATGGGAAATGGGGGAGAATTCAGTGAGAAATTGAGAAAAATGGTTTCACCCCAATCCACCCCCTCTCTAAACACCCAAAACTTTCTTCCTTAACCGAGGTTCCCCAACCACTGTGGTTGACAGGGCCCTCAACAGTGTCCGACCCATTTCCCAAGCCTCTGTACTCACACTGCCCTCTCCCTCCCAGAACCATGATAGAGTCCCCCGTATCCTCACTTAGCACCCTACCAGCATCTGTGTTCAAAGGATCGTCCTCCGCCATTTCTGCCAACTGCAGCATGATGCCAGCACCAAACAAATCTTTCCTTCACCCCAAGTGTCAGCATTCTGTAGGGACCGTTCCCTCCGGGACTCCGTGGTCCACTCCTCCATCACCCCTAACACCTCAGCCCTCTCCCATGGCACCTTCCCGTGCAATCGCAGAAGATGCAACACCTGCGCCTTTACTTCTCTCCTCCTCACTGTCCAAGGACCCAAACACTCCTTTCAGGTGAAGCAGCACTTCACTTGCATCTCCTTCAATTTAGTCTACTGCATTCACTGCTCCCAATGCGGTTTCCTCTACATTGGAGAGACCAAACGCAGTCTGTCTGACCACTTTGCGGAACACCTTCGGTCTGTCCGCAAGCATGACCCAGACCTCCCTGTCGCCTGCCATTTCAACACTCCACCCTGCTCTCATGCCCACATGTCTGTCCTTGGCCTGCTGCAATGTTCCAGTGCAGCTCAACGCAAACTGGAGGATCAGCACCTCATCTTCTGATTAGGCATTTTACAGCCTTCCGGACTTAACACTGAGTTCAACAACTTCAGGTCATGCACTCTCTCCTCCATCCTCACTTCATTTTGATCGCTCATTTTTCTATATCATTTATATATTTTTATTTTTCTTTATTTTATTTTTTTCAAATAACTTTCACGATTATTATTTTCTAAATTTATTTTCAGTTTATTCATTGTTTTATCCTCAGCTTTTAGCCTTTTCGATCTTTTTTCCCAGGACCGTCCCGTCCCCTCCCCCCACCACCACTCAGGACGTCTATCACTCTCCAGAGAGCTTACCCTGGTCCGGCCATTATCACATTCTGCTTTCCACTCTTAATGTCACCATTAGCACCTTCTTTAGCCAGAACTACCACTACTAACAACACTTTGTCCTTTTGTTTGTGACATATTTCACAATCTCTCATGTGCCCCCACCTAAGCCTGGCCTTCTATCCAGCTTCACCTGCTCCAGCCTCCTTAAACACTATACATTTCAACACATTTTTACATCTCTTTAGCTCTGAAGAAGTCATACCGACTCGAATCATTAACTCTGTCTCTCTCTCCACAGATGCTGTCAGATCTGCTAAGTTTTTCCAGCATTTTTTGTTTTTGTTTCATATTTCCAGCATCTGCAATATTTTGCCTTTACCCAAAACTATGGTCCTCGAACAGCAACCAAACACCTGTCACAATTATAGGGAACATTTAATAATGAAATAATGTTTGAGCAATGGAGAAACGTTCTGTCTCCTGTGAACTTCCTATAAGACACATCGCCCACCGAGTGACTGTGAATCAGTTTGGAAGATTCTGCCATTATTTCTCCTCCTCCCCAATCCCGATTCTCATCCACAGTCAGTGTGACTCCATCCCTGGCAGTCAGCCCCTGCCCACTTTCTGAACCCAGTGATGGTACATGAACCCTCACTGCTCTCCCTCTGGTTACTGTCCATGTCCCAGATCTCACCCTCAGGCACACACGGACTGTGACTGAATTCACCCCCTATTCCCTGCAGTGTCCATCCCTTAGTACCTGCGGATCAGCTTCAACGGAACGCCATCTGTCACTGCCGGGAGATTGATCCTGCTCTCTGTAATTAAACCAAAGAATCAGACAGACAGGGAGAGAGTGTCAGTGACAGTAACAGGGAGAAGGCTTCCTGGAGACATTTATTGAATTTTTAAAAATGCTTTCATGGGATGTGGGCCTTGCTGGCTAGGCCAGCATTTATTGCCCATCCCTAAATGCCCTTTTCAAGGTGGTGGTGAGCTGCCTTCTTGAACCGCTGCAATTCCTGTGCTGTACGTACACCCACAGTGCTTCTAGGGATAGAGTTCCTGGATTTTAACCCAGTGACAGTGAAGGAAAGGTGATATATTTCAAAGTCAGGATGGGGAGTGATTGGAGGGGAATTTGCAGGTTGTGGCATTCCCATGTACCTACTGCCCTTGTCCTTCTAGATGTGGGTTTAGAAGGATCATTGGTGAGTTCCTGCAGTGCATCTTGCAGATGCTACACACTGCTGCCAACGTACGTCGGTGATGGAAGGAATGAATACATGTGGATGTGGTGCCAATCAAGTGGGCTGCATTGCCCTGGATGTATTAAACTTCTTGAGTGTTGTGGGAGCTGCCCTTATCCAGACAAGTGGAGATTACTCCACACACTCCTGACTAGTGCCTGGTACATGGTGGACCTAATTTGGGGAGTCAGGAGGTGAGTTACTCATCTCAGAATTCCTAGCCTCTCACCTACTCTTGCAGCCACAGTATTTATATGGCTGGTCCAGTTCAGTTTCTGGTTGATTGTAACCTCCAGGATGTTGATAATGGTAGATTCAGTGATGGTAACGCCATTGAATGGCAAGGTGCAATGGTTAGATTCTCTCTTGTTGAGATGGTCATTGCCTGACACTTGTGTGACACGATTGTTACGTGCCACTTGTCAGCCCAATCCTGGATATTGTCCGGGTCTGCCTGCATTTGGACATGGACTGCTTCAGTATCTGAGGAGTCAGGAAAGGTGAACATTGTGCAATCATCTGCGAACAACCCCACTTCTGACCTTTCAGATGAAAGGAAGGTCATTGGTGAAGCAGCTGAAGATGTTTGGGCTGAGGTTACTACCCCTAGGAACAGCTGCACTGATGTCCTGGGACTGAGAATATTGACCTCCAACAACCATAACCATCTTCTTTTGTGCTAGGGGTGATTCCAACCAGCAGAGGTTTTTCCCTCTTGTTGGTTCTCTCGCCAGCTTCTGCTGCACCATTCTAGCAGTTATGTCCTTCAGGACTCAAAGAACAAGGTCAGTAGTGGTGCTATGGAGATACACTTGCTGATGGGCATTAATGACCCCCATCCAGAGTATATTCTGTGTCATTATCAACCTCAATGATTCTTCCAATTGGTGTTCAAAATAGAGGAGGCAACTGAGAGGTGGGGGTGGTGGTTGCGTGGAGGGGGTCGGGTGGGGTGGGTTTTGGTGAGCAGCAGGTCGTAAACAGTCAGAGGTTTCCGTGCCCATGTTTAATCTGATGCCATGAGACTTCATGGAGTCCAGAGCAATTTCTTCCCGACTGTATATCACTGTGTCAACACTTCAGGTGGGTTTCTCCTTCCGGTGGGACAAGACACACCAAGGGGTGGTGATGGTGGTGTCTGGGACATTGGCTGTAAGGTATCATTCAGTGACTATGAAATGTTAGCCTGTTGTCTGATTACACTGTGACACAGCTCTCCCAATTTTGGCACGAGTCCCTAGGTGGTAGTAAGGGGAACTTTGCAGGGTCAACGGGGCTGTGCGTGAATTTGTTGTTTCCAGTGCCTAGGTCAATGCTGGGTGCTGCTTCTGCTGTTATTCTTTTTTGGACCTTTTTGTCATGGTTTTGGTATGGCTGTGTGACTTGCTAGCCTTTTTCAAATGGGAGTTAAGAGTTAACCACCTTGCTGTCAGCCTGGAGTCACATGTACGACCAACCAAGTAAGGTCAGCTGTGTGTGGGCCTTCAGATGTTAGATGAGGACTTTTTATCTGTTTTCAGTGCAGAGGAAGAGGTTCCAATACCAATGGGAGAAGGAAACCCAAAATCATTCAATGGAAGAGCTTATTGGATGAGGACATGAAAGAATGGAATGTGTGAAGAGGCGCCATGTGTTGAATGCTCCATCACTGATTCTGTGGAATACTACTGGGAATGAATTCAGGAATTCAACCTCCAACTTACAACTTGCTGTAGTTTGTGTCCCATGGTGTTGTGGGTGAGAGAGATTGGAGGACAAAGCAGTTAATAATGTGTGTCCTGGGAAAGGAGCTGGAAATATATGTGTGACATCGGATTGGAGGATACAGGGATGGAGAATGACTGAGATGATCAAATGCCCCATGGGACACAACACCTCCTGGGGATCTCTTACCCTTCTTTCTCTTCTCGGTGAGCTGCTTCCTCCTGTTGAGCCACCAGCCGATCCTGGGCCTCCTGAAGCTCCTGTTGGATCTGCTCCAGCCGACTCTCCAGCTCCTGATTGGTCAGTTTGAGTGTCTCGATCTCAGTGATGGCCTCGTCCTGTTTACTGCGCAGAGAGACAAGCTCCGCCTGTACCTGAGAGTGAGGAACAGACAAAGTGACAACATTCAATCACCAGTAAATCTTCTCATCAAATGTACTCTAAACCACCTCTATTTATGTCCATCTATCTCTGTCTCTAATATCTCTCTCTCAGTGTGTTTTTCTCTCTCTCATATTCACACGTTTCCAGCCTTTCTCTCACCACCTCTCCATCAGAATCGAATCACTGACGTGTTCAGGAGCTCCAGGATTCAGCATCTCATCCCCTCACCCAATATCACACTACAACACCCAACAGTCAGGATGGGAAATGGAGGAGAATTCAGTGAGAAATTGAGAAAAATGGTTTCACCCCAATCCACCCCCTCTCTAAACACCCAAAACGTTCTTCCTTAACCCAGGTTCCCCACCCACTGTGGTTGACAGGGACCTCAACAGTGTCCGACCCATTTCCCGTGCCTCTGCACTCACATTGTCCACTCCCTCCCAGAACCATGTTAGAGTCCCCCGTATCCTCACTTAGCAACCTACCAGCCTCTGTGTTCAAAGGATCATCCTCCGCAATTTCTGCCAAATCCAGCATGATGCCAGCACCAAACATATCTTTCCTTCACCTCCACTGTCAGCATTCTGTAGGGACCGTTCCCTCCGGGACTCCGTGGTCCACTCCTCCATCACCCCCAATACCACAGACCTCAACCATGGCACCTTCCCAAGCAATCGCAGAAGATTCAACACCTGCTCCTTTACTTCTCCCCTCCTCATCGTCCAAGGACCCAAACACTCCTTTCAGGTGAAGCAGCGCTTCACTTTCATCTCCTTCAATTTAGTCTACTGCATTCACTGCTCCCAATGCGTTTTCCTCTACATTGGAGCGACCAAACGCAGACTGGCTGACCACTTTGCAGAACACTTTCGGTCTGTCCGCAAGCATGACCCAGGCCTCCCTGTCGCCTGCCATTTCAACACTCCACCCTGCTCTCATGCCCACATGTCTGTCCTTGGCCTGCTGCAATGTTCCAGTGAAGCTCAACGTTAACTGGAGGAACAGCACCTCATCTTCTGATTAGGCATTTTACAGCCTTCTGGACTTAACATTGAGTTCAACAACTTCAGGTCATGCACTCTCTCCTCCATCATCACTTCATTTTGATTGCTCATTTTTCTATATTCATTTATATATTTTTATTTTTCTGTATTTTATTTTTTTTCCACTTACTTTCACGATTATTATTTTTTAAATTTATTTTCATTTTTATTCATTGTTTTATCCTCAGCTTTTAGCCTTTTCGATCTTTTTTCCCAGCACCGTCCCCTCCTCTCCCCCCACCCCCACTCAGGACGTCTATCACTTTCCAGAGAGCTTACCCTGGTCCGGCCATTATCACATTCTGCTTTCCACTCTTAATGTCACCATTAGCACCTTCTTTAGCCAGAACCACCACTACTAACAACACTTTGTCCTTTTGTTGTGACATATTTCACAATCTCTCCTTTGCCCCCAACTAAGCCTGACCTTCTATCCAGCTTCACCTGCTCCAGCCTCCTTAAACACTATACATTTCAACACATTTTTATCTCTCTTTAGCTCTGAAGAAGTCATACCGACTCGAATCATTAACTCTGTCTCTCGCTCCACAGATGCTGTCAGATCTGCTGAGTTTTTCCAGCATTTTTTGTTTTTGTTTCATATTTCCAGTATCTGTAATATTTTGCCTTTACCCAAAACTATGGTCCTCGAACAGCAACCAAACATCTGTCACAATTACAGGGAATATTAAATAATGAAATAATGGTTGAGCAATGAAGAAACGTTCTGTCTCCTGCGAACACCCTATCAGACGCATCGCCCACCGAGTGTCTGTGAATCAGTTTGGAAGATTCTGCCATTATTTCTCCTGCTTCCCAATCCTGATTCTCATCCACAGTCAGTGTGACTCCATCCCTGGCAGTCAGCCCCTGCCCACTGTCTGAACCCAGTGATGGTACATGAACCCTCACTGCTCTCCCTCTGATTATTGTCCATGTCCCAGATCTCACCCTCAGACACACACGGACTGTGAATGAATTCACCCCCTATTCCCTGCTGTGTCCATCCCTTATTACCTGTGGATCAGCTTCAACGGAACGCCATCTGTCACTGCCGGGAGATTGATCCTGCTCTCTGTAATAAAACCAAAGAATCAGACAGGGAGAGAGTGTCAGTGACAGTAACAGGGAGAAGGCTTCCTGGAGACATTTATTGAATTTTTAAAAATGCTTTCATGGGATGTGGGCCTTGCTGGCTAGGCCAGCATTTATTGCCCATCCCTAAATGCCCTTTTCAAGTGGTGGTCAGCTGCCTTCTTGAACCGCTGCAGTTCATTTGCTGAACGTACACCCACAGTGCTGCTAGGGAGAGAGTTCCAGGATTTTAACCCCGTGACAGTGAAGGAATGGTGATATATTTCCAAGTCAGGATGGGGAGTGATTGGAGGGGAATTTGCAGGTCGTGGCATTCCCATGTACCTTCATCCCTTGTCCTTCTAGATGTGGGTTTAGAAGGATCATTGGTGAGTTCCTGCAGTGCATCTTGCAGATGCTACACACTGCTGCCAACGTACGTCGGTGATGGAAGGAATGAATACTTGTGGATGTGGTGCCAATCAAGTGGGCTGCATTGCCCTGGATGTATTAAACTTCTTGAGTGTTGTGGGAGCTGGCCTTATCCAGACAAGTGGAGATTATTCCACACACTCCTGACTTGTGCCAGGTACATGGTGGACATAATTTGGGGAGTCAGGAGGTGAGTTACTCATCTCAGAATTCCTAGCCTCTCACCTACTCTTGCAGCCACAGTATTTATATTGCTGGTCCAGTTCAGGTTCTGGTTGATGGTAACCTCCAGGATGTTGATAATGGGAGATTCAGTGATGGTAATGCCATTGAATGTCAAGGGGCAATGGTTAGATTCTCTCTTGTTGGAGATGGTCATTGCCTGACACTTGTGTGACACAAATGTTACTTGCCACTTGTCAGCCCAATCCTGGATATTGTCCGGGTCTGCCTGCATTTGGACATGGACTGCTTCAGTATCTGAGGAGTCAGGAAAGGTGAACATTGTGCAATCATCTGCGAACAACCCCACTTCTGACCTTTCAGATGAAATGAAGGTCATTGGTGAAGCAGCTGAAGATGGTTGGGCTGAGGATACTAACCTGAGGAACTCCTGCACTGATGTCCTGGGACTGAGAATATTGACCTCCAACAACCATAACCATCTTCTTTTGTGTTAGGGATGATTCCAACCAGCAGGGGTTTTTCCCTCTTGTTGGTTCTCTCGCCAGCTGCTGCTGCCCCATTCTAGCAGTTATGTCCTTCAGGACTCGATGAACAAGCTCAGTAGTGGTGCTATTGAGATACACTTGCTGATGGGCATTAATGACCCCCATCCAGAGTATATTCTGTGTCATTATCAACCTCAATGATTCTTCCAATTGGTGTTCAAAATAGAGGAGGCAACTGAGAGGTGGGGGTGGTGGTTGCGTGGAGGGGGTCGGGTGGGGTGGGTTTTGGTGAGCAGCAGGTCGTAAACAGTCAGAGGTTTCCGTGCCCATGTTTAATCTGATGCCATGAGACTTCATGGAGTCCAGAGCAATTTCTTCCCGACTGTATATCACTGTGTCACCACTTCAGGTTGGTTTCTCCTTCTGGTGGGACAAGACACACCCAGGGGTGGTGATGGTGGTGTCTGGGACATTGGCTGTAAGTTATCATTCAGTGACTATGAAATGTTAGCCTGTTGTCTGATTACACTGTGACACAGCTCTCCCAATTTTGGCACAAGTCCCCAGGTGGTAGTAAGGGGAACTTTGTAGGGTCAACGGGGCTGTGCATGAATTTGTTGTTTCCAGTGCCTAGGACGATGCAGGGTGCTGCTTCTGCTTTTATTCTTTTTTGACTTTTTTGTCATGGTTTTGGTATGGCAGTGTGCATTGCTAGCCTCTTTCAGATGGGATTTAGGAGTTAACTACATTGGTTTCGGCCTGGAGTCACATGTACGACCAACAAAGTAAGGTCAGCAATGTGTGGGCCGTCAGATGTTAGATGAGGACTTTTTATCTGTTTTCAGTGCAGAGGAAGAGGTTCCAATACCAATGGGAGAAGGAAACCCAAAATAATTCAATGGAAGAGCTTATTGGATGAGGACATGAATGAATGGAATGTGTGAAGAGGCTCCATGTGTTGAATGCTCCATCACTGTTCCTGTGGAATGCTGCTGGGAGAGAATTCAGGAATTCAACCTCCAATTTACAACTTGCTGTAATTTGTGTCCCATGGTGTTGTGGGTGACAGAGATTGGAGGACAAAGCAGTTAATAATGTGTGTCCTGGGAAAGGAGCTGGAAATTTTTGTGTGACATCGGATTGGAGGATACAGGGATGGAGAATGACTGAGATGATCAAATGCCCCATGGGACACAAATCCTCCTGGGGTTCTCTTACCCTTCTTTCTCCTCTCGGTGAGCTGCTTCCTCCTGTTGAGCCACCAGCTGATCCCGGGCCTCCTGAAGCTCCTGTTGGATCTGCTCCAGCCGACTCCCCAGCTCCTGATTGGTCAGTTTGAGTGTCTCGATCTCAGTGATGGCCTCGTCCTGTTTACGGCGCAGAGAGACAAGCTCCGCATGTACCTGAAAGGGAGGAACAGACAAAGTGACCACGTTCAATCACCATTAAATCTTCTCATCAAGTGTACTCTAAACCACTTCTATTTATGTCCATCTCTCTCTGTCTCTAATATCTCTCTCTCAGTCCGTTTTTCTCTCTCTCATATTCAAACATTTCCAGCCTTTCTCTCTCTACCTCTCCATCAGAATCGAATCACTGACGTGTTCAGGAGCTCCAGAATTCAGCATCTCATCCCCTCACCCAATATCACACTACAACACCCAACAGTCAGGATGGGAAATGGGGGAGAATTCAGTGAGAAATTGAGAAAAGTGGTTTCACCCCAATCCACCCCCTCTCTAAACACCCGAAACATTTGTCCTTAACCGAGGTTTCCCACCCACTGTGGTTGACAGGGCCCCCAACAGTGTCCGACCCATTTCCCATGCCTCTGCACTCACACTGTCCTCTCCCTCCCAGAACCATGTTAGAGTCCCCCGTATCCTCACTTAGCACCCTACCAGCCTTTGTGTTCAAAGGATCATCCTCCGCCATTTCTGCCAACTCCAGCATGTTGCCAGCACCAAACACATCTTTCCTTCACCCCCACTGTCAGCATTCTGTAGGGACCGTTCCCTCCGGGACTCCGTGGTCCACTCCTCCAACACCCCCAACACCTCAGCCCTCTCCCATGGCACCTTCTCATGCAATCGCAGAAGGTGCAACACCTGCTCCTTTACTTCTCCCCTCCTCATCGTCCAAGGACCCAAACACTCCTTTCAGGTGAAGCAGCACTTCACTTGCATCTCCTTCAATTTAGTCTACTGCATTCACTGCTCCCAATGCGGTTTCCTCTACATTGGAGAGACCAAACTCAGACTGGGTGACCACTTTGCAGAACACCTTCGGTCTGTCCGCAAGCATGACCCACACCTCCCTGTCGCCTGCCATTTCAACACTCCACCCTGTTCTCATGCCCACATGTCTGTCCTTGGCCTGCTGCATTGTTCCTGTGAAGCTCAACGCTAACTGGAGGAACAGCACCTCATCTTCTGATTAGGCATTTTACAGCCTTCTGGACTTAACATTGAGTTCAACAACTTCAGGTCATGCACTCTCTCCTCCATCCTCATTTCATTTTGATCGCTCATTTTTCTATATTCATTTATATATTTTTATTTTTTTGTATTTTATTTTTTTTCCACTTACTTTCACTATTATTATTTTCTAAAACTATTTTCATTTTTATTCATTGTTTTATCCTCAGCTTTTAGCCTTTTCGATCTTTTTTCCCAGCACCGTCCCCTCCCCTCACCCCATCCCTACTCAGGACATCTATCACTTTCCAGAGACCTTACGCTGGTCCGGCCATTATCACATTCTGCTTTCCACTTTTAATGTCACCATTAGCACCTTCTTTATCCAGAACCACAACTACTAACAACACTTTGTCCTTTTGTTGTGACATATTTCACAATCTCTCCTTTGCCCCCAACTAAGCCTGACCTTCTATCCAGCTTCACCTGCTCCAGCCTCCTTAAACACTATACATTTCAACACATTTTTATTTCTCTTTAGCTCTGAAGAAGTCATACCGACTCGAATCATTAACTCTGTCTCTCGCTCCACAGATGCTGTCAGATCTGCAGAGTTAATCCAGCATTTTTTGTTTTTGTTTCATATTTCCAGTATCTGTAATATTTTGCCTTTACCCAAAACTATGGTCCTCGAACAGCAACCAAACACCTGTCACAATTACAGGGAACATTTAATAATGAAATAATGGTTGAGCAATGAAGAAACGTTCTGTCTCCTGCGAACACCCTATCGGACACATCGCCCACCGAGTGACCGTGAATCAGTTTGGAAGATTCTGCCATTATTTCTCCTGCTCCCCCATCCCGATTCACATCCACAGTCAGTGTGACTCCATCCCTGGCAGTTAGCCCCTGCCCACTGTCTGAACCAAGTGATGGTACATGAACCCTCACTGCTCTCCCTCTGGTTACTGTCCATGTCCTAGATCTCACCCTCAGACACACACGGACTGTGACTGAAGTCACCCCCTATACCCTGCTGTGTCCATCCCTTATTACCTGTGGATCAGCTTCAACGGAACGCCATCTGTCACTGCCGGGAGATTGATCCTGATCTCTGTAATTAAACCAAAGAATCAGACAGACAGGGAGAGATTGTCAGTGACAGTAACAGGGAGAATGCTTCCTGGAGACATTTATTGAATTTTTAAAAATGCTTTCATGGGATGTGGGCTTTTCTGGCTAGGCCAGCATTTATTGCCCATCCCTAAATGCCCTTTTCAAGGTGGTGGTGAGCTGCCTTCTTGAACTGCTGCAGTTCGTGTGCTGTACGTACACCCACAGTGCTGCTAGGGATAGAGTTCCAGGATTTTAACCCAGTGACAGTGAAGGAATGGTGATATATTTCCAAGTCAGGATGGGGAGTGATTGGAGGGGAATTTGCAGGTCGTGGCATTCCTATGTACCTACTGCCCTTGTCCTTCTAGATGTGGGTTTAGAAGGATCATTGGTGAGTTCCTGCAGTGCATCTTGCAGATGCTACACACTGCTGCCAATGTACGTCGGTGATGGAAGGAATGAATACTTGTGGATGTGGTGCCAATCAAGTGGGCTGCATTGCCCTGGATGTATTAAACTTCTTGAGTGTTGTGGGAGCTGGCCTTATCCAGACAAGTGGAGATTATTCCACACACTCCTGACTTGTGCCTGGTACATGATGGACATAATTTGGGGAGTCAGGAGGTGAGTTACTCATCTCAGAATTCCTAGCCTCTCACCTACTCTTGCAGCCACAGTATTTATATGGCTGTTCCAGTTCAGTTTCTGGTCGATGGTAACCCCCAGGATGTTGATAATGGGAGATTCAGTGATGGTAATGCCATTGAATGTCAAGGGGCAACGGTTAGATTCTCCCTAGTTGGAGATGGTCATTGCCTGACACTTGTGTGACACGAATGTTACTTGCCACTTGTCAGCCCAATCCTGGATATTGTCCGCGTCTGCCTGCATTTGGACATGGACTGCTTCAGTATCTGAGGAGTCAGGAAAGGTGAACATTGTGCAATCATCAGCGAACAACCCCACTTCTGACCTTTCAGATGAAAGGAAGGTCATTGGTGAAGCAGCTGAAGATGGTTGGGCTGAGGATACTAACCTGAGGAACTCCTGCACTGATGTCCTGGGACTGAGAATATTGACCTCCAACAACCATAACCATCTTCTTTTGTGCTAGGGATGATTCCAACCAGCAGAGGTTTTTCCCTCTTGTTGGTTCTTTCGCCAGCTGCTGCTGTCCCATTCTAGCAGTTATGTCCTTCAGGACTCGATGAACAAGCTCAGTAGTGGTGCTATTGAGATACACTTGCTGATGGGCATTAATGACCCCCATCCAGAGTATATTCTGTGTCATTATCAACCTCAATGATTCTTCCAATTGGTGTTCAAAATAGAGGAGGCAACTGAGAGGTGGGGGTGGTGGTTGGGTTGAGGGGTTCGGAGGGGTGGGGATTGGTGAGCAGCAGGTGGTAATCAGTCAGAGGTTTCCATGCCCATGTTTATTCTGATGCCATGAGATTTCATGGAGTCCAGAGCAATTTCTTCCCAACTTTATATCACTGTGGCAGCTCTTCAGGTGGGTTTCTCCTTCCGGTGGGACAAGACACACCCAGCGGTGGTGATGGTGGTGTCTGGGACATTGGCTGTAAGGTATCATTCAGTGACTATGAAATGTTAGCCTGTTGTCTGATTACACTGTGACACAGCTCTCCCAATTTTGCCCCATGTCCCCAGGTGGTAGTAAGGGGAACTTTGCAGGGTCAACGGGGCTGTGCGTGAATTTGTTGTTTCCAGTGCCTAGGTCGATACTGGGTGCTGCTTCTGCTCTGATTCTTTTTTGACTTTTTTGTCATCGTTTTGGTATTGCTGTGTGTCTTGCTAGCCTCTTTCAAATGGGAGTTAAGAGTTAAACACATTGGTGTCGTTCTGGAGTCACATGTACGACCAACAAAGTAAGGTCAGCAGTGTGTGGGCTGTCAGATGTTAGATGAGGACTTTTTATCTGTTTTCAGTGCAGAGGACGAGGTTCCAATACCAATGGGAGAAGGAAACCCAAAATAATTCATTGGAAGAGCTTATTGGATGAAGACATGAATGAATGGAATGTGTGAAGAGGCTCCATGTGTTGAATGCTCCATCACTGTTCCTGTGGAATACTGCTAGGAGAGAATTCAGGAATTCAACCTCCAATTTACAACTTGCTGTAGTTTGTGTCCCATGGTGTTGTGGGTGAGAGAGATTGGAGGGCAAAGCAGTTAATAATGTGTGTCCAGGGAAAGGAGCTGGAAATATATGTGTGACGTCGGATTGGAGGATACCGGGATGGAGAATGACTGAGATGATCAAATGCCCCATGGGACACAAAACCTCCTGGGGATCACTTACCCTTCTTTCTCCTCTCGGTGAGCTGCTTCCTCCTGTTGAGCCACCAGCCGATCCTGGGACTCCTGAAGCTCCTGTTGGATCTGCTCCAGCCGACTCTCCAGCTCCTGATTGGTCAGTTTGAGCGTCTCGCTCTCAGTGATGGCCTCATCCAGTTTACTGCGCAGAGAGACAAGCTCCGCCTGTACCTGAGAGGGAGGAACGCGCAAAGCAACCACGTTCAATCACCAGTAAACATTCTCATCAAATGTACTCTAAACCACCTCTATTTATATCCATCTCTCTCTGTCTCTAATATCTCTCTCAGTCCGTTTTTCTCTCTCTCATATTCACACATTTCCAGCCTTTCTCTCTCCACCTCTCCATCAGAATCGAATCATTGACCTGGTCAGGAGCTCCAGGATTCAGCATCTCATCCCCTCACCCAATATCACACTACAACACCCAACAGTCAGGATGGGAAATGGAGGAGAATTCTGTGAGAAATTGAGAAAAATGGTTTCACCCCAATCCACCCCCTCTCTAAACACCCAAAACATTCTTCCTTAACCGAGGTTTCCCACCCACTGTGGTTGACAGGGCCCTCAACAGTGTCCGACCCATTTCCCGTGCCTCTGCACTCACACTGTCCACTCTCTCCCAGAACCATGTTAGAGTCCCCCGTATCCTCACTTAGCACCCTACCAGCCTCTGTGTACAAAGGATCATCCTCCACCATTTCTGCCAACTACTGCATGATGCCAGCACCTAACACATCATTCCTTCACCCCAACTGTCAGCATTCTGTAGGGACTGTTCCCTCCGGGACTCCGTGGTCCACTCCTCCATCACCCCTAACACCTCAGCCCTCTCCCATGGCACCTTCCCATGCAATCGCAGAAGGTGCAACACCTGCTCCTTTACTACTCCCCTCCTCATCGTCCAAGGACTCAAACACTGCTTTCAGGTGAAGCAGCACTTCACTTGCATCTCCTTCAGTTCAGTCTGCTGCATTCACTGCTCCCAATGCGGTTTCCTCTACATTGGACAGACCAAACGCAGATTGGATGACCACTTTGCGGAACACCTTCGGTCTGTCTGCAAGCATGACCCAGACCTCCCTGTCGCCTGCCATTTCAATACTCCGCCCTACTCTCATGCCCACATGTCTGTCCTTGGCCTGTTGCAATGTTCCAGTGCAGCTCAACGCAAACTGGTGGATCAGCTCCTCATCTTCTGATTAGGCACTTTACAGCCTTCCGGACTTAACATTGAGTTCAACTACTTCAAGTCATGCACTCGCTCCTCCATCCTCACTTCATTTTGATCTCTCATTTTTCAATATCATTTATATATTTTTATTTTTCTTTATTTTATTTTTTTTCCACTTACTTTCACTATTATTATTTTCTAAATTTATTTTCATTTTTATTCATTGTTTTATCCTCAGCTTTTAGCCCTTTTGATCTTTTTTCCCAGCACCGTCCCTTCCCCTCCCCCCACCCCCACTCAGGACGTCTTTCAATTTCCAGAGAGCTTACCCTGGTCCGGCCATTATCACATTCTGCTTTCCACTCTTAATGTAACCATTAGCACCTTCTTTAGCCAGAACCACCACTACTAACAACACTTTGTCCTTTTGTTTGTGACATATTTCACAATCTCTCCTTTCCCCCACCTATGCCTGGCCTTCTATCCAGCTTCACCTGCTCCAGTCTCCTTAAACACTATACATTTCAACACATTTTTACTTCTCTTTAGTTCTGAAGCAGAGTCATACCGACTCGAATCATTAACACTGTCTCTCTCTCCACAGATGCTCTCAGATCTAATAAGTTTTCCCTGCAATTTATGTTTTTATTTCATATTACCAGCATCTGCAATATTTTGCTTTTACCCAAAAATATGGTCCTCGAACAGCAACCAAACACCTGTCACAATTACATCCTGAATACAGGGAACATTAAATAATGAAATAATGGTTGAGCAACGGAGAAACGTTCTGTCTCCTGCGAACTTCCTATAAGACACATCGCCCACCGAGTGACTGTGAAACAGTTTGGAAGATTCTGCCATTATTTCTCCTGCTCCCCAATCCCGAGTCTCATCCACAGTCAGTGTGACTCCATCCCTGGCAATCAGCCCCTGTCCACTCTCTGAACCCAGTGATGGTACATGAACCCTCACTGCTCTCCCTCTGGTTACTGTCCATGTCCTAGATCTCACCCTCAGACACACACGGACTGTGACTGAATTCACCCCCTATTCCCTGCTGTGTCCATCCATTATTACCTGTGGATCAGCTTCAATGGAACGCCATCTGTCACTGCCGGGAGATTGATCCTGATCTCTGTAATAAAACCAAAGAATCAGACAGACAGGGAGAGATTGTCAGTGACAGTAACAGGGAGAAGGCATCCTGGAGAAATTTATTGAATTTTTAAAAATGCTTTCATGGGATGTGGGCCTTTCTGGCTAGGCCAACATTTATTGCCCATCCCTAAATGCCCTTTTCAAGGTGGTGGTGAGCTGCCTAATTGAACTGCTGCAGTTCGTGTGCTGAACGTACACCCACAGTGCTGCTAGGGATAGAGTTCCAGGATTTTAACCCCGTGACAGTGAAGGAATGGTGATATATTTCCAAGTCAGGATGGGGAGTGATTGGAGGGGAATTTGCAGGTTGTGGCATTCCCATGTACCTACTGCCCTTGTCCTTCTAGATGTGGTTTAGAAGGATCATTGGTGAGTTCCTGCAGTGCATCTTGCAGATGCTACACACTGCTGCCAACGTACGTCGGTGATGGAAGGAATGAATACTTGTGGATGTGGTGCCAATCAAGTGGGCTGCATTGCCCTGGATGTATTAAACTTCTTGAGTGTTGTGGGAGCTGCCCTTATCCAGACAAGTGGAGATTACTCCACACACTCCTGACTTGTGCCTGGTAAATGGTGGACATAATTTGGGGAGTCAGGAGGTGAGTTACTCATCTCAGAATTCCTAGCCTCTCACCTACTCTTGCAGCCACAGTATTTATATGGCTGGTCCAGTTCAGTTTCTGGTCGATGGAAACCCCCAGGATGTTGATAATGGGAGATTCAGTGATGTTAATGCCATTGAATGTCAAGGGGCAATGGTTAGATTCTCTCTTGTTGGAAATGGTCATTGCCTGACACTTGTGTGACACGAATGTTACTTGCCACTTGTCAGCCCAATCCTGGATATTGTCCGGGTCTGCCTGCGTTTGGACATGGACTGCTTCAGTATCTGAGGAGTCAGGAAAGGTGAACATTGTGCAATCATCAGCGGACATCCCCACTTCTGACCTTTCAGATGAAAGGAAGGTCATTGGTGAAGCAGCTGAAGATGGTTGGGCTGAGGATACTAACCTGAGGAACTCCTGCACTGATGTCCAAGGACTAAGAATAGAGACCTTCAACAACAATAACCATCTTCTTTTGTGCTGGGGATGATTCCAACCAGCAGAGGTTTTTCCCTCTTGTTGGTTCTCTCGCCAGCTGCTGCTGCCCCATTCTAGCAGTTATGTTCTTCAGGACTCGATGAACAAGGTCAGTAGTGGTGCTATTGAGATACACTTGCTGATGGGCATTAATGACCCCCATCCAGAGTATATTCTGTGTCATTATCAACCTCAATGATTCTTCCAATTGGTGTTCAAAATAGAGGAGGCAACTGAGAGGTTGGGGTGGTGGTTGGGTTGAGGGGTTCGGAGGGGTGGGGATTGCTGAGCAGCAGGTGGTAATCAGTCAGAGGTTTCCATGCCCATGTTTCATCTGATGCCATGAGACTTCATGGAGTCCAGAGCAATTTCTTCCCGACCGTATATCACTGTGTCACCACTTCAGGTTGGTTTCTCCTTCCGGTGGGACAAGACACACCCAGGGGTGGTGATGGTGGTGTCTGGGACATTGGCTGTAAGGTATCATTCAGTGACTATGAAATGTTAGCCTGTTGTCTGATTACACTGTGACACAGCTCTCCCAATTTTGGCACAAGTCCCCAGGTGGTAGTAAGGGCAACTTGGCAGTGTCAACGGGGCTGTGCGTGAATTTGTTGTTTCCAGTGCCTAGGTCGATGCTGGGTGCTGCTTCTGCTTTTATTCTTTTTTGGACCTTTTTGTCGTGGTTTTGGTATGGCTGTGTGTCTTTAGCCCCTTTCAGATGGGAGTTAAGAGTTAACCACATTGGTGTCGGCCTGGAGTCACATGTACGACCAACCAAGTAAGGTCAGCAGTGTGTGGGCCGTCAGATGTTAGATGAGGACTTTTTATCCGTTTTCAGTGCAGAGGAAGAGGTTCCAATACCAATGGGAGATGAAACCCAAAATCATTCAATGGAAGAGCTTATTGGATGAGGACATGAATGAATGGAATGTGTGAAGAGGCTCCATGTGTTGAATGCTCCATCACTGTTCCTGTGGAATACTGCTGGGAGAGAATTCAGGAATTCAGCCTCCAATTTACAACTTGCTGTATTTTGTGTCCCATGGTGTTGTGGGTGAGAGAGATTGGAGGACAAAGCAGTTAATAATGTGTGTCCAGGGAAAGGAGCTGGAAATATATGTGTGACATCGGATTGGAGGATACAGGGATGGAGAATGACTGAGATGATCAAATCCCCCATGGGACACAACAACTCCTGGGGATCTCTTACCCTCCTTTCTCCTCTCGGTGAGCTGCTTCCTCCTGTTGAGCCACCAGCCTATCCTGGGACTCCTGAAGCTCCTGTTGGATCTGCTCCAGCCGACTCTCCAGCTCCTGATTGGTCAGTTTGAGCGTCTCGATCTCAGTGATGGCCTCGTCCTGTTTACTGCGCAGAGAGACAAGCTCCGCCTGTACCTGAGAGGGAGGAACACACAAAGCGAACACGTTCAATCACCAGTAAATATTCTCATCAAATGTACTCTAAACCACCTCTATTTATGTCCATCTCTCTCTGTCTCTAATATCTCTCTCAGTCCGTTTTTCTCTCTCTCATATTCACACATTTCCAGCCTTTCTCTCACCACCTCTCCATCAGAATCGAATCACTGACGTGTTCAGGAGCTCCAGGATTCAGCACCTCATCCCCTCATTCAATATCACACAACTACACCCAACAGACAGGATGGGAAATGGGGGAGAATTCAGTGAGAAATTGAGAAAAATGGTTTCACCCCAATCCACCCCCTCTCTAAACACCCAAAACTTTCTTCCTTTTCCGAGGTTTCCCACCCACTGTGGTTGACAGGGCCCTCAACAGTGTCTGACCCATTTCCCGTGCCTCTGCACTCACACTGTCCACTCCCTCCCAGAACCATGTTAGAGACACCGTATCCTCACTTAGCACCCTACCAGCCTCTGTTTTCAAAGGATCATCCTCCGCCATTTCTGCCAACTCCAGCATGATGCCAGCACCAAACACATCTTTCGTTCACCTCCACTGTCAGCATTCTGTAGGGACCGTTCCCTCCGGGACTCCGTGGTCCACTCCTCCAACACCCCCAATACCTCAGCCTTCTCCCATGGCACCTTCCAATGCAATCGCAGAAGGTGCAACACCTGCTTCTTTACTTCTCCCCTCCTCATCGTCCAAGGACCCAAACACTCCTTTCAGGTAAAGCAGCACTTCACTTGCATCTCCTTCAATTCAGTCTACTGCATTCACTGCTCCCAATGCGGTTTCCTCTACATTGGAGAGACCAAACGCAGATTGGATGACCACTTTGCGGAACACCTTCGGTCTGTCCGCAAGCATGACCCAGACCTCCCTGTCGCCTGCCATTTCAACACTCCACCCTACTCTCATGCTCACATGTCTGTCCTTGGCCTGCTGCAATGTTCCAGTGCAGCTCAATGCAAACTGGAGGATCAGCACCTCATCTTCTGATTAGGCACTTTACAGCCTTCCGGACTTAACATTGAGTTCAATTACTTCAGGTCATGCACTCTCTCCTCCATCCTCACTTCATTTTGATCGCTCATTTTTCAATATCATTTAAATATTTTTATTTTTCTTTATTTAATTTTTTTCCGCTTACTTTCACTATTATTATTTTTTAAAATTATTTTCATTTTTATTCATTGTTTTATCCTCAGCTTTTAGCCTTTTTGATCTTTTTTCCCAGCACCGTCCCCTCCCCTGCCCCCACCCCCGCTCAGGACGTCTATCACTTTCCAGAGAGCTTACCCTGGTCCGGCCATTATCACATTCTGCTTTCCACTCTTAATGTCACCATTAGCACCTTCTTTAGCCAAAACCACCAATACTAACAACACTTTGTCCTTTTGTTTGTGACATATTTCACAATCTCTCCTTTGCCCCCGCCTATGCCTGGCCTTCTATCCAGCTTCACCTGCTCCAGCCTCCTTAAACACTATACATTTCAACACATTCTTACTTCTCTTTAGCTCTGGAGCAGAGTCATACCAATCGAATCATTAACTCTGTCTCTCTCTCCACAGATGCTGTCAGATCGAATGAGGTTTCCCTGCTATTTTTGTTTTTATTTCATATTTCCAACATCTGCAATATTTTGCTTTTACCCAAAACTATGGTCCTCGAACAGCAACCAAACACCTGTCACAATTACAGGGAACATTTAATAATGAAATAATGGTTGAGCAATGGAGGAACGTTCTGTCTCCTGCGAACTCCCTATCAGACACATCGCCCACCGAATGACTGTGAATCAGGTTGGAAGATTCTGCTATTATTTCTCCTGCTCGCCAATCCCGATTCTCATCCACAGTCAGTGTGACTCCATTCCTGGCAGTCAGCCCCTGCCCACTGTCTTAACCCAGTGATGGTACATGAACCCTCACTGCTCTCCCTCTGGTTACTGTCCATGTTCCAGATCTCACCCTCAGACACACACGGACTGTGACTGAATTCACCCCCTATACCTTGCTGTGTCCATCCCTTATTACCTGTGGGTCAGCTTCAATGGAACGCCATCTGTCACTGCCGGGAGATTGATCCTGCTCTCTGTAATAAAACCAAAGAATCAGACAGACAGGGAGAGAGTGTCAGTGACAGTAACAGTGAGAAGGCTTCCTGGAGACATTTATTGAATTTTTAAAAGTGCTTTCATGGAATGTGGGCCTTGCTGGCTAGGCCAGCATTTATTGCCCATCCCTAAATGCCCTTTTCAAGGTGGTGGTGAGCTGCCTTCTTGAACTGCTGCAATTCGTGGCCTGTACGTACACCCACAGTGCTGCTAGGGATAGAGTTCCAGGAATTTAACCCAGTGACAGTGAAGGATTGGTGATATATTTCCAAGTCAGGATGGGGAGTGATTGGAGGGGAATTTGCAGGTCGTGGCATTCCCATGTACCTACTGCCCTTGTCCTTCTAGATGTGGGTTTAGAAGGATCATTGGTGAGTTCCTGCAGTGCATCTTGCAGATGCTACACACTGCTGCCAACTTACGTCGGTGATGGAAGGAATGAATACTTGTGGATGTGGTGCCAATCAAGTGGGCTGCATTGCCCTGGATGTATTAAACTTCTTGAGTGTTGTGAGAGCTGCCCTTATCAAGTGGAGATTATTCCACACACTCCTGTCTTGTGCCTGGTAAATGGTGGACATAATTTGGGGAGTCAGGAGGTGAGTTACTCATCTCAGAATTCCTAGCCTCTCACCTACTCTTGCAGCCACAGTATTTATATGGCTGGTCCAGTTCAGTTTCTGGTCGATGGTAACCCCCAGGATGTTGATAATGGGAGATTCAGTGATGGTAATGCCATTGAATGTCAAGGGGCAATGGTTAGATTCTCTCTTGTTGGAGATGGTCATTGCCTGACACTTGTGTGACACGAATGTTACTTGCCACTTGTCAGCCCAATCCTGGATATTGTCCGGGTCTGCCTGCATTTGGACATGGACTGCTTCAGTATCTGAGGAGTCAGGAAAGGTGAACATTGTGCAAACATCGTCGGACATCCCCACTTCTGACCTTTCAGATGAAAGGAAGGTCATTGGTGAAGCAGCTGAAGATGGTTGGGCTGAGGATACTAACCTGAGGAACTCCTGCACTGATGTCCTGGGCCTGAGAATATTGACCTCCAACAACCATAACCATCTTCTTTTGTGCTGGGGATGATTCCAACCAGCAGAGGTTTTTCCCTCTTATTGGTTCTCTCACCAGCTGCTGCTGCCCCATTCTAGTAGTTATGTCCTTCAGGACTCGATGAACAAGCTCAGTAGTGGTGCTATTGAGATACACTTGCTGATGGGAATTAATGACCCCCATCCAGAGTATATTCTGTGTCGTTATCAACCTCAATGATTCTTCCAATTGGTGTTCAAAATAGAGGAGGCAACTGAGAGGTGGGGGTGGTGGTTGGGTGGCGGGTGTCGGGTGGAGTGGGGATTGCTGAGCAGCAGGTGGTAATCAGTCAGAGGTTTCCGTGCCCATGTTTATTCTGATGCCATGAGACTTCATGGAGTCCAGAGCAATTTCTTCCCGACTGTATATCACTGTGTCACCACTTCAGGTGGGTTTCTCCTTCCGGTGGGACAAGACACACCCAGGGGTGGTGATGGTGGTGTCTGGGACATTGGCTGTAAGGTATCATTCAGTGACTATGAAATGTTAGCCTGTTGTCTGCTTACACTGTGACACAGCTCTCCCAATTTTGGCACAAGTTCCCAGGTGGTAGTAAGGGCAACTTGGCAGTGTCAACGGGGCTGTGCGTGAATTTGTTGTTTCCAGTGCCTAGGTCGATGCTGGGTGCTGCTTCTGCTTTTATTCTTTTTTGGACCTTTTTGTCGTGGTTTTGGTATGGCTGTGTGTCTTTAGCCCCTTTCAGATGGGAGTTAAGAGTTAACCACATTGGTGTTGGCCTGGAGTCACATGTACGACCAACCAAGTAAGGTCAGCAGTGTGTGGGCCGTCAGATGTTAGATGAGGACTTTTTATCTGTTTTCAGTGCAGAGGAAGAGGTTCCAATACCAATGGGAGATGAAACCCAAAATCATTCAATGGAAGAGCTTATTGGATGAGGACATGAATGAATGGAATGTGTGAAGAGGCTCCATGTGTTGAATGCTCCATCACTGTTCCTGTGGAATACTGCTGGGAGAGAATTCAGGAATTCAACCTCCAATTTACAACTTGCTGTAGTTTGTGTCCCATGGTGTTGTGGGTGAGAGAGATTGGAGGACAAAGCAGTTAATAATGTTTGTCCTGGGAAAGGAGCTGGAAATATATGTGTGACATCGGATTGGAGGATACAGGGCTGGAGAATGACTGAGATGATCAAATGCCCCATGGGACACAACACCTCCTGGGGATCTCTTACCCTTCTTTCTCCTCTCGGTGAGCTGCTTCCTCCTGTTGAGCCACCAGCCGATCCTGCGCCTCCTGAAGCTCCAGTTGGATCTGCTCCAGCCGACTCTCCAGCTCCTGATTGGTCAGTTTGAGCGTCTTGATCTCAGTGATGGCCTCGTCCTGTTTACTGCGCAGAGAGACAAGCTCCGCCTGTACCTGAGAGGGAGGAACACACAAAGCAACCACGTTTAATCACCAGTAAATATTCTCATCAAATGTACTCTAAACCACCTCTATTTATGTCCTTCTCTCTCTGTCTCTAATACATCTCTCTCAGTCCGTTTTCCTCTCTCTCATATTCACACATTCCCAGCCTTTCTCGCTCCACCTCTCCATCAGAATCGAATCACTGACTTGTTCAGGATCTCCAGGATTCAGCATCTCATCCCCTCACCCAACATCACACTACAACACCCAACAGACAGGATGGGAATTGGGGGAGAATTCAGTGAGAAATTGAGAAAAATGGTTTCACTCCAATCCACCCCCTCTCTAAACACCCAAAACTTTCTTCCTTAACCGAGGTTTCCCACTCACTGTGGTTGACAGGGCCCTCAACAGTGTCCGACCCATTTCCCGTGCCTCTGCACTCACACTGTCCACTCCCTCCCAGAACCATGTTAGAGTCCCCCGTATCCTCACTTAGCACCCTACCAGCCTCTGTGTTCAAAGGATCATCCTCCGCCATTTCTGCCAAATCCAGCATGATGCCAGCACCAAACATATCTTTCCTTCACCTCCACTGTCAGCATTCTGTAGGGACCGTTCCCTCCGGGACTCCGTGGTCCACTCCTCCATCACCCCCAATACCACAGACCTCAACCATGGCACCTTCCCGTGCAATCGCAGAAGGTGCAACACCTGCTCCTTTACTTCATCCCTCCTCATCGTCCAAGGACCCAAACACTCCTTTCAGGTGAAGCAGCACTTCACTTGCATCTCCTTCAATTTAGTCTACTGCATTCACTGCTCCCAATGCGGTTTCCTCTACATTGGACAGACCAAACGCAGATTGGATGACCACTTTGCGGAACACCTTCGGTCTGTCCGCAAGCATGACCCAGACCTCCCTGTCGCCTGCCATTTCAACACTCCACCCTACTCTCATACCCACATGTCTGTCCTTGGCCTGCTGCAATGTTCCAGTGCAGCTCAACGCAAACTGGAGGATCAGCACCTCATCTTCTGATTAGGCACTTTACAGCCTTCCGGACTTAACATTGAGTTCAACTACTTCAGGTCATGCACTCTCTCCTCCATCCTCACTTCATTTTGATCGCTCATTTTTCAATATCATTTAAATATTTTTATTTTTCTTTAATTTTTTTTCCGCTTACTTTCACTATTATTATTTTTTAAAATTATTTTCATTTTTATTCTTTGTTTTATCCTCAGCTTTTAGCCTTTTTGATCTTTTTTCCCAGCACCGTCCCCTCCCCTCCCCCCACCCCCACTCAGGACGTCCATCACTTTCCAGAGAGCTTACCCTGGTCCGGCCATTATCACATTCTGCTTTCCACTCTTAATGTCACCATTAGCACCTTCTTTAGCCAGAACCACCACTACTAACAACACTTTGTCCTTTTGTTTGTGACATATTTCACAATCTCTCCTTTGCCCCCGCCTATGCCTGGCCTTCTATCCAGCTTCACCTGCTCCAGCCTCCTTAAACACTATACATTTCAACACATTTTTACTTCTCTTTAGCTCTGAAGAAGATTCATACAGACTCGAATCATTAACTCTGTCTCTCTCTCCACAGATGCTGTCAGATCTAATAAGTTTTTCCAGCATTTTTTGTTTTTGTTTCATATTTCCAGCATCTGCAATATTTTGCTTTTACCCAAAACTATGGTCCTCGAACTGCAACTAAACACCTGTCACAATTACAGGGAACATTAAATAATGAAATAATGTTTGAGCAATGGAGAAACGTTCTGTCTCCTGCGAACACCCTATCAGACACATCGCCCACCGAGTTACTGTCAATCAGTTTGGAAGCTTCTGCCATTATTTCTCCTGCTTCACAATCCCGATTCACATCCACAGTCAGTGTGACTCCATCCCTGGCATTCAGCCCCTGCCCACTGTCTGAACACAGTGATGGTATATGAACCCTCACTGTTCTCCCTCTGGTTACTGTCCATGTCCAAGATCTCACCCTCAGACACACACGGACCGTGACTGAATTCACCCCCTATTCCCTGCTGTGTCCATCCCTTATTACCTGTGGATCAGCTTCATCGGAACGCCGTCTTTCACTCCCGGGAGATTGATCCTGCTCTCTTTAATTAAACCAAAGAATCAGACAGACAGGGAGAAAATGTCAGTGACAGTAACAGAGAGAAGGCTTCCTGGAGACATTTATTGAATTTTTAAAAATGCTTTCATGGGATGTGGGCCTTGCTGGCTAGGCCAGCATTTATTGCCCATCCCTGAATGCCCTTTTCAAGGTGGTGGTGAGCTGCCTTCTTGAACCGCTGCAGTTCGTATGCTGTACGTACACCCACAGTGCTGCTAGGGATAGAGTTCCAGGATTTTAACCCAGTGACAGTGAATTAATGGTGATATTTTTCCAAGTCAGGATGGGGAGTGATTGGAGGGGAATTTGCAGGTCATGGCATTCCCATGTACCTACTGCCCTTGTCCTTCTAGATGTGGGTTTAGAAGGATCATTGGTGAGTTCCTGCAGTGCATCTTGCAGATGCTACACACTGCTGCCAACGTACGTCGGTGATGGAAGGAATGAATACTTGTGGATGTGGTGCCAATCAAGTGGGCTGCATTGCCCTGGATGTATTAAACTTCTTGAGTGTTGTGGGAGCTGCCCTTATCCAGACAAGTGGAGATTTTTCCACACACTCCTGACTTGTGCCTGGTACATGGGGGACATAATTTGGGGAGTCAGGAGGTGAGTTACTCATCTCAGAATTCCTAGCCTCTCACCTACTCTTGCAGCCACAGTATTTATATGGCTGATCCAGTTCAGTTTCTAGTCGATGGTAACCCCCAGGATGTTGATAATGGGAGATTCAGTGATGTTAATGCCATTGAATGTCAAGGGTCAATGGTTAGATTCTCTCTCGTTGAGATGGTCATTGCCTGACACTTGTGTGACACGAATATTACTTGCCACTTGTCAGCCCAATCCTGGATATTGTCCGGGTCTGCCTGCATTTGGACATGGACTGCTTCAGTATCTGAGGAGTCAGGAAAGGTGAACATTGTGCAATCATCAGCGGACATCCCCACTTCTGACCTTTCAGATGAAAGGAAGGTCATTGGTGAAGCAGCTGAAGATGGTTGGGCTGAGGATACTAACCTGAAGAACTCCTGCACTGATGTCCTGGGACTGAGAATATTGACCTCCAACAACCATAACCATCTTCTTTTGTGCTGGGGATGATTCCAACCAGCAGAGGTTTTTCCCTCTTGTTGGTTCTCTCACCAGCTGCTGCTGCCCCATTCTAGCAGTTATGTCCTTCAGGACTCGATGAACAAGCTCAGTAGTGGTCCTATTGAGATACACTTGCTGATGGGCATTAATGACCCCCATCCAGAGTATATTCTGTGTCATTATCAACCTCAATGTTTCTTCCAATTGGTGTTCAAAATAGAGGAGGCAACTGAGAGTTGGGGGTGGTGGTTGGGTCGAGGGGGTCGGGGGGGTGGGGATTGGTCAGCAGCAGGTGGTAATCAGTCAGAGGTTTCCATGCCCATGTTTAATCTGATGCCATGAGACTTCATGGAGTCCAGAGCAATTTCTTCCCAACTGTATATCACTGTGTCACCACTTCAGGTGGGTTTCTCCTTCCGGTGGGACAAGACACACCCAGGGGTGGTGATGGTGGTGTCTGGGACATTGGCTGTAAGGTATCATTCAGTGACTATGAAATGTTAGCCTGTTGTCTGATTACACTGTGACACAGCTCTCCCAATTTTGGCACAAGTCCCCAGGTGGTATTAAGGGGAACTTTGCAGGGTCAATGGGGCTGTGCGTGAATTTGTTGTTTCCAGTGCCTCGGGTAATGCTGGGTGCTGCTTCTGCTTTGATTCTTTTTTGACTTTTTTGTCGTGGTTTTTGTTATGTCTGTGTGTCTTGCTATCCCCTTTCAGATGGGAGTGAATATTTAACCACATTGGTGTCGGTCTGGAGTCACATGTACGACCAACCAAGTAAGGTCAGCAGTGTGTGGGCCGTCAGATGTTAGATGAGGACTTTTTATCTGTTTTCAGTGCAGAGGAAGAGTTTCCAATACCAATGGGAGAAGGAAACCCAAAATCATTCAATGGGAGAGCTTATTGGATGAGGACATGAATGATTGGAATGTGTGAAGAGGCTCCATGTGTTGAATGCTCCATCACTGTTCCTGTGGAATACTGCTGGGAGAGAATTCAGGAATTCAACCTCCAATTCACAACTTGCTGTAGTTTGTGTCCCATGGTGTTGTGGGTGAGATAGATTGGAGGACAAAGCAGTTAATAATGTGTGTCCTGGGAAAGGATCTGGAAATATATGTGTTACATCAGATTGGAGGATACAGGGATGGAGAATGACTGAGATGATCAAATGCCCCATGGGACACAACACCTCCTGGGGATCTCTTACCCTTCTTTCTCCTCTCGGTGAGCTGCTTCCTCCTGTTGAGCCAACAGCCGATCCTGGGCCTCCTGTTGGATCTGCTCCAGCCGACTCTCCAGCTGCTGATTGGTCTGTTTGAGCATCTCGATCTCAGTGATGGCCTCGTCCTGTTTACTGCGCAGAGAGACAAGCTCCGCCTGTACTTGGGAGGGAGGAACACACAAAGCGACCACGTTCAAAATAAATAACAGTAAAGCTTCTCATCAAATGTATTCTAAACCACCTGTATTTATCTCCATCACTCTCTGTCTCGAATATCCGTGTCTCTTGGTCTCATTTTCAATGTCCCTATCTCACATGTTTTCAGCCTGACTGCCCCTCTCTGACCCTCCATCACTACCTAATCACAAATGTGATCTCAGGTTACAGGAACCAGCAATTCACCTCACCACCTAACCGCGACATGCCAACACTCAAGAATCATAATGATTGAGACACCAAAGAAATCAGCAGAAATGTTTTCACCCCAATCATCACTCTCTTTAAACTTCCAAAATATCGTCTTCAGACATTACTGATTACCTGTGCAGTCACCTCCTGAATGAATGCAGTGAGGAAAATCAGTTTCACTGATGACCCATGGAAATGTGACTATCCGTACAAAGTATACTCACTCTTTATCAGTCATTGAAATAAAGAAAATATCTTATAGAAATGGAAATCATTGACAGAGACATTTAATTCACATGTGCCTGTCTACTGTAGCCATGTAAAGATTTAAAAAATCCTCCCCAATAAGGTGTGAGAGAATTTTACGTCCTGTCCAATTCCTTTCAGACAAAGTGTCCACCTTATAGAATGGTTACCATACCACAGGGAGGACATTCAACCCATCGTGTCAGTGCTGGCTCTCTGCGAGCAACTCACCAGCTCCCATTCCCCTGTGTTTTCCCTGCAATACTGCAAATCCTTTCTCCTCACATAATTGTCCAATTCACTCTTCAAAGCCATAATTACATCTGCCTCCATCACACACTCAGGCAGTGGAGTCCAACTCCTGACCACTCGTGTTGCTACTGCATAATGGCAACGTGAAACAGCTAGCTTCACCTTTGCACAAAGTTTTGAGATTGCTTGCACTTCCAGGGTGATCTGAGATTGACTGGGCACTTTTCAGGATAGGTAAGATCTTAAGAGCAATTGTGTGTAATTGCTGCCTATGGTGGACAATTATTGAAAATAATCATTTTTATTAGTTATTTTTTAAAAGATTTACTTGGCACGTGGGTGTCACTGACAAGGAGGCTTTCAGTACCTTTTGGTGAGAGTTGGAGAGTTTATACAGCTGGGACATTGTCCTAGAAAACTGAGGCAGACCTTTGAAGCAGCCCAGCTGGGCATCCAGCCATCCCAGTGGCTGCCCACACTCCACATGTCAGATGGCAGGCCCAACACCATCATGCAGCTGCCCCCTTACCACCAAGGCCTGGAGAGAAATCGTGACACTCAGGCCACTTTAAACAGAGCCGTGTCCGCAGAGTCAGGAAATTTCCCAACTCAAGCTGCAGACTGCCACAGTCAAAATCCAGCCCATTGAATAGAGGGTTGATTAGGGCCCAGTTCCAGTCCTGTTATGTTTTTGAGTCAGGCCTCCATCATCACTACAAGATCATGTTTCCTTGTGGCTATTTGCACATGCAGCTCACCAAGCTCATAAACCATCCTCTTTGTGGAAACATAAATCCACAACAAACCCAATTAAGGCTGTATTACATTTTCTCTTCCTCTGACACCAGCTAATATATTATCATTTTTTGCTCTAGTGCTATGTGTCTTTCCCAATTCTCTGCGCACCTTGTTTGTCCCTCTCTAATGTTACCTCCTGGTTTCCAAGCCAAGTTAGTTTAAACCCTACCCTGTAATATTAGCATACCCACCCCAAAAGGATATTGGCCCAGCTCTGTTCAGGTACAACCAGTCCAGCCTGTATGGTGACTGTGAATCAGTTTGGAAGATTCTGCTATCATTTCCCCTGCTCCCCCATCCCGATTCTCATCCACAGTCAGTGTGACTCCATCCTTGACAATCAGCCCCTGCTCACTGTCTGAACCCAGAGATGGCACATGAACCCTCACTGCTCTCCCTCTGGCTACTATCCATGTCCCAGATCTCACCCTGACACACATATGGACTGTGATTGAAGCCTCCCCTTTTCCCTACTGTGACCATCCCTCATTACCTGTGGATTAGCTTCATCGGAATGCCATTCCTCGTTCCAAGGAGACAGAACCCACTCTCTGTAATAAAACCAAAGAAACAGACAAACAGGGAGAAAATATCAGAGAGAAGGCTTCCAGCAGACAGTTATTATTAGATTTCCTCACTCACTGACATCTCAATCCCAAACCCCAGACCAGGTTCCCTCTTCCTGCTGTTCATCAAGAATTTCCTACGATTGAGAATCACATTCAGTGTGAGTCTCAACATGAATGTTCCCACTGTCCCTGAGTACACTGCATTTGGGTTTGTACATTGTGTGTGGAGTCGTATTCAGTACGTGGCGTGTGTACACAGGACATAGGGTGTGTAGACATTATATGTGGTGTATGCTGGGGATCTCTTACCCTTCTTTCTCCTTGCGGTGAGCTGCCTCTTCCTGTTGAGCCACCAGTCGATCCTGGGCCTCCTGAAGCTCCTGTTGGATCTGCTCCAGCTGACTCTCCAGCTCCTGATTGGTCAGTTTGAGCATCTCGTTCTCAGTGATGGCCTCTTCCTGTTTACTGCGCAGAAAGACAAGCTCTGCCTGTAACTGGGAGGGAGGAACACACAAAGCGACCACTTTCAACAATCAATACATGGTAAATTGTCTCATAAAATGAATTCTAAACCATCCCCCACTCCATCTCTCTCTCTCTTTCTCTCTCTCTCTCACTCTCTATTGTTCCCTTCTCTCAGTGTCTTTTTCTACCTTTCTATTTCGCCTGTTGTCAGTATGACTGTCTCTCTCTACATCTCCATCAAAATCTAATAACAATTGTGCTCACGAGCTGACTGATTCAGCATTTCATCCCCCCATCCAATTTCACACCCTGACACCCAACAAACAAGTTGGGAAATGAACGAGACTCCAGAGAGAAATTGGCCCCAGTCGTTTCATCCCAAACCTCTCCCCCTGTAAATTCCCAGAAATGTTGGGTTGGATCTTCCTATTCCATCTCAGGACCAACCCTCATCAGCAGGTTTGGAAATGGTTGGTGGAACCCATCCCCATTCCCATCACTGGAGATTTTGTTTGGTACAGGATAAGTGGATGGGTCACCAGCCCATATCCAGCAGTCCCGACATTGCCAGTTCCATTGCAGAAGTGGGCATTATAGACCTTCCGCTATTTTCATGGAGTTGGGTGGCATTTGTAGATGTCATTACGCATACCAGCTCAGAGGTGTCATGAGCCATGGAGGATCCTTGGTTTGAACTTGGGAGCCATTTGACAGGCAAATTCAATAGTTGGTGCCAGCTTCACATGTGATAATGGAATGCTGTCTGAGACGTTATATATGTTTTTAACACAGTGAGTAATGATAGAGCTTTGTTTTGGAAAGACAAGTTACCATTAAATTGATCAGCATTGTGAATGTGGAAAAGTCTTCAGATGGACTGGAGTACACTATCCAGTAGATAAAGTCATTAAAAAAAATCTTCATTGAACCAAAGGAAATATCTTACAGAAATGGAACTCTTTGAGGGAGGCATTCAATTCACATGAGCCTGCCTTTGCTGCATTGCAAAAAAAAAGTAAAATTCAAATTTGGCTGTCAATTTCATGCTTTTGTTGAATTTCAGCTCAGCCATCTGTCAGCTGTTTCAAAGCTTTGACAGATGGCAGAGGTTTTTGAAGACAAAGTTCTGGAGGCTTTGTTAACACAGTTATGCAATGGAATCTCATTATGAATAAATTCAGCTCAGCATGGTTTGTTGACAATGCTAAAAAGGGGCTGTTAGCTTGTTTATTTTCACAGATTTATGAGCTTCTCAAAGGTGTCCCAAATTTAGTATAGGATTTGTGAGCTCTGAAGATAGTGGATATTGGGCGGGTGGGTGTGGGGATGTGAGGTGGTTGAGTTGGATGTATGAGGGGGCATCAGGGGTATGGAGGGGTGAGGGGGCATGGGGATGAGAGGGTTAGAGGGACTCACTCTCATTGCTAGAGCTGGGTAAATGGAGGCAGGCCTTTTAACCTAGCCACCTCCACCTCCAACTTGCACCAGTGGGAGTTGGTGGCCTGACCCCAGCCTGCCCCTACCACCCCATCATGAAGATAAGCATGAGCGAGCATTGCTGGGCAGGAGATAGGAGAGTGACATTAGGAAAAGGCCCGAATCCTAATTCCTGCCTCCAAGATGAAAATTTGGCTAGTTGTCCTCAGGCAGCAATTGTTTACCTGTTGTAGTTACCTCTTGAACAGAGGTAATATTAAGTGAGCAAAATCAGTGCTATTGATAACCCATGGAAATATGACTATCTCTACAAAGTATATTCACTCTTTATCAGTGATTGGAACAAAGGAAATATCTTACAGAAGTGGAACATATTGACGGAGACATTTAATTCACATGAGCCTGTCTATCTGTAGCCATATAAAGACTTAAAAATTCCTCCCCATTAAGGTGTGAAAGAATTTTACTTCCTGCCCAATTCCTTTCAGAAAAGGTGTCCACCTTATAGATTGGTTACAACACCACAAGGAGATCATTCAACCCATCGTGTCAGTGCTGGATCTCTGTGAGAGCAGCTCACCAACTCCCATTCCCCTGTGTATTCCCTGCAATACTGCAAATCCATTCTCCTCAGATAATTGTCCAATTCCTTTTTGAAATTCACGATTACATCTGCCTCCACTACGCACTCAGGCAGTGGAGCCCAGATCCTAACCAGTGCTGTGCTAAAAAGCTTTCCTCGTGTCACTGTTGCTTCTTTAGCTAATTACATTAAATCAATGTCCTTTGGTTCTCGGCCCTTCCAATTTTGGGAATGATTTCACTTTGTTTATTTTGTTCAAACCATCATGATTTTGCACACCTCTATCAAAGCTTCTGATAATTTTCTCTTCTCTAAGGTGAACAGCCCCAGTTCCTCCAATCTATGTTTGTCCTCACACCCCCCCCCTCCGGAGGCAGACTGGTTGTGGCTCTGCTCACGGCTTATGTTTCAACCAAGGACATCGCAGTTAAAACCTGCATTAGCCATCAAAATAATCAAGCTAACTGCCCCCTTGGCAGGTGTGTCAACAACTCCTGCTGAGCTGAATCCATTCCTAATGAGCCTGCTACGCTGATTTGGGTGGATCTGGGGTGAAGCTCTATTAAAACACATGTTTCAAGTCCTCATTGGTTGTGGAGGAGGATGAAAGCTGCAGTGGGATTGATGCTTTCCAGGTGTCATGGCTTTGCCATGCCATTGGGTAATGATTGCCAATCTATCAGGATTTTGTTGACTGCACCCCAGCTTCCTCAAGCACAGTCCTGTGCTAGGGAAGCCTTGCAACTGTCATCACTAGAACAGTTCTCTTCAAGCTTTTCTACATCCTCTCCGATGACCTCACATCATTCCTAACATCAGATAAGCAGAACTTCCTGTTGAGGCCAAACCATGGCTTCTTTGCTTTGCACTGTATGCCTATATTGATCAAGCCCAGAATCCCATGCACTGCTTTAATCGCTTTTTCAACCTGCCCTGCCAACTTCAACGATTTCTGTATATCTACTCCCAGGTACTTCTGCTCCTGTACACCCTTCAATCTACAAGGGAGCTACTGGTTACAGGGAGCAATCAGGAAAATGGAGTTAAGGCCACAATCAGATCATTCATGATATTACTGAATAGCAAAGCAAGCTTGAGGGACTGAATGGCCTACTCCTGCTCCCATTTCTTATCTTATGTCCTTTAGATTTGTCTGCTTTATTTTGTGTTGCTCTTCGTTGTTCTTCCTACCAAAATGAATCACTTTACAATTCTCTGCATTAAATTTCACCTGTCATGTTTCTTCCCATTGCACCAGCATGTCTATGTCATCTTGAAGTTTATCACTATCCTCCTCAGAGTTCACAAGTTTTGTGTCACCTGCAAATTTTTAAATTTTTCCCTACAGCATTAGTAAAGATCAAAGAAAGCAGTGGGTCCCATACCGACCCCTGGGGACACGCACCATGTACCTTCCTCCAGTCCAAGTAACAACCGTTCACTTCTACTTTCTGCTTCCTGTCACTCAGACAACTTTGTTCTGTGCTGACAGTATCTTGACAAGTCTGTTCAGTGGTATGTTATCAAATGTCTTTTGGAAGACCACATGCACCGTATCTACATCATTATCTATATCAACCCTCTCTGCTACCTTATCAAAAAACCCAAACAAGTTAGTTAAATATGATTTGCCCTTAACAACTCTGTGCTGGTTTTCCTTAACAAACCCAGATTTGTCCAAGTTACTGATGATTTCACCTCAGATTATCTTTTCTGAAAGCTTTCCCACCACCAAGGTTAAACTGACTGGATTATAGTTGCTGGGTTTAACCTTACCCCCTCTTTTGAACCAGGGTGCAACGTTTGCAATTCTCTAAAACTCTGTCACCATCCCTCTTTTTAAAGAGGATCAGGAGATAATGGTCAGCCCCTCCACAATTTCCACCTTTACTTCCCCCAGCATCCTCGGTGTATCTCATCAGGTTTATTAACTTCACATCCAACCGGCTTATCTAATGCCTCCTCTTTATTCATTTTTGACACAGCTCCTCTTTTGCTATGAAATTGGCGGCATCTTCTTCCTTAATAAAGAAAGATGCTAAATATCCATTTCGTACCTGAGCCATGCCTCCCACCTCCAAGTGTCAATCACCTTTTTGATCCCCAATTAGCCCCACTCTTCCTTTTTGCAATTTATAGGCATATAGAAGACTTTTGGATTCCTTTCTCATACTCTGTCTTTGCGGGTCCTATTTAGGTTTTCAATTCCACTCTGAACCTTCTATATTCAGCCTCGTTCTCAATTGTATTATCCACCTGACATCTGTCATACGCACCCTTTTTCTGCTTCATCTTAATCTCTATCTCTTCCATCACGCAGGGAGCTCTGAATTAGTTTACCCTAGCTTCCCCCTTTGTGGGGGTACCTTGGCTGTACCCGACCATCTCCTTTTTAAAGGCACCCCATTCTTCAGTTACAGTTTGCTTTCAACCTGGGCTACATCCATTTTCACTCCATTGAAATTGGTCCTCCACCAATAATTATTTGTACTCTGGAATGCTCCTTGTCCTTTTCCATAACTAACCTAGCCCTTATGATACAATGAACGCTGTCCCCTAAATGTTCCCCTACTAACACTTGATTCACTTGGCACACCTCATTCCCCAGAACCAGATCCAGAAATGCCTCCTTCCTCATTGGACTGAAAACATACTGATGTAGAAAATTATCCTGAAGATGTTCATGAGCCTCTTCCCCCTATTTGTCCTTTAAACTATTACTATCCCAGTCGATACCAGGATAACTAAAGTCAGCCATTATATCTACTTGATAGTGTTCGCTCTTCTCGGTAATTTCCTTGCAAATATGTTCCTCTATATCTTTCTACCTTTTACATTAAAGGCCTATGGAACACACCTAGCAGAGTCATTGTACCTCTTTTATTTCGTAGCTCTAACCAAATAGATTCTGTCCTTGACCTGTCTAGAACATCCTCTCTCTCCAGCACTGTAATATTCTCCTTAATCAATAATACCTCCTCCTTTCTTTCCTTCCCTATTTTTCCAGGACACCTCATATCCAGGATTATTTAGTACCCGCTCCTGTCCTTTTCTGAGCCAGGTCTCTATGTTTATCTATCCAAAGTCAGTGTGACTCCATCCCTGGCAGTCAGCCCCTGCTCATTGTCTGAACCCAGTGGTGGTACATGAACCCTCACTGTTCTCCCTCTGGCTACTATCCCAGATCTCACCCTCAGACACATATGGACTGTGACTGAATCCGCACCCCCCCCCACCAACCCCCCATTCTTCCTTGCTGTGTCCGTCCCTCATTACCTGTGGATCAGCTTCATTAGAACACCATCCCTCACTGCCAGGTGACCGAACCCATTCTCTGTAATAAAACCAAAGGATCAGACAGACAGGGAGAGAGTGTCAGTATGGTAAGTAGGGTTTTATTTAATGTGTAATATACCTTTAAGAAGAATGCTGTTAAGGAAGATCACATTATTTTTAGTAACCAATAGAAGTGTAGCGTGGGCTACCTCTGTAATAGTAGTCAGTAGTATGGAGATACGGTTTGAAGTGAAAGCATACGTGTAGTTGCTGCTGAGCACCTTTGTAAATAAACATGTTTTCCACCTAAGAAGTGTCTGTTGATCAACTCTATCTATAACACCAAGTCGGCCAGCACTTATAACAAGCCTGTGGTGGGGATCTACAAGATCCAACAAACTGGAGATGAGGATAAAGCGAGGATAAAATGAGGATGAAGCAAGAATAAAACAAGTTAATGGAATAAATCGAGAGAAATGAAATCGGACTATACCTCGACCAGTAATTGTAAATAGAAGTTCCGTTCAAATTGACAAAGTAATTCCCTCTCAGAATGCTGTAATTCAGAAGCATTGATCCTTTCAATCCAGCCACAGATGATTGGTCTCATTACATTGAATGCCTCACATTCTTTTTCCAAGCTAACAATGTTATGCGGGAAGAGAAGAGGCCACGTGTGGGAATAAAGCCTGCGGCTTGATTTGAAGATTGATGGCACCCAGTGCCCCAGATCCAAAAAAGTCTGATGAAATGGTGGACCACGTGAAGGGTCATTATCAGCCAAAGCCCTCGGTAACGATGCAACGGTTCAAGTTTAACTCAAGAAATAGAGCCCCGGGGAAGACAATTGCATGTTAGGTGGCAAGTTTGAAGCAGTTAACAGAACATTGTGAGTTTGGTACATTGCTAATCGACATAATCAGAATTGTTTAATGTGTGAGGTGAACAAGGACATGATTCAGGAGAGTTTTTTGTCCGAAACAAATTTGAGTTTTAAGAAGGTGCTAGAGATAGCACTGGCTGTCGAAAGCTCAGTAAGAGATTCAAAAGCCACACAGGGAGTGCAAAATGGCGCCATCCTCCACATTGGGCTGGAAGCCCCAACCAAAAATGACAGGAAAATGCAAGACTCTGCTGAGAGGCAGGAAAGTTGGAAAATGAGAAAAAAAGACTTAGCAGTGAAAACAAAGAATAATTTCAATGGAGGTGGAAACAAGTAGCCTTATAATGATTGGCAGTTCAAAAAAATTGATTGTTTTCATTGTCATGGAAGTGGGCACGTAATGGGACAGTGCAAGGAAAGAGTCAGGCAGACCTTCAAACAAAAGAAAAAACCCAGTGAGACCTACAATATAGAAGAGCCTGAAACAACAGAAACTGATGCCAAACTAAAAACACATATGGGTGAAGACATTCAAGTCAAAGGCATAAGTAGAGTAATTGTTCATTACAGACACCAGTCAGCAAAGCTATCAGTGTTGGCATTGAGAAGCAGAGCACCAAGTCTTTTAGGGTGAAACTGGCTAAGGGAAATCAGCCTTGAGTAGCCACTGAGATTCTGAAAGGGAGCTGGAAATGTTCCTGTTTTGGAAAAGGAGTGTGTAAGGGCTCAACAACCTGTAGAAAAACAGGCTGTCTTAAGCCAAAACACAGTAATACAGCAGAAGGAACTCAGAGAGATCACGCTTAATGACAGAGTTCGAGACGAGGTGAGCAACCTCCGAAGGGACAAAGAAAACGTGTTGAAAGACCTTCACACATGACAAGATTCCCTCAGGTCGAAGATTGTGCCTCTGGAAAAGTATGAAGAGAAACAGAAAGAAATCAGCACATCTCTGAACAAACTGAAGAATGAGTTGGCAGATAAGACACAACAATGCTCAATTTTCCAGGAGGCAACAAACAAGTACAAAAAAGAGGCACAAGAGCTGAAGAATCAGCTGCAAGAAGCCAAAGAGGCTTTGGAAGCAAAAGTGGCAGAATTTTCTAAGAAGCAGACAGATAATAACATTTTGGGAGACTCGACCACTGAGCTCACTCAAGTCGAGCTTACGTCTGAGGTTAGTCTGGCCAATATGGGAGTCGAAAAGAAGGTCGGGATTAAAGTTTGTGCTAGAAAGAAGAAGGCACATAGAAGATGCAAATAAGACTTTAATCCTGGCAGCATATGAATATACTTTTATACATAGACCTGGAAATCAAATTGCAGACACCGATGCCCTCAGTCATTTGCCTTTACAAGAAAATGATGAGCAAATCCCAGTTCCAGAGGAACTTGTTTTACTGCTAAATTTCTTAAGATTCCTCTCTGGTATGTGCTTGACAGATCAGACAATGGACAAGTTGGGACCCAGTCCTATCTCAAGTACGAGAACAAGTGCTTCATGGCTAGTCTCATGAGCCTGTACCTGATGAAATGAAATTATACTTCAAAGAACACATGAAATATCCAGCCAGGATGGCATCTTATTGTGGGGGGGTGCAAGTGATATTTCCTCCAAAGGGAAGGGAGCCACTTTTAATTGAGCTACACCACGCACATCCAGGTATTTCCCGAATGAAGACCATTGCACACAGCTATCTTTGGTGGCCCGGGATAAATAGAGAGCTTAGTGAAGAATTGTGTACAGTGTCAGCAACTGCAAATGTTATCTCCAACAGCTCCGTTACACCCTTGGGAGTGGCCAGGAAGGCCATGGGTACGATTACACATTGACTATGTGGGACCTTTTATGGGAACAATGTTTCTTCTCATTGTCGATGCCCACTCAAAATGGATGGACATATATAATGTGAAGTCACCAACATCTTCTGCTACGACTGAGAAACTACATCAGAGTTTTGCCATTCACAGACTACCAGGAGTAGTCATTTCTGATAACGACACAGCATTTATGAGTGCTGAGTTTCAACATTTTATCAGCCTCAACGGTGTCACTCATGTGAAAACTGCACTGGTACCACCTTTTCTCAAACGGACTGGCTGAAAGGGCAGTTCAAACATTCAAGGCAGGCATGAGAAAGTTAACTGGAGATTGCTTCACAACCAAGCTAGCATGCTTTCTTTTCCACAACAGGACTACCCCTCATGCAACAACAGGTGTCACACTTACAGAGTTATTGTTGAAACACCATCTCAGGACAAGATTGAGCTTAATAATGCCAAATTTAGAGGGGAAGGTCAAAAGAAGTCAGGGAAGCCAGAAAACTAGACACAACTGGCATAGTCATGAGAGGAAGTTTACTGTGGGAGAGACTGCATCACTGAAGAACTTTGGATAAGGACCAAAGTGGTTACCAGGTGAAATAAGTGCAGTGACTGGACCTCCGTCTTACTACATGAAAGTGGAAGGCCGAGTCATATGGAGGCATATAGATCATCTAAGGAAGAGAGAAAAAGATCACAAAGAGATGATTCCACCAGTGTTCACGACCAGGTCAATGTTTCCCGTTGAGAGAACTCAACCCAGTACTGACATGTTTGGTGTTTCTGATGTGTCTGATGTGCCTGCAACAGTTGAGGATACAGGTCTGCAGGTGCCCACAGAAGCACTTGATGTTCAGACAACTCTGGGAAAGGAAGTTTCTGACAAAGAATGTGAAGCTGAAGAGCTGAGACAATCTACACACATATGGAAACCCCCAGAAAGATTGAATGTATAAATTACTTACCAGTGTAAATAATTTGCTATCTTGAGAAAATTGTACATATAAATATAAATGTATATCTGAGTAAAGGGGGAGGAATGTGGTAATTATGCTTTAATCTAATGTGTAATATACCTTTAAGAAGAATGCTGTTAAGGAAAATCACATGTTCTTTAGTAATCAATAGAAGAATAATACCTCTATAGTTAGTAGTCAGTGTTGTAGAGGTAGGGTTTGAAGCGAAAGCACACATGTAGTTGCTGCTGAGCACCTTTGTAAATAAACATAATGCTTTCCACCTAAGAAGTGTCTGCTGATCAACTCTATCTATAGCACCAACTCGGGCAGCACTTACAGCAAGCGTGTGGTGGGGATCTACAAGATCCAACAGTCAGTCACAGTGACAGAGAAAAGGCTTACTGGAGACATTTATTGTTAGATTTCCCCACTTACCGGCACCTCAATCCCAAATCCCAGACCAGGTTCCATGTTCCCGCTGTTCATCAGGAATTTCTTGGGATTGAGAACTGCATTTACTGTATCAACTGTGTATGGGTGTATAAGGAGTGTGTGCAGTGTGTACACTGTGTGCGGTGTATATAAGCTGTGTGTGGGGTGTATACACAATGTGGGGTGTGTACACTGTGTGCTGGGTATATATGCAGTGTGTGCGGTGTGCACACTGTGTGAAGGGTGCATAAGCAGTGTGTGGGGTGTGACACTGGAAGGTGTCTAAACAATGTGTGGGGCGTGTACACTGTGCGGTTTGTATAAGCATTGTGTGCGGTGTGTACAATGTATGCAGGGTGTATAAGCAGTGTGTGGGGTGTGTAAACTGTGTATGAGGTGTATAAACAGTGTGTGCAGTGTGTATAAGCAGCGTGTGTGGTATGCATATTGTGTGCAGGGTGTAAAAGCATTGTGTGCAGTGTGTACATTTTGTGCGGAATATGTCAGCAATGTGGGGTGTGTACGCAATGCATGAGGTGTGTACACTGTGTATGTGGTGTATAAGCAGTGTGTGTGTTGTGTACACTGTAAGCGGGGTGTATAAGCTGCATGTGCAGTGTGTACACTGTGGGGGTTGTATAAGCAGTGTGTGGGGTTTGTAAAAGCAATGTGTGCATTGTGTACACTGTGTGTGGGATATATAAACAGTGCATGCCATGTGTACACTGTGTGCAGGTTGTATAAGCAGTTTGAGGGCTGTGTATCCAGCAAGTAGGGTGTGTACGCAGTATGTGAGGTGCATACATAGTTTTTGTAGTGTGTGCACTGCATGTGGAATTTGTAGGCAGTGTTCAGGGTATGTGCACAGTGTGTGGGGTGTAGACACAGTGTGCAGGGTGTGTACACAATACACAGGATGTCTTTGCAAACTGCGGACAGTGTATATAGTGTGTGGAGGGTGGTATATGGGATGTGCACACAGTGTGGGGTGTATACACAGTACATAGGGAGTGTACATAGTGTGCAGGGTGTGTACACAGTACATGGGCTATGTACATAATATCTGGGGTGTACACAGTATGGGGTGTGCACACAGTACAAAGGGTGTGTACACAGTGTGTGTGGTGTGTACAGGGTTTCTTACCCTTCTTTCTCCTCTCGGTGAGCTGCTTTCTCCTGTTGAGCCACCAGTCGATCCTGGGCCTCCTGAAGCTCCTGTTGGATCTGCTCCAGCTGACTCTCCAGCTGCTGATTGGTCAGTTTAAGCATCTCGATCTCAGTGATGCCCTCGTCCTGTTTACTGCGCAGAGAGACAAGTTCCGCCTGTACCTGGGAGGGAGGAACAGACAAAGTGACCACGTTCAATAATCAATGAAAATGTAATCTTGAAAGAAAGTGTATTTTAACCACCTCTTTGAACCTCCCTCATTCTATGGTTCTCTCAGTATGTCATTCTATCTCCTTCTCTCTCTTCTCTGGTATCCCTGCCTTTCCCTCACTCTCTCTTCCTTTCAGTCTCTCCATCTCACTCTGCATTTAACTCCTTTAGATTTTTGACTCACAGTGAGCTGAATTTTCCCTGCTGGGTCACAAGCCTCACGTGGTCTCAACTCTGGCTTGAGACCCCAGAAGTCAGGTCACTCATGAAATTGCTGGAAGCCACTAATGAAGCAGGGTACCTCCAGCAGCCCTATGCAATTAAGGATGGTGTGTGGACCAGGAAGGTGGGAGGCCCAATAGCAATGGTATAATTGTCTCTGAAACAGGACCTTCGTCATTCCAAATGGAAGTGGAAAACTGGATTGTTCGAAAACATGTGGATCATCTAAGAAGTAGAGAGACACTTCAACTACCAGTTACTCCACCTGACATTGAATTCAAACCTTTGATCCCTGAGGTGCCAGATCGACATAGAATAGACACACCTGATGTCTCTGTCGAAGTAAATAATTCTGACCTGCCATTGTCTAAGGATGTCCCTGATGCTGCAGTTCCTGGTCCAGTCAATCCAATGGTAGAATCTCAAATTGTAGAGCTACATCGCTCTACCCGAATTAGAAAACTACCTCAAAGACTTAATCTATAATTGCATGAACTGTGTGTATATGTATGTGATATGGATTAAGATATTCTTGTAAATAAAAGATGTGAAAAAAAAGGGGGAGGAATGTAGTGATTGTGGGTAAAACCTTTCATCCTGTTTTAGGGATTATGATTGTGCCACTGTATCAGCCCTAAGCGCGGGTAATCTTAGGGGCAGAGCTTTCCATTCGTAGACCTGGTACAAGCATCTAGCTTCATCAGGGACTCTGTAAATAAAATTTACTGTTTCTATTAAGAAACCTGTCAGGTACACCGAGTTTATTACAAAAAGAAAGTTGGTGAGGCATGAGATTCAGGGAGTGCGGGGGGGTGGGGGCAGTTCCAGGACTTAGGGCCAAAGCAACTGAAGGCATGGACACCCGTAGTAGAGTGATTAATATTGAGGAAGAGGCCAGGGCTAGGCAGACAGCTGATGGCTGAGGCTTTGTGGGCTGATGAGTAAGGGAATGAGCCCCTCTGTTTGGTCCAATTAAAGAGGAAGCTGCTGGCCAGCAATGGTTACCTGTTCTGTTGGACCTGCTGCTCCATCACTCCACAAGGCCCCTTGCTTTTCTTCAAAGACAGCCTCTCCATCTTTAACAGCGCTCATATCGACTTCTTGTCTGGTAACCTTTGAACTTTGTATCCCAGAATCCTCCAGTGCCTGCTGCGGCAGGGGTTCTTCTTCAATCGAGATGATGCGGCTCACGTGACCCGCACTCTCCCAATTGCTCTGAAGCCTGTTGAATGGGTGTAATGTGAGAAACAAAAGGACGCTGCATTAGTCCAAGGCTAGCAATCACGTCACCAGGGTTTAAATAATGAGAACAGGTTGCATGAATTTGTTTGCATTCCTTTGAGTTTTGGAAGGTTGAGGATTGAGGTGTTTAAGGAATTTGAGCAGGTGAATAGAGAGAAAATTTGGTGGGAAATCAAGAACGAAAGAACATTATCTTAAAACGAAAGCCAGTATGAAGAGGAGTGAAATCAGGAAGAACATTTCCACACAAACAGTAGTGAAAATCTGGAATTCACTCCCCTCAAAAGGCTATGGATACTGGGGAACAATTGGAGTTTGTGCTATTGAGATTGATCGAGCAAAGGCAAAAGAGAAAATAGCAAAGATCCTCAAGGGACTTGAGAATATGTATTAGATCTATAATGTATATGTATATATATATATATATAAAATAAATATTTATATAAATATATCTTTCAACGCTTTTGAATCAGTTAGAATCTAACAGCAGTTGGCTTCCAATATGCAACAGCCATATTAGGCTCTGGTTGAGTGGTATGAGGTGGTGTTGGGGGCTGAAGGGTTCTAGATGGTAGAGATAAGTCACTTACCACTTTGGCCATACATCCCCCTGGCTGGTGTCAGAATCCTTTCTCTGCCTGACCTCTATCTGAAATGGAGAACCAGTGATTATAAAAAATAAGGCAGCTAATGCACAATCCCTTAGTCCACAGTTACCATCCACTCAATGTCTGTCATTCTCATTTGAAGACATGTTGCTTCAGTAGTTGTTCTGTTCCATACAGCTCACACCTTATCCGCATTCAAGATGGGTGAAGTCATGTTCTCCAGAAAAACTACAGTTTATATTAGAAGTTAAGAATATGAGAACTTATAAAATGTCAGAGCACTAGAAACCTAGTCTTCAAAATCCACAACTCTAGACCTTCTAGAATAGAATAATTGGGCAGAATCACCCGGTCCCATTGGCGTCAGCTGTCATGGCGGGCGTGAGTGGACAATATGGCGAGAAGACCAAAAATCAGTTTTATGCCGTGGTAAAACCAGTTTGCGATCATCTGCTCCACCTGTCAATGGTGGGCCATGGTTTCTGCTGCCACATGTTGGGAACCTAATTTCAATATTTTAGAAGCTCATTATAAGCCCTGCTCACCGGAATCATCCCCCCCCTCGCTGGATCAATTGGATGCCAATGTGTTTCACAGCTGTACATAAACAACGTGCACCTGGTGGGCTGCACTTCACTTAGGACTTTGAGTTTGTTTGCCTACCTTGCTTCGGGCAGCGCTCATAGTCATCAGCGCCAGGCTTCACAGACAGCACCACATCACTTTTAGAGGGGCTCACGGGCAGGTCTCCACCTACCAGATCAGCCATAAGGCGTGGGTGGCTTTTCAACAGCTGCAGGTCTAGGGCTTGGTTGGGGAAGGGGGAGAAGTGGCCTCAGGCAAGGGAAGAGGCTGCAGGGTGATGCTGTATTGAGTAATGAGGGTATCCCATGTGGGGGCACATGTTGATCTGTGCAAGTGGCCTCAAGATGATGAGGACTGAGGAGGCAGACTCCAGAGGAGATGAGGCCAGGTGGAGATGTGGGAGTGTGTGAGAGAATGAGTGGTGATGTCCCTTGAGCTGGCAGTGAGTGAGATGCCAGTGAATATGTGATGGGCTTGTGAGTGTGTGAGTTTAGAGCGATGAGATGGTTACCTTACCCTTGCTGCTCGGATGAGATCATTCATCCTCTTTCTGCACTGAATGGCCAACCTCTTCTGTGCAGCATTGGCACTGACCACCACTGCCAGCACGTACCAAGGCGGAGTGGTGAGATTGCTGGACATCTTGTGGCCAGAGCGGGGATGAAGGACATCATGGTGGGCCTCCAAAAGGCATTCCAGTGATGGGTCACTGAAGTATTCTTGGCTTTCAGGGCCATGTCTTTACTGGAGCAGTGCTGTGCTACAAACATTGAGAACTCAATGTGCGGCTACAGTTTAGATATGGCACCTGGAGTGAGGAAACAGTGATGTAAAGGCATGGTGGGCTATTCAGAGGCCACCTGCCAGTGAGATCATGTGTTTCCTATGGTTGCATAATTAATGAGGCAGGAAGTGGGCGATACAGTGCGTAAACCCGCCACTGCGGCCGGTGGGTAAAACATCATTTTTTACATCTGCTGCCACACTTGGTGCAAATCTGGGATGATTCCCCCGATGGAATTATAGAATGATTACAACACAAAAGGGGGCCATTCTTCCCACTGAGCCCATGTTGGCTCCTTTACAAGACCAATCCAGATATTCCCATACTCTCCCCAACCTTTTTTCAATAGTCCTGCTATATTTTCTCCCTCAATTCCCTTTTGAAGGCCACAATTGAACTGGCCACTACACTCTTAAGCAGTGCATTCCAGATCCTAACCACTCGCTATGTAAAAAAGGTTTTCCTCATGTCATCTTTGGTTCTTTTGCAAACCACCTTAAATCTGTTCTATGGTTCTCAACACTTGCACCAATAGGAACAGTTTTTCTGTATCTTCTCTGTCCAGAGCCCACAGGATTTTGAATATGCCTAGCAAATCTCCTGTCAGTCATTTCTTCTCTAAGAAAACATTTAGATTTCATTTGATGTTAGCTGCCAATTTCTTCTCATACTTTCCCTTTGCTGCTCATATTTCTTTTTTCACTTTCCCTTGGAACCTTCTATATTCAGCCTGAATTTCAACTGCATTGTCAACCTGTCATCTGTCATACATACTCTCTTACAGTTTTATATTACTCTCCAACTCCTTCTTCATTCACGAAGCTCTGGATTTGTGTCTCCAACCTTTCCCCCTCTTGGGAATGTAGTGAGACTCTACCCAAACTATCTCCTTTTTTAAGGCAGCCCATTGTTCAGTTACAATTTATCTGCCCATATTTGATTTCAACTTATCTGGGACTGATCCATTCCTACTCCATTGAAATTGGTCATCCCCCAGTGATTTTTTTTACTCTGGTTTTTTGTTTTTATATTCCATAGTTAATCTAAACCTTATGATATTATGATCACTGTTCCCCTACTGACAATTGATTGACTTGACCCACTTCATTCCCCAGAACCAGATCCAGCAATGCCTCCTTCATCATTGGACTGGAGACATACTGATGTAGAAAATTCTCCTGAACACACCCTCGAAACTCTTGCTGTACTACTATCCCAGTTTATATTCAGATAATTAAAGTCCCCCATTTTACCTACTCCATAGTTCTTACAAACTCTGTAATTTCCTTGGAAATTTGTTCCTCTGCATCTTTCACACTGGTTGGTAGCCTGTGGAATACACCCAGTAGTGCAATTATATCTATATTGTCCTTAGCTCTAACCAAATAGATTCTGTCCTTGAACCCTCTGGGGCATCCTGCTCTCCAATGCCATAATATCATCCTTAATCAATACTGCCTTATTTCCTTCCCTATCTTTCCTGAACACCTTGTATCTAGGAATATTTAATTCCCAGTCCTGCCCTTTTCTGAGCCAGATTTCTGTTATCACCATGACCTGCAGTTCACCAATCTTATTTACCATGTTTCATGACCTTTTACATACATGCACTATAAATGTAATTTAGACCTTATTGCATTCTCTCTTACTCTGACCCCACCTAATACCTTACTATTTCTTACTCTAGTGCTATTTCTTACAATTCTCTGTGCATCTTGTTTCTCTGTCTTTAATGTTACCTCTTGGAACCCATCCCTCTACTTAGTTTAAACCGTCCCCAATAACATTAGCAAACATTTGTCCCAGCTGGAAATAAGGTATTCAGGAAAGATAGAGGAAGAAAGAAAGGAGGAGGGGTGGCAAGAATGATTAAGGGAAATATTACAGTGCCGCTGGATCAGTCAAAGATAGAGGTTATTTGCTATCGTTAAGAAACTCTAGAGATTACTTCATTAGCAGGTGGATCCCACAGAGAAACAAAAGGGACGGTGACAACATTGATATGGAATTGGGTCATTGACAGGGAACAGAGAGCAGTGGTGAACGGTTGTTTTTTTGGTCTAGGGGAAGGTTTAGAGTGGAGTTCCCCAGGGTTGGTGTTAGGATCCCTTCTTTTCCTGATATATATTAATGACTTAGGTCTTGGTGTGCAGGGGACATTTTCAAAATTTGCAGCTGGTACAAAACTTGGAAGTATTGTGAAGCTGGATAGTGATAGACTTCAAGAGGACACAGACACAGGTGGAATGAGCGGCCAAGGGGAAAATGAATTTAATGCAGAGAAGTGTGAAGTGATTAATTTTGATAGGAAGGACAATGAGAGGCAATATAAAATAAAGGATATTATTTGACAGGGGGTGCAGGAGCAGAGAGACCCATGTATCTACGTACATAAATTGTTGAAGTTGGCAGGGCAGGCTGAGGGATTGGTTAAAAAGGCATATAGAATCTTGGGCTTTATTAATAGAGACACTGAGTACAAAATCAAGGACGTTATGGCGAATGTTATAAAACACTCGTTCAGCCTCAGCTGGACTATTGCATCCAATTCTGGACACTCTTTTGGAAGGATGTGAAGATGCTGGAAAGAGAGCAGGAAAGATTCACGAGAATGGTTCCAGGGATGAGGGACTTTAGCTATATAGATAAATTGGAGAAGCTGGGACTGTTCTCTTTGGAGAAGAGAAGGCTGAGAGGAGATTTAATAGAGATGTTCAAAATCACGAGGGGTCTGGACAGAGCAGATAGGGAGCAGCTGTTCCCATTGGTGGAAGGAATGAGAACCAGAGGACATGGTTGAAGATAATTGGCAAAAGAACCAACGGTGACATGAGGAGAAACATTTTTACACAATAAGTGGTTGGGATTTGGAATGCATTGCCTGAGAGTCCATTGGAGGTTTTCAAAAGGAAATTGGATAATTAACTGAAGTGAAAATATTTGCAGTGCTACAGGGAAAATGTGGAGGCAAGGGACTAGCTGATTTGCTTTTACAGAGAGCAGGCATGGACACAATGGGCTGAATGGCCTCCTTCTGTGCTGAAACCATTCTATGATTCTATATTTAATACTCCTTTTTGAGCCCGGTCTCCATTATTGCAACATCAACATATTGCCATGTGGCTACGTGTGCCTGCAGCTCACTGACCTTATTTACCACACTCTGTTCAGTTACATATAGGCACTGTAAATCTGAATTAGATCTTACTGTATTTCCTCCTCATCTGACTCCACCTAATACTTCCTTATTTCTTACTCTAGTACTTTTTTCTTCTCTTAATCCTTTGTGCTCCTTGTACTATATACTATATCCTGGTTCCCATCCTCCTGCCAGGTCAGTTTAAACCCTCACCGACAACACTAGTAAAGCATCCCACTAGGACATTGTCCTATGTCCCACATCCCCCAGAATGAGTCCCAGTGTCCCAGGCATCTAGCACCCTACCTCCTGCACCATCTCCCTAGCCACACAGTCATCTGGCCTATCCTCCTATTTTTCTATACTTACTATAGCATGGCACCAGGAGTAATCTGGAGATTACTGCCTTTGAGGACCTGCTTAGTAACCTCATTCCTAGCTCCCTAAAATCTTCCTGAGGCCCTCTTTCTACATATGTCATTGATACTGATACAGGACACACATATCAGTGGATGTGTTGGTTGTCATCTTCCAAAATTCTGTAGATTCTGGAACTGTCCCAGAACATTGGAGGGTGGCAAATGTAACCCCACCATTTAAAAAAGGAAGGAGGGAGAAAACAGGGAATGACAGACCTGTTAACCTAACATCAGAGTGGGGAAAATGCTAGGGTCTATTATAAAGGATGTGATAACAGGACACTTAGAAAATATCCAACGGGATTAGACAAAGCCAGCATGGATTTATGAAAGTGAAATCATGTTTGACAAACCTACTGGAGTTTTTTGAGAATGTAACTAGCCGAATAGATAAGGAAGAGCCAGTGGATGTGGTGTATTTGGAATTTCAGAAAGCTTTTAATAAAGTCCCACATAAGAGGTTAGTGTATAAAATTAAAGCAGATGGGATTGGGAGTAATATATTGGCATGGATTGAGAATTGGTTAGCAGACAGGAAACTGAGAGTAGGAATAAATGGGTATTTTTCAGAGTGGCAGGCAGTGACTAGTGCAGTACTGGAGGGATCAGTGCTTGAGTCCCCGCTATTCATAATATATATCAATGATCTGGATTAGGGAACCAAATATAATATTTCCAAGTTTACTGATGACACGAAACTTGGTGGGAATGTGAGTGGTGAAGAGGGTGTTAAGAGGCTTCAAGGTGATTTAGACAGGTTGAGTGAGTGGGCAAATACATGGCAGGTGCAGTATAACATGGACAAGTGTGAAGTTATCCACTTCAATAGGAAAAACAGAATGGTAGAGTATTATTTCAATGGTGATAGATTGGGAAATGTTGATGTACAAAGGGACCTGGGTGTCCTTGTACACCAATCACTGAAAGCAAGCATGCAGGTGCAGCAAGCAGTTAGGAAGGTAAATGGTCTGTTGGCCTTTGATTGCGAGAGGACTTGAGTACAGGAGCAAGGATGTCTTAGTGCAGCTGTACATGGTCTTGGTGAGACCACACCTGGAGTATTGTGTGCAGTTTTCATCTCCTTACCTAAGAAAGGATATACTTGCCATAGAGGGAGTGCAGTGAAGGTTCACCAGACTGATTTCTGGGATATCAGGATTGGCATATGAGGAGAGATTGGGCTGGCTAGGCCTATATTCACTAGAGTTCAGAAGAATGAGAGGGGATCTCATTGAAACATATAAAATTCCGAAGGGGCTGGACAGACTGGATGCAGGGATGATATTTCCTCTGGCTGGGGGTCTAGAACAAGGGGTCACAGTCTCAGGATCCAGGTTAGGCCATTTAGGACTGAGATGAGGAGAAATTTCTTCACTCAGATGATGATGAACCTGTGGAATTCTCTACCACAGAAGACTGTGGATGACAGGTCACTGAATATATTTAAGAAAGAAATAGATTTCTAGACTCTAAAGATGTCAAGAGGTATGGGGAGAGAGTCATGATCATATTGAATGGGAGAGCAGGCTCGCAGGGCCGAATGACCTCCTCCTGCTCTATATCATGAGGTTGTTCATCCACCCCACCTCAGGGGTGCGATGAACATTGTGATGGGTAGGACCAGAAATTCAGCGTGCAGCAAAAAATCAGTTTTCCTCTAACAGGGAAACAGTTTGCACTTTCCCCCACTTGCTTTTCATGGCGGGTTGAGTTTCCCACTGCTCCATGTCAGGAACTTATTTCGCATCCATTTGCATCTCACGAATGCTCATTAAAAACCCAGCTCCCTGGAATCACGTTCACACTCCAAATCTAATTGCCCCACCGGTGGTTAATTAGACTGGTCTGATTCACGACCGATACAAGTGGCACGTACCTGGCGACCTGCATCTCAGTCACAACTTTGGGGGTTGTACATGCAGTGTTCGCCTACCTTTCACTACACTGCCCTCCCAGCACCCCTGATTTCAGGCCAAGGCTGCTCAGGCAAGACTAGGGGAAGGGATGGGAAGTGGGGAAGGAGGGTGAGTGGGGTGGATGGCACACACTTTACTTGGATGGGGGGAGTGACTGGTGCCCAGGAGGGAAGGGGTGGACAGAGACATATGACCGGGGCTTGGGGTTGGGGGGGGTGGCGAGATTTAAAGGAAGAGGGGGCATTAGTGTAAGGCAGTCCTGGGGCAGTGTATAGCACGTAGTCAGGGCCAGAAATTAAAGGTAGTGCTGGGACAGTGTGCACCATGCCGAAAGGCTATGCCTGGCACACATGTCTTGGTCCCAGGGAGGGGGAGGGCCTGTCTGTGCTGTATCAGTCATGCACAGCATGGCCGGCAGGGCATGGTCAGTCCCTCACACATTAGGCTCTTGGGGGTTGGCGGCTTGATACTGGGCAGCAGGTGGCACAGTCACAGTTGGAGGAGGCATCTGCAGCTTGTAGATGGGGAACTGGTAGGTAAGGTGGGGGGCAAGCGATGATCTCATGGAAGGGGGTCCTTGTAGGACACTATACTTAGGATCTCAAGATGGGGAGGGGTCAGGGTGACATGGCTCATGGGGACATGCACAGAAAATGGTTCGGGGAGGGCAGGGATGTCTACAAGAATAACGATGGGCTTAGGGTAAGAGGGGGAGGAAGGAGAGTGGTCGGAGGGAGGGAAATTTGAACATGATGTTCTTCCAGGACGAAAGGATACACTTAGATGGTGACAGGAAGGGGGGTGCTCTTTGGGGGTGTGGGGGTGGGGGGCGAGTTGGGGGTATGGGTTGGAAGCTGCTCTCACAATAGAAATGGAGCAGCACCATTTCAACAGCCAATGTAAAGACACAGTTGAAAAATAAACTTGGAAAAAAATCACCAGGGCAGGGGTTTGAGGGCTTGGAGGAGGAGCCGACTACTACACTTTTAGGCTGATTGGAGGGGCACTCTAATAATTACCGCTTCAGGACATGGAGAGCAAGGCTCAGCTGAGACATGTTAGGAAGACTCAAAATGTCAACTGAAGGATTTGGGCACCTTAACACATGGGGCAGCATTTTGCCCTTGGAGGGTGGGCTTGGCAGGCAGGAGCAGTCGGGAAGGCAACCACTGCCCATGATCGGCACCGGACCGCGATTTCATGCTGGCAGGCCAACGAAGGACCGCCCAGCGTGAAACACGAGGAGCGGTGCTCAGAGCTGCCTGTACAGGCTGGGAGAGTGGGGTGAGCGCAAACTTATGTGTGAGTGCACACTTCATAATCTCCCTGAGGCACAGAGCTGCTTCAGGGACATGAAGCATTGTTAAAAAATAAAGAAAATGAAAATGTAATAAAACATGTCCCCTCATGTGACTCTGTGCAGTAGCTTGCAAGACTCTGTCACATGAGCAGGGACATGCTATTAATTCAATTGTAAAACTTTTATTTTATTTGTATTTGATTTTGGAAACCTCATCCCGCCTGTGGATGAGGTTTCCAAAAATATGCAAAGGCCGCTTGGCCTTTTCACCTGCCCGCCAATCATTAGGTTGGATAAGCAGTGAAAAATTTAATTTAATTGATTATTTAATGGCCTTAACAGGCCTTTTAATTGTCAGCAGGTGCGCTGCCAGCTCTGGTGCCCGCCCGCTAACCGAGCTATCATGCAACTGTACGTTGATGCAGGCGCACTCCAGCAGATCGGGCGCACACCCACCCGCCAAGCAAGATTTTCTGCCCGTGGTGTGCATTAGCTTGCAAGAATCCATTACAGCTTGGGGCCAAATGTTGATTGGGTTTGAATAACCATTTGTCCCTCCCATAGGAACATGAAAAGGTCAGAAGGATCAAACTGTAAAGGGGCAACAACTAAAGAGCATAAGCAAAGTGCTCCAAAGACCCCGACACATTGCAGTTGGGAGGTTCAGGGTTTACACGGTTCAGCAATTACAGTCATTACATTAGTGTAAGGCTGGGCTCTAGTCCACTCCAAAGGGGGCAGCCTGGCAGTGCCCTGACTCAGGCTCAGAGCGCCTTGCTGTACTCATCCAGATCCAACCCCCAATGTGCTGTCACTCCTGGGCTGGGGAGGGGTAAAGTCAGTTACCAGTGATCCTGTGCTACAGCTGCAAGGGAGGATCTGGGGATGGGATACCTGGAATGAGGGCAGCCCAAGCGCTTCACAATGAATCCCTCACTTGGCGACAGAAGGTGATCATTGCAGGGTTATGTTCAATCATGTCTCTAATCACTCTCCCCACAGAGACAAGGAAGAGTGCAGAATGCTGGCAGCAGGCAATGCTGCCTTCTTCATGGTTTTCATACAACTGAGGAGGAGAAGAAGGGTCCATCACTGTCAGGCAGGGCAAAGGGAAGAGGCTCACCCTGAGGAACATGGGCCAGAGAGGCCACATTATGACCCAGGAACTGAGGAGGGACTAATTCCATAGAGGCATTTGACGACACGCAGGATGTACCGAAGATGCCTCTCATACTTGCAGATGAGCGAGAGACAGTGCAGTAGACACCTTCATTTGTCCAGACATGTGGTGGCTCACATCTCCCACATTCTTCAGGAGGATCTCACGCCGCATAGAGCCCAGTGGCTCTAAAGGTGACCGCCACACTCAATGTTTTAGCAAGTGGTTCATTCCAGGGCTCCATTGGGAACGTTTATGGAATATCACAATCCTCTACTTATAAATGCAGTAGCAACACGAGTGGTATTCGCCACTAACAGGATGCTGCCGTCAAGCCAAAAAGATGTTCTGCCTATTACACAAATGAGTCATGTGGTATATGAATTTCAGTGCCAGTGTGATGCTAGGTATGTAGGTCGTACATCCCAAAGACGGGTGGATTGTATCAAGCAGCATGTCCCAGCCACTGTTCACAATGGGCAGGGTACAGACTGTACCCAACCATCTCGTGCTTGCAAAACTCAAAGCACAGTGTCCAACATTAGATGTGATTCTGCGATTGGACAACATTTATTAAATAATCCTCAATGTGCTAAGAATTATGCTGACAACCAATTTAAGATTGTCAGTCAGGCTCACAGTGTGGCTCATTTACATACACTGGAAGCTACATATATTAATACAGATAGAAAGAACATGTACTCACATTGCACCTGTTTCAGCTAAACAAAATAAGTGACAGCTATTTGCTGACTCATTCCTCAGGGCATTGCCTTGACCAATCAGGCTCAAGCTGCCTGGTTTAAATTTCAAACAATGCTTGGCAGTTAACTGTTGGTCACCATCACTGGTGCATTCTCTATAGCAATGCGTCTACCAATCAGAGTCCACTTGCCAACCAATCAACACTCTCTTCTCATATAGTGTAAATTGTTGTTTTCTCCCTGTATTGGTAACCTTGTGGAGTCCTGATGAACATACAGCAAAATGCTTTGCATGTCTCTTTTTTCAGCAATACTCAAGTTCTATACTACCAAAAAACTATTTATCTCTTCTTTAGAAGCCCAACATTGACCAAAACCCAGCCCACTAGAACACCAACTCTCCCAATGAAGCCTCTCCCTCCATGACACTACCTCAGTCTGCCACTTGAGCTAATCCTGCAAGAACCCTAGCTCTTCTATCAAAACCCTTCTTTCTAAAATGTTCTACACGTATCGAGTTTTGGGAACTCTTTTATTGTCGGGACAGGAAATACAAAACTTAACAGAAGATCACATTTCTGCTGAACAGCCAGAATGTTAGGTCTTAGATTTAAAATTGTCCTTTGAATTCAAATGGTATGTCCCTTCCGTGAGTTTATATGAACATTACACTTCCCAGGGAAACAGGCATTTCAATAAAACATCACCTAGATTGTACTTGTCTCCGAATTCAAATCAGAAACAAACATTAAGCAATGCAAACTACCAAATTACAATGTTTTCTCCATCACATTTACATTGAACATTATTTCAGTTTCGAGGAACATAGAAACAGGAATCACTGCTTAACCTTCCAAGTTCCAGGGAATACAACCACAATTTGTGTAATCTCTCCTCATAATTTATATCATGGAGTCCAGCTAGCATTCCAGTAGAACCCCCTCCAAAGCCAATGTATCCTTCCTAACTGAAAACAGTACTGCAGCTGAGGTACATCTAGGACTTTGTATAGATGTAGCATAACATCTACCCCCTTGTATTCTAGCCTGCTAAAACAAAGTCCAGGCTTTTTGATTATTTTCTATAATTGTCTGTGACATTTGACCTCAAGGCTATTTGGTTCTCCACTGTTATTAGATTTTCACAATCTAGAAAGTACTCTGGAAACCCTTTTTAGGTCCAAAGTTGTTGACCTCACCCTTAGCTGTATGGAAATCCATTTGCCACAGTTTTATACATTCACTTCATCTATTAACAACTTTTTGCAATTTTTTTGCTTCCACCTACACTGCTTACAGGACCGGTTTGCTCAGCTGGCTAGATGGCTAGTGTGTGGTTCAGAATAAGGGCAACAACATGGGATTGATTTCCTTTCTGGCTGATAGACTTGGAACCTGCCTCCTCGCCTGCCCCATGCTTGATGCGGAGTGATGCCCCTCGAGCTAAATAACCAACTGTCTCCCCCGGATACTGTGACTAATAACCTACCTACCTGCTCACGCAGCAGCCTACATGTGCGTCACTGGACAACTTGGACATGTGACTTTCTGTCCCATCATCTGAGTCATTAATGAATACAGTAAATAGCTGAGGCCCCAACAGTTCCTAGTCACATTCTGCCAATTTAAGTGCCTGTCCCAACACTCTGTCTCCTGCCACTCAGCCATTCACACAGGTCAATAATTTATATCCATTTCATAAGGTTCAAATTTAGCTCACAGTCTCTCACAATTAATTTTATCAAATGCTTCTGGAAGTCCATATCAATTTCCAATGATTTAGAAGCAGTCTATTTATAGAATTAAAGATATTATGTCCGTCCCTCATTACCTGTGGATCAGCTTCACTGGAACGCAGTCCTTCACTGCTGGGAGGTTGATCCCGCTCTCTGTAATAAATTTATTATTGTTATTGTTATGCTTATTCACTCACGGCTCCTCAAGCCCACATCCCAGATCCAGTCCTCTCTTCTTGCTGTTCATCAGGGTCTTGCAGAGGTTGGGAACCACAGTCACTGCCCGTAACGGTATGAGGCTGTGCCCGGTGTTCACACTGCCTCTGTGTATGCAATGTGTCGGGTATGCACACAATGTGCAGGGTGTGTACAGAGTGAAAAGGTTGTGTACACAATGTGCGGGTTGTGAAACAGTGTGCAGGGAGTGTACACCGTGAGTGGGTTGGTACACAGTGTCTGCATGTGTACGCAGTGTATGGGTATGTACGCAGTGTATGGATGTGTGTTCTGTGTATGGGTATGTACGCAGTGTATGGGTGTGTGTGCTGTGTATGGGTGTGTATGCAGTGTATGGGTGTGTATGCAGTGTATGGGTATGTATGCAGTGTATGGGTGTGTGTGCAGTGTATGGGTGTGTACACAGTGTATGGGTATGTACGCAGTGTATGGGTGTGTGTGCTGTGTATGGGTGTGTATGCAGTGTATGGGTGTGTACGCAGTGTATGGGTCGGTATGCAGTTTATGGATGTTTACAGTGTCTGGCTGTTTACACTGTGCATGGGTATGCATGGTGAATGGGTACGCACACAGTGCATGGGTATGTACGCAACGTATGGGTGTGCACGCGCTGTATGGGTGTGTATGCAGTGTGTGGTGTGTACAGGGCTTCTTACCCTTCTTTCTCCTTGAGATGAGCTGCTTCCTCCTGTTGAGCCACCAGTCGATCCTGGGCCTCCTGAAGCTCCTGCTGGATCTGCTCCAACCGACTCTCCAGTTGCTCATTGTTCAGTTTGAGCATCTCAATCTCAGTGATGGCCTCATCCTGTTTACTGCGCAGAGAGACAAGCTCAGCCTGTACCTGGGAGGGAGGAACACACAAACCTATGATTATAATCCTCAGGATGACAACACACTATCAGAGATCTTGGGATTAAACGATGGTTTCAGGTGAGTAAATCCCTTCATCACAATCGATCCCATTGTTACAGAAATTACCCAATCTCCTGGTGTCAGACACCCATCTTCCACCTGTTTTAGCTGTTGCTTACCCACTAGATAGAGGAGGATTCCTGCCACATATATTACTCTCCACAACCTAGATCTTATGCCCCAATGCCCGTGGCTATATCTGAAAGTATTATTTTGGTTTTCCTATATCTGAGCTGTACCCTTTCTGTGTCTCATATAAAATAGGAGCGGAGTTAGGCCATTTGGCCCATTGAGCCTGTTCCACCATCCAATAAGATCATGGCTGATCTGATTGTGGCCTTAACTCCATTTTCTTGCCTGTTCCACATAACCTTTGACTCCCTTGTCGATCAAAAACCTGTCTTTCTTGGTCTTGAATATATTCAATGACCAGCATCCACTGCTCTCTGGGGAAGAGAATTCCAAAGACTAACGACCCTCTGAGAGAAGAAATTCCCTCTCACCGCCATCATAAATGAGAGATCCCTTATTTTTAAATTGTGTCCCCTAGTTCTACATCCCTCCACAAGAGGAAACATCCTCTCTGCATCTACCTTGTCAAACCCCTCCAGAATCTTATATGTTTCAATAAGGTTACCTCTCGTTCTTCTAAACCCCAGTGAGATTAGGCCTAACCTGCTCAATCTTTCCTCTTAAAACAACCCTTCATCCCAAGAAACAGCCTAGTGAACCTTCTATGAACTGCTTCCAATGCAAATATATCCTTGCGTAAGTGAGAAGACCAAAACGGTACACAGTGTTCCAGGTGTGCTCTCATCAATGCCCTGTACAGTTTTGGCAAGACTTTCCTACTTTTATATTCCATCCCTCTTTGCAACAAAGGCCAACATTCCATTGCCTTCCTAATTACTTGCTGCACCTGCATGCTGACTTGTGTGATTCATGTGCAAGGACACCCAAATCCCTCTATAACGCAGCATTCTGCAGTCTCTCACCATTTAAATAATATACTACTTTTCTATTTTTCCTGCCAAGGTGGACAAGTTCATATTTTCCCACATTATACTCCACTTGTCAAACTTCTGCCCACTCACTTAACCTGTCTATATCCCTTTGCAGACTCCGCATCCTCTTCACAACTTGCTTTCCTACCTATCTTTGTATCATCAGCAAATTTTCCTACAGTCAGTCTCTTCATCAAAATCATTCATATGGATCATAAATAGTTGAGGGCCCAGCACTGATCCCTGTGGTACTCCACTAACTATAGTTTACCAACATGAAAAAGACCCATTTTTCCTGACTCTTTTTTTCCTGTTAGCCAATCTTCTCTCTATACTAATATATTACCCCCAATATCATGAACACTTATCTTGTGCAGTAACCTTGTTAGTGCACATGTGGTCTCAAACCAGTGGCCCTACCACACCAGATATTTCTAATCTCACACAGATACAATAATGGATCTGCTTGCAGTACTGTTTCATCTGAATGCTTCATCTACTTAATGACAATCGTCACTTTTTGACACATAAGATATCATAGAATATACAGTAAAAGGAGGGAGAAAGATTTTACACACAGCAACCTCTAAATCAGTCTAACATGGTATATTGATATATCAGCAATCTCATACAGCAGAGGACTCAATGAGACTCTCTCCACATCTCCAGAACCTGATCTAATGAGTTTTTCTTTCAGTTCCAGTTTCTTCCAATCATATTCCACACTCCTCCTTTCTCTTTACTCACTTCACTGCAGGTTTTTATATCCAAGACAAATTCTTTAGATTCATTGGGATTTAAAGCAGATGTTGCTACACTCAGGACAACTTTCTGATTGGTTTCAATAGTTGAGTGCAAAATGGGCAGAGCTTTTATTTTTGTATTATTCTTACATGTGGTATGGACATTTCTGGGAAGGCCAGTAATTATTGCCCATCCCTACTTGCCCTTGAACTGAGTGGCTTGTTGTTGCCTCTCATTGTCAGAGGCTAACTAGGATTTCCAGTCAGGCTGCAAACCCCCTGAGGTGTCATGAACTAGACCATCTGCCGGGGGAAGTGGCCTCCCAGTGGCAGGCCGGAGGGGGAGGTGGCTGGTACTCCAGGCAGGTTTCCCTCCCTGCCTGACTAGCTCCAGCTGTGGTCACAGGCAGCCCACCCCCTCCACAATGTTGGCCTGGTTGCTAAGGACATTTTTTAATAGAAGTTTATAATATGCAGAAAGGGTGACTCAAAATGGAGGCACCTCTCTCTGTCCCCTGAATTGCAGGCTACATCTCCTCCAGTGCCTCAAGGCCTCCTATTCACCCTCCAACTTTGAGAGCCCACTCACTGTCCTTAATGGGATGGCAAGGCCCCTCTTCTGATCACTAATTGACCAATTCAGAGGGGAATCACTTCCAGAGGATTGTTTTCTACACAGTGTGGGGTCATAACCCCTATTTGACCCCAACACTGGGGTCCTGACCCATAAAGGAAAATCCTGCCCTTGGCAGAAGGGAGTAGAATATGGAACTTGTTCCCACTCAGTATAGTCAAGCTGAATAAAATAGATACATTTCAGGGGAAGCAACATGAGGGAGAAAGGAATAGAAGAAAATGTTGATCAAGTTAGGTGAAGTAAGGCGGGAGGAAGCATGTGTGACACAAAAAGACCAACATATAGGGGCCAAATGGCCTGGTTTGTGCTGTAAATATCTAGTATAATTCTATGAATTCAGGCCCCATTAGCTCCTCTTTTCACTCTTAATTAACCTGGCATTTTCTACCAATTTCCTTTCGATGTTTTTGTTTTGGGTTTTCTGGTTGTCAAGAACATTCGATCAATGAGGGAGTTGAGGCCTATTGGGCAGGCAGGAAAGCAGAGGTGAGGCCATGATCAGATCAGCCATATTCTTATTGAATGGGAGACGAAGGCTCGAGGAGCCGAATGGCCTACTCCTGCTCCTATTCCTTATGTTCTTATTCTCAGCCAGGTCCATAAAAGCCACTAGTTCTCTTCTAGCTGCTGATGAGACATTATGTGTCATCAATGCCTTTGGTCTTCACTTCAGATTTTTTAGCGGCTCCCAGTTCATCAATTTGCCACAGCTAGACTTCAACTCGAGGAAGAGGAGTTCAGGGTGGACAGACATTGCACATGTGGAGGGGACTATTTAACATGTGGTAGGTGACTAACACGTGGGGACACACATCTGGCTTACCTGTGTCCGTGCCTGTGCCAGATGTTGCACTTCCTCCTGTTTGCTGTCTAACTCCTTTTGCAAATCCTGGCTCTGAGTGTGGAGCTTCACAATATTCTAAAAGGATAGAGAGAAATGTGTCCTTACTGGAGGACTGCATGGTAGCTGTAAGTGTAGTGGATATACTGCTGAACTAATAATCCAGAGAAGAAGAGCTCTATTCCCACCACTACAGTTTGAGAATTTGAAAAAAAAAATGGAAATAAGGCTGGGGGACAATGAAGCTGTCAGCTTGATGGAAAAATCCAACTAGTTCATTGATATCCCAGTAATGTTAACCCCACCATCTCATAAGTCATGAAGCAAAGTCAGAAAGAGTTGGTATAAAAATCATGAGATTTTTTTTTGAAACATATACCAAAATAAATTGACAGTTGGTTTATAAACCTCATTAGTGCCTCATTTATTTATCAAACCTTCCATATGATGAATTGACCACTAGGTCACAACCTCTTGCTACAAGGACACTGGCAAGATAGATATGAAGATGGCAGATAAGGACACTGACAACTGGGAGACGGGCGCTGCTAGCTGTGACCTCAGGAGGCTGACTGTTTGGAAGGGGTTGATTTTCTACCTCAACTCCACTTTCCTGCCCGCTCCCCATATCCCTTGATTCCCTGAGAGATCAAAAATCTGTCTATCCCAGCCTTAAATATATTCAACATTGGAGCTTCCACAACCTTCTGGGATAGGCAATTCCAAAGGTTAATCATCTTTTGAAGAAATTTCTCCCCATCTCAGTCCTAAATGATCCACTGCTTATCCATGGCTAGTTTGTTCTCATATTCTATTTTTTCTCTTTTTGGTCACCATTTGCAAGTAATACACTCCCAAAACTCAGACTTACTACTGCTTAAATGGGGAGATGGTGGTGTAGTGTTAATGTCACTGGAATAATAATCCAGAAGCCCTGGTTAATGCTGTGTGGACAAGGGTTCAAATCCTACCAAGGCAGCTGGTACAATTCAAATTCAACTAATAAATCTGGAATTAAAAGCGAGCCTCAGTAATTGCTATCACAAATCATTGTCAATTGTTGTAAACATGCATCTGATTCATTAATGTCCTTTAAGGGGGTAATCTGGTGGCTTGTGCCAAAATTGGGAGAGCTGTCCTACAGTCTAGTCAACCAACAGTCTGACATTGTCATACTTAACAAATCACATCTTACAGTATCCCAGACACCACCATCATCATCCCTGGGTATGACCTGTCTCAACAGTGGTATTCAGGTATGAGTTGCCCTAGGAGTCCTCAACATTGACTCTGGATATCATGTCAAACATGGGCAAGGTGGGGTGGGGACTTCAACGTCCATTATCAAGACTAGCTTAGTAGCAACACTACTGGCTGAGTCCTAAAGGACAAAGCCGCTTGACTAGGTCTGCAGCAGGTGGTGAGAGAACCAACAAGAGGGGAAGACCTACTTGACCTTGTCTTTAACAATCCACCTGCCGCAGATACATCTGCCCATGACGGTATCGGTAGGAGTGACCACTGCATAGTCCTTGTGGAGACAAAGTCCCATCTTCACATTGAGGATACTCTCCATTGTGTTGTGTGGCACTACCACCATGCTAAATGGGATAGATTTCAAACAGATCTAGCAACTCAAGACTGGGTAACTACGAGGCACTGTAGGCCATCAGCAGCAGCAGAATTGTACTCGAACACAATCTGTAACCTCATGACCTACCATATCCCCTACTTTACTATTATCATCAAGCCAAGGGACCAACACTGGTTTCAGGAAGAGTAGAGGAGGGCATGCCTGGAGCAGCACCAGGTATACTGAAAAATGAGGCATCAACCTGGTGAAGCTACAACACAGGACAACTTGCACACCAAACAGCAAAGTAGCACACAATAAATCTAAGATCAGATCTAAGCTCTGCAGTCCTGTTACACTGAGTTGTAAATAGTGGTGGACAATTAAACAACTAATAGGAGGAGGAGGAGGCTCCACATATATCCGCCTCCTTAACGATGGGGGAGCCCAGCACATCAGTGCAAAAGATAAGGCTGAAATATTTGCAATCATCTTTAGCCAGAAGTGCAGAATGGATGATCCATCTCAGCCTCCTCCTGAGGTCCCAGCATCACAGATGCCAGTCTTCAGCCAATATGACTCATTCCACGTGATATCAAGAAATGGCTAAAGGCACTGGATACTGCAAAGTCTATGGGCCCTGACAACATTCCGGCAATAGTACTGAAGACGTGCACCAGAGCTTGTCATGCCCCTAGCAAAGCTGTTCCAGTACAGCTACAACATTGGCTTCTACCCGGATGGAAAATTGCCCATGTATGTCCTGTAAACAAAAAGCAGGTCAGATGTAACATGACCAATTACAGTCCCATCAGTCTACTCTCCATCATCAGCAAAGTAATGGAATGTGTCGTCAACAGTGCAATCAAGTGGCACTTACCTAGCAATAACCTGCTCAATGATGCTCATTTTGGGTTCCGCCAACATCAAGGCCGCATTTGACCGAGTGTGGCATCAAGGAGCCCAGAAAAACTGGAATAGATGGGAATCAGGGGGAAAGCTCTCTGCTGGTTGGAATCATACCTAACACAAAGGAAGATGGTTTTGGGTGTTGGAGATCAATCGTCTGAGTTCCTCAGGATAGTGCCCTAGGCCCAACCATCTTCAGCTGCTTCATCAATGACCTTCCTTCCAACATAAGGTCAGAAGTGGGGATGTTCGCTGATGATTGCACAATATTCAGCACCATTTGTGACTCCTCAGTTACTGAAGCAGTCCATGTCCAAAAGCAGCAAGACCTGGACAATCTTGAGGCTTGGGCTGATAAGTGGCAAGTAACCTTCATGCCACATAAGTGCCAGGTAATGACCATCTCCAACAAAAGAGAATCTAACCATCTCCCCTTGACATTTAATGGCATTACCATCACTGAATCCCTCACTATCAACATCCTGGGGGTTACCATTGACCAGAAACTGAACTGGAATAGCCAAATAAATACTGTGGCTATAAGAGCAGGTCAGATGCTGGGAATTCTGCAGAGAGTAGCCCACCTCCTGACTCCCCAAAGTCTGTCCACTATCTACAAGGCACAAGTCAGGAGTGTGATGGGATATTCTCCACTTGCCAGGATGAGTGCAGCTCCAACAACACTTAACAGCACGTCCCAAACCCACAACATCTACCACCTATGGGGCAAGGGCAGCAGATATATGGAAACACCACCACCTGGAAGTTCCCCTCCAAGCCACTCGCCATCCTGACTTGGAAATATATCACTGTTCCTTCACTGTCGCTGAATCAAAATGCTGGAACTCCCTCCCTAACCGCACTATGGGTGTACCTACACCACAGGGACTGCAGTGGTTCATGAAAGCAGCTCACCACCACCTTCTCAAGGGCAATTAGGGATGGGCAATAAATGCTGGCCCAGCCAGTGATACCCACATCCCATGAAAGAATAAATTTTAAAGAATTCTTTGCAGCAATATAAGCCTCTTCTTTTAATTTAATACTGTCTTTAACTTCACCACTGAGCCACAAATGGCCCTTTCTTGCTGATTTTTTATTTTTTTTAATGGAATGTTGAATGTTCTGCTGAACATTTTGAATTGTTCCTTTAAATCTTTCCCACTTTTCATTCACCACCATGCCTTTTAGTTTATTTCCCAATCCACTTTGGCCAGCTCTCCCTTCATACCTCTGTAATTGGATTTGTTTAAGTTTAAGATTCTTGTTTGGCACTGGAGTGTGTGGCTCTAAAACTTAATACTGAATTCAGTTGTATTACGATCACTTTTTGCCAGTGAATCTTTGACTATGTGATTACTAATTAACCCTGCCTCATTGTACGATGCTGCAGCTAAAATGGCTTCATCCCTCGTTGGTTCCATAAAGTATTGTTCCAGGTAACTGTCACAAAAGCATTTTACAAACTCATTTTTCAGATTACTTTTGCTAATTTGCTTTGTCCTGTCTATATGAGCCCATCCCAATCCCTCTCCCCTGGTTCTGATGTCAGTAGCCCATGAATTGAAACCCCTTCTTCCCACATTGCTGTTCGATTCATTCACTTTAATTCTCCAATCGGTTTGACCCCATATCAATTGTCCCATGGCACAGGTGACAATCCAAATGTTCTGGATTTTAGTTTGGACACTAACTGTTCAAACTCTCTCAGCAAACATTATTTTAAGTTCTACCTATGTCATTGGTTCCTAGGTTAACCTCAACAACTAGATCCTTCCATTCCCATTCCAGATTCGTCTTCAGCTACAATGAGATGTCTTTAAGTCTTTAATCTTGGCATCGGGCAGACAACACAGCTTTTGGAGCTCCTGGTCAGACCTGCAGACGACAATGTCCCCTTGATTATACTGTTCCCTCTTGTTACCACATTCCTTTCCATTTCCCCAGCTTGAATGGCAAATCTGCATCAGTGACAGACAGACTCAATGGCCAGCATTTTCCATTCCTCTGGTGGGCTCAGCAGGAGCTGGAGCAGGTGGGGGCGGTCACGATTTTAAGCGGGTGGCCAATTAAGGCCTGCCCTGCGTGGATCACAAACGGTCGCGCTGCACTACCTGTACAGGCAGGGGGAGAAGGGAGAACCAGACCCAGCGCGCAGTTTGCACATGCGCGTGAAAGAGCACTTCAACCTCTCTGAGGCATGGAGCTGCCTCAGGAGCATTGAAGCACTCTGAAAAAATTGATAAAGAGCAGAAAAATTCAATGTAACATGTCCCCTCATATGACTGTATCACATGAGATGGGACATATTTGTAAGTTCAAATGAAGCTTTTTATTTAATTTGTAATAGCTTCAGGAAACCTCATCTCGCTCATGGATGAGGTTTCCAAAAAACTGTATGGTTGGACAGGCAGCATGAAATACTGGTTAATTACCTGGTTAACGGCCTTAATAGGCCTTTCAATTATTGGTGGGCACTCAGCCAACTCCGGCGCACGTCTGCTGAACGAAATATCGCGCAGCTTTGCGATGGTGTCAAGACGCACGCCCAACGTAATTGCACATCATTTTACATTGCAGCATGTCGGGTATGTGCCTGCACACCAAATGTAAAATTCTGTCCATGTTTTTAATGAATGTGATACTGGGCCTTGGCAAACTGCTCAGGCTGGAGGTGAGCTGAGACCATACTTGTTCATTCAAATAAAAACAAAAAACAAAAAACTGCGGATGCTGGAAATCTAAAACAAAAACAGAATTACCTGGAAAAACTCAGCAGGTCTGGCAGCATCGGCGGAGAAGAAAACAGTTGACGTTTCGAGTCCTCATGACCCTTCGACAGAACTAGGCGAATCCAAGGAAGGGGTGAAATATAAGCTGGTTTAAGGTGGTGGGGGGGTGGGGTTGGGTGGGGGGAGAGAAGTGGAGGGGGGTGGTGTGGTTGTAGGCAAAAGCAGTGATAGAAGCAGATCATCAAAAGATGTCACAGACAGCAGAACAAAAGAACACATAGGTGTCGAAGTTGGTGATATTATCTAAACGAATGTGCTAATTAAGAATGGATGGTAGGGCGCTCAAGGTATAGCTCTAGCGGGGGTGGAGGGAGCATAAAAGATTTTTAAATATTTTAAAATAATGGAAATAGGTGGGAAAAAGAAAAATCTATATAATTTATTGGAAAAAAACAAAAGGAAGGGGGAAGAAACAGAAAGGGGGTGGGGATGGAGGGGGGAGGTCAAGACCTAAAGTTGTTGAATTCAATATTCAGTCTGGAAGGCTGTAAAGTGCCTAGTCGGAAGATGAGGTGTTGTTCCTCCAGTTTGCGTTGGGCTTCACAGGAACAATGCAGCAAGCCAAGGACAACATGTGGGCAAGAGAGCAGGATGGAGTGTTGAAATGGCAAGCGACAGGGAGGTGTGGGTCTTGCGGACAGACCGCAGGTGTTCTGCAAAGCAGTCGCCCAGTTTACGTTTGGTCTCTCCAATGTAGAGGAGACCGCATTGGGAGCAACGAATGCAGTAGACTAAGTTGGGGGAAATGCAAGTGAAATGCTGCTTCACTTGAAAGGAGTGTTTGGGCCCTTGGACGGTGAGGAGAGTGGAAGTGAAGGGGCAGGTGTTACATCTTTTGCGTGGGCATGGGGTGGTGCCATAGGTGGGGGTTGGGGAGTAGGGGGTGATGGAGGAGTGGACCAGGGTGTCCCGGAGGGAACGATCCCTACGGAATGCCGACAGTGGGGGTGAAGGGAAGATGTGTTTGGTAGTGGCATCATGCTGGAGTTGGCGGAAATGGCGGAGGATGATCCTTTGAATGCGGAGGCTGGTGGTGTGATAAGTGAGGACAAGGGGGACCCTATCATGTTTCTGGGAGGGAGGAGAAGGCGTGAGGGCGGATGCGCGGGAGATGGGCCGGACAGGGTTGAGGGCCCTGTCACGGTTGTGGGTGGAAAACCTCGGTTAAGGAAGAAGGAGGACATGTCAGAGGAACTGTTTTTGAAGGTAGCATCATCGGAACAGATGCAACGGAGGCGAAGGAACTGAGAGAATGGTATGGAGTCCTTACAGGAAGTGGGGTGTGAGGAGCTGTAGTCGAGATAGCTGTGGGAGTCAGTAGGCTAGTAATGGATATTGGTGGACAGTCTATCACCAGAGATTGAGACAGTGAGGTCAAGGAAGGGAAGGGAAGTGTCAGAGATGGACCAAATGACAATGATGGAGGGGTGGAGATTGGAAGCAAAATTAATAAATTTTTTCAAGTCCTGACGAGAGCACGAAGCAGCACCGAAGTAATCATCGATGGACCAGAGAAAGAGTTGTGGAAGGGGGCCAGAGTAGGACTGGAACAAGGAATGTTCCACATACCCCATAAAGAGACAGGCAGAGCTGGGGCCCATGCGGGTACCCATAGCCACACCTTTTATTTGGAGGAAGTGAGAGGAGTTGAAGGAGAAATTGTTCAGTGTGAGAACAAGTTCAGCCAGACGGAGGAGAGTAGTGGTGGATGGGGATTGTTCGGGCCTCTGTTCAAGGAAGAAGCTAAGGGCCCTCAGACTATCCTGGTGGGGGATGGAGGTGTAGAGGGATTGGACGTCCATGGTGAAGAGGAAGCGGTTGGGGCCAGGGAACTGGAAATTGTTGATGTGACGTAAAGTGTCAGAGGAATCACGGATGTAGGTGTGGAGGGACTGGACAAGGGAAGAGAGAAGGGAGTCAAGACAATGAGAAATGAGTTCCGTGGGACAGGAGCAAGCTGACATGATCGGCCTACCGGGACAGTTCTGTTTGTGGATTTTGGGTAGGAAGTAGAAGCGGGCCGTTCGAGGTTGGGCGACTATCAGGTTGGAAGCTATGGGAGGAAGATCCCCAGAGGAGATGAGGTCAGTGACAGTCCTGGAAACAATGGCTTGATGTTCAGTGGTGGGGTCATGGTCCAGGGAGAGGTAGGAGGAACTGTCTGTGAGTTGACGCTCAGCCTCCGCGAGGTAAAGGTCAGTGCGCCAGACAACAACAGCACCACCCTTGTCAGCGGGTTTAATGACGATGTCAGGGTTGGACCTAAGAGAATGGAGTGCAGTAAGTTCAGTGAAAGAGAGATTAGAATGGTTGAGAGGAGCAGAGAAATTGAGACGACTTATGTCGCGCTGACAGTTCTCAATGAAAAGATCAAGAGAAGGTAAGAATCCAGAGGGAATGGTCCAGGTGAAGGGAGAATATTGGAGGTGAGTGAAAGGATCCGTTGAACGGGGAGAGGACTCCTGCCCAAAGAAGTGAGCCCGGAGACAAAGACGACGGAAGAAGAGTTCAACATCGTGCTGAGCCCAAAATTCATTAAGGTGGGGGCGTAGGGGTATGAAACTAAGTCCTTTGCTGAGCACTGAACGTTCAGCATCAGAGAGGGGAAGGTCAGGGGGTATAGTGAATACACAGCTGGGGCTGGGATTGGAAGATGGGGTGGGGACGGAGGGACAGGCACGGGTGGAGGGTCCTAGATGGGTGTTGGTGTCGATGGTGGCGATTTTTTGCTCCAACAACTCATTGACACCAACACCCATCTAGGACACTCCAACCCTGCCTGTCCCTCCGTCCCCACCCCATCTTCCAATCCCAGCCCCAGCCGTGTATTCACTATACCCCCTGACCTTCCCCTCTCTGATGCTGAACGTTCAGTGCTCAGCAAAGGACTTAGTTTCATACCCCTACGCCCTCACCTTAATGAATTTTGGGCTCGGCACGATGCTGAACTCTTCTTCCACCGTCTTCGTCTCCGGGCTCACTTCTTTGGGCAGAAGTCCTCTCCCCGTTCAACCGATCCTTTTACTCACCTCCAATATTCTCCCTCCACCTGGACCCCTCCCTCTGGATTCTTACCTTCTCTTGATCTTTTCATTGAGAACTGTCGGCGCGACATTAGTCGTCTCAATTTCTCTGCTCCTCTCAACCATTCTAATCTTTCTCTCGCTGAACTTACTGCATTCCATTCTCTTAGGTCCAACCCTGACATCGTCATCAAACCCGCTGACAAGGGTGGTGCTGTTGTCTGGCGCACTGACCTCTACCTCGCGGAGGCTGAGCGTCAACTCACAGACACTTCCTCCTATCTCTCCCTGGACCATAACCCCACCACTGAACATCAAGCCATTGTTTCCAGGACTGTCACTGACCTCATCTCCTCTGGGGATCTTCCTCCCACAGCTTCCAACCTGATAGTCGCCAGCTTCGAATGGCCCGCTTCTACCTCCTACCCAAAATCCACAAACAGAACTGTCCCGGTAGACCGATCGTCTCAGCTTGCTCCTGCCCCACGGAACTCATTTCTCGTTACCTTGACTCCCTTCTCTCTCCCCTTGTCCAGTCCCACCCCACCTACATCCGTGATTCCTCTGACACCTTACGTCACATCAACAATTTCCAGTTCCCTGGTCCCAACCGCTTCCTCTTCACCATGGACGTCCAATCCCTCTACACCTCCATCCCCCACCAGGATAGTCTGAGGGCCCTTAGCTTCTTCCTCGAACAGAGGCCCGAACAATCCCCATCCACCACTACTCTCCTCCGTCTGGCTGAACTTGTTCTCACACTGAACAATTTCTCCTTCAACTCCTCTCACTTCCTCCAAATAAAAGGTGTGGCTATGGGTACCCGCATGGGCCCCAGCTCTGCCTGTCTCTTTATGGGGTATGTGGAACATTCCTTGTTCCAGTCCTACTCTGGCCCCCTTCCACAACTCTTTCTCTGGTACATCGATGATTACTTCGGTGCTGCTTCGTGCTCTCGTCAGGACTTGAAAAAATTTATTAATTTTGCTTCCAATCTCCACCCCTCCATCATTTTCATGTGGTCCATCTCTGACACTTCCCTTCCCTTCCTTGACCTCGCTGTCTCAATCTCTGGTGATAGACTGTCCACCAATATCCATTACTAGCCTACTGACTCCCACAGCTATCTCGACTACAGCTCCTCACACCCCACTTCCTGTAAGGACTCCATACCATTCTCTCAGTTCCTTCGCCTCCGTTGCATCTGTTCCGATGATGCTACCTTCAAAAACAGTTCCTCTGACATGTCCTCCTTCTTCCTTAACCGAGGTTTTCCACCCACAACCGTGACAGGGCCCTCAACCCTGTCCGGCCCATCTCCCGCGCATCCGCCCTCACGCCTTCTCCTCCCTCCCAGAAACATGATAGGGTCCCCCTTGTCCTCACTTATCACCCCACCAGCCTCCGCATTCAAAGGATCATCCTCCGCCATTTCCGCCAACTCCAGCATGATGCCAATACCAAACACATCTTCCCTTCACCCCCACTGTCGGCATTCCATAGGGATCGTTCCCTCCGGGACACCCTGGTCCCCTCCTCCATCACCCCCTACTCCCCAACCCCCACCTATGGCACCACCCCATGCCCACGCAAAAGATGTAACACCTGCCCCTTCACTTCTACTCTCCTCACCGTTCAAGTGCCCAAACACTCCTTTCAAGTGAAGCAGCATTTCACTTGCATTTCCCCCAACTTAGTCTACTGCATTCGTTGCTCCCAATGAGGTCTCCTCTACATTGGAGAGACCAAAAGTAAACTGGGCGACCGCATTGCAGAACACCTGCGGTCTGTCCGCAAGAATGACCCAAACCTCCCTGTTGTTTGCCATTTCAACACTCCACCCTGCTCTCTTGCCCCCATGTCTGTCCTTGGCTTGCTGCATTGTTCCAGTGAAGCCCAACGCAAACTGGAGGAACAACACCTCATCTTCCGACTAGGCACTTTACAGCCTTCCGGACTGAATATCGAATTCAACAACTTTAGGTCTTGACCTCCCCCCTCCATCCCCACCCCCTTTCTGTTTCTTCCCCCTTCCTTTTGTTTTTTTCCAATAAATTGTATAAATTTTTCTTTTTCCCACCTATTTCCATTATTTTAAAATATTTAAAAATCTTTTATGCTCCCTCCACCCCCGCTAGAGCTATACCTTGAGTGCCCTACCATCCATTCTTAATTAGCACATTCGTTTAGATAATATCACCAACTTCGACACCTCTGTGTTCTTTTGTTCTGCTGTCTGTGACATCTTTTGATGATCTGCTTCTATCACTGCTTTTGCCTACAACCACACCACCCCCCTCCACTTCTCTCCCCCCACCCAACCCCACCCCCCCACCACCTTAAACCAGCTTATATTTCACCCCTTCCTTGGATTCGCCTAGTTCTGTCGAAGGGTCATGAGGACTCGAAACGTCAACTGTTTTCTTCTCCGCCGATGCTGCCAGACCTGCTGAGTTTTTCCAGGTAATTCTGTTTTTGTCTTGTTCATTCAAAGCTTGGCCTGGCAGCTGGCAATACTCACTTCACTCTCGATCCTTTCCTTCTCATTGTTAATTTGGAGCTCCATCTCTTCATAGAGTCTCTGAACCTCTGTGTTGTGTTCCGCCGTCCTCCTGAGGCAGAAGAAGAGATATTAATTCTGGGCAGGGGAAACCCAGCCTTTGGCAGCCTCACCAATTTTGAGCTCTAAGTTTTTAACATCACAGTTTTGAGCTGCTCTTCCATTGACCCCAGCAGATAGTTACAGGGATGGTTGATGAGATTATTTCCTGAATCCACAATCTCGGCACACTTCTGATATCAGAGCGTGGCCAGAATTTTATACAGAGGCAGTGACCTCGCCTCCAGCTGAAAAGTCGAAGATGAGCCCCCTCCAATAAACTGGGTCACCCTGCAGTGATTTAACGGCCATCAAGCCCTTAATTGGCTCAAGGCGGGACTTCCACTCCCATTTGGAAGGATGTCCCACCCCTGAGAACTACCATCCAATCAAATGGCTGGAAGGTCTCTAGTCCCAGCAATGCCACCAATAGTGGTGGCCACATCTGGAACTACAGACAGGCCCCAAAATCAAGGAGTGACGGAGCCAGATAGCAAAGTAAGTCTGAGGTCACGACACAGTTAAGTCTTAGCGAGGAGGCCTGGGTTCAAGAGGACAGGGTTGAACACATAGAGTAGGGAGTGCCATTGGAGGGGGAACACCTTCTTTGGATACAGTATGCCCACACAGGAGAGATGCCTCTCGGCCTGCTAAAAGGTACCAAGCTTTACCTGGTGTCTTTGACGTGTGGTGTGGGGGCCTACTGTTGCTGGTAAAATACCAGCAGCAGCAGGAAGAGGCCCTTAGGCAGCCATTAACTGACCACTTAAGGGTCTCAATTGGCCCACCTGACACCTCCTACCACTGGTAAAATACAAGTGGAGGCATCTAGGTGACCAAAATTGCACTATCATGGCACCCAATTTTACAGGCACCCCCTCTGGTAGCCTGTTCCCAGAAGGAGCTGTAAAACTGCACCCATATAGACTGCACCAGTCTTTTTGACCCAGTGACATCTTCAATGTTAGGTGCATCAACATTTCACAATGCATAGCAAACAGAGGCAAAAAGAGATGCTTCCAAGTGGTTTTCCATGAAGCTTCCATTAAGGACCAATAAATCAAAGCAGTTGCCTAATTAAGGCTGGGAATTTCCTTGGAGCTGTTTCCACTCCATGCTGTCACAGGCAGAAACCCTCCCCAAGGGCAAGGGTAGGGGAACTAGAACAAAAACAAAAATACCTGGAAAAACTCAGCAGTTCTGACAGCATCTGTAGAGATGGATACAGTTGACGTTTCGAGTCCATATGACCCTTCATCAGAACTAAGACATATAGAAATGAATTGAAATATAAGATGGTAGAAGGGGGTGGGACAGGAGAGCTTGATAGGGGACCAGTGATAGTTCGATGCCAAGAAGAGACAAAGATGTCTTAGACAAAAGGACAAAAGGGTGTTGTCGGTGGAGATATTAGCTAAAGGATGTGCTAACGGGGACATTAAGGGTAACAAGCAGGATAAGCTAGTGGCAGATGGCCCTAATGGGGTGGGGTGGGAGAAGGGATCGGAATGGGCTAAAAGGTGGAGATGAAACAATAGGTCAAAATAAATTTTAAAATAGGAGGGAAAAGAAAAAAAATAGTTGTAAAAAAATTATAAATCATTGGAAAAAGGGGGATAGAAAAGGGGGTGGGGAAGGAGGAGAGGGTTCCTGATCTGAAATTGTTGAACTCAATATTAAGTCCGGAAGACTGTAAAGTGTCTAGTCGGAAGATGAGGTGCTGTTCCTCCAGTTTGCGTTGAGCTTCACTGGAACAATGCAGCAAGCCAAGGATGGACATGTGGGCATGAGAGCAGGGTGGTGTGTTGAAATGGTGAGCGACAGGGAGGTCTGGGTCATGCTTGCGGACAGACCGAAGGTGTTCCACAAAGCGGTCATCCAGTCTGCATTTGGTTTCTCCAGTATAGAGGAGACCACATTGGGAGTAGCGAATGCAGTAGACTAAATTGAGGGAAGTGCAAGTGAAATGCTGCTTCACTTGAAAGGAGTGTTTGGGCCCTTGGACGGTGAGAGGGTGGGGGGGGTGGGTGGAGTAAAGGGGCAGGTGTTGCACATTCTGTGGTTGCATGGGAAGGTGCTGTGGGAGGGGGTTGAGGTGTAGGGGGTGATGGAGGAGTGGACCAGGGTGTCCCAGAGGGGACGATCCCTATGGAATGCCACCGAGGGGGTGAAGGGAAGATGTGTTTGTTGGTGGCATCATGCTGGAGTTGGCGGAAATGGCGGAGGATGATCCTCTGAACACGGAGGCTGGTGGGGTGATAAGTGAGGACAAGGAGGACCCTATCATGGTTCTGGGAGGGAGAAGAAGGTGTGAGGGCAGATGCGCGGGAGGTGGGTTGGACACAGTTGAGGGTGCTGTCAACCACCCTGGGTGGAAGACTACAGGGGAAGTAGCAGAACTGCATTGGGCAGTCCTCAACATAGGAACAAGAGGGGGCCATTTAACTCTCGAGTCTGTTCCATCATTCAGAGAAGTCATGGCTGATCTGTGACCTACCTCCACATACTGACTTTTGCCCCATATCCCTTCATACACTTGGTTACAAAAATCTATCAATCTCTGATTTAAAATTAAAAGTTGACCTAACATCAATTACTGTTTGTGGAAGCAAGTTCCAAACTTCCACCACTGCTTGTCTGGAGAAGCCTTTCCCAGTTCCACTCCTAAAAAGCCTGGCTCTAACTTTTAGATAATATCCTTTAGTCCTAGACTCCCAACTACCAGAAATAGTTTTCATCTAGTCCTTAATATCTTGGAAATCAAATCACCCCTTAATCTTCTAAATTTCAGAGAATACTATCTGAGATTGTGTAATCTCTCCTCTTGGAGACTGGCTATCCTTCAGATAAATTGAAGCTGCACTCTCTCCAAGGTCAATATATCCTTCATGAGGTGTAGTGCCCATTTCTGCTCTCACTAACTCCAGCTGTGATCTAACCAGGGCTTTCTATAACTGAAGCAGGACTTCTAACCCCCGATATTGAAGTCCTTTCGCTATAAAGACCAGCATTCCATTCTCAGTATATGACACAAAAAGCATTCCAGAAATAATGGGAAATCAGGAGTTGAGACACAAATGGGGAATTTAAAAAGTCAGGATAAGGAAAGAAACAGTATTGGAGAAATGAATGGGGCTAAGTTACAACAAATTCTTTGGACCTGACAACCTGCATCCTAGGGTTTCAAAAGAGGTGGCTGCAGAGATCGCGGATGCATTGGTTTTGATCTCCCATAATTTCTTAAGATTCTAGAAGTTTCCAAAGATTGGAAGGTAGAAAAAAATAACCCCGCTAAGTTAAGAAAAGAGGGAGAGAGAAAATGGGGGAATTATAGGACAGTTGGCCTGACATCAGTAGGAGGCAAAATGCTAGAAACTATTATTAGGGACATGGTAATGTGAAAAATCACAATATTATTAAGCAGAGTCAACATGCAATCTATCCAGCTCTGCCTTAAAAGTATTCAAAGACTCTGCTTCCACCACCTTTTCAGGATGGGAGTTCCAAAGACTCAGCACCCTCTGAGAGAAAAATATTCTCCTCATCTCTCTCTTAAATGAGCAACCCCACATTTTGAAACAGTGACACCTGGTTCTAGATTCTCCCACAAGGGGAAACATCCTCTCCACATCCACCCTGTCAAGACCCCTCAGGATCCCAAAGGTTACAATCAAGCCACCTCTTACTCTTCTAAACTCCAGTGGATACAAGCCTAGTCTGTCCAACCTTTCCTCATAAGACAACCCGCCCATTCCTGGTATTAGTCTGGTAAACCTTCCCTGAACTGCTTCTGACACAAGTAATTAGGAAGGTAAATAGTATGTTATCTTTTATAACAAATGGATTGGAATAAAAGAAGAAAAAAGCCTTACTATAATTATGCAGGTATTTGGTGAGGCTGCTCCTAGATTACTGTGTGTAGTTTAAATCTCCTGTCCTAAGGGAGGACATTCCAGCCCTAGAGAGAGTGCAATGAAAGTTCATTTGGCTGCTTTCTGGGATGGGGGAGTTGTCCAATAAGAAGAAATTGAGTAAACTAGGCCTATATTCTCTGGAGTTTGGGGGGAGTTGTGGGGGCGGGGTGGTGATCTAATTGAAACATAAATTCTTAAGGGGCTTGCCAGGATAGATGTGGAGAAAATGTTTCTTCTGCTGGGGGAATCTGGAACATGGGGGTCACAGTTTCAGAATAAGAGTTTGGCCATTTAGGACAGAGATGAGGAGAAATTTCTTCACTCATAAGAATTAGAATCTTTGTAATTCTCTATTCTCAAGAGCTGTGGATGCTCAGTCATAGAGTATATTCAAGTCAGAGCTTGATAGATTTTTTTGGTAATAAGGAAAGTAAAAGATGTGGTGATGGTGCAAGTAGTTGAGTACAGGGTCAGCCATGATCATGTTCAATGGTGGAGCAGGCTTGAAGGGTGAAATGGTCAACACCCTCTTTTATTTCCTTCAGTCCTTATTAACCTCTTTGATTATTTTCTGTCCTCGTTCCTGACATTTTAATGATCTATGTACATAATTTTTATGAGATTTTATGATCTTCCACTATTTCTAGACTTTTCCTATTTAGGAAGTACTCCATCAGGTGGACTCTGGCCAGGGCAATGTATTATGGAAGCATCATTTCCTCTCCCCAGCATTTCAGTCCTTTTAGGCTTTGTGATAACTCTTTGTATAGAAAGGCTAGCATTCATCAACTTGTGTGCACTTGTGTAAGTCTGCAGTTGAACTACCCTACCTTATTCAATGAGTGTACAAATAACTTGTTTAGATGTGTAGGCAGCAGGAAGATCTTGGAAATGACCTCCTACAAATGCTGGATTTGAACTACTCACTTTTTCAGTGTGCGTTCTAAATCCTCCTTCTCACTCTGTGCCTCCTGGATTTGAACGGTGACCTTGGACAGAAAATCCTCCAGGTTGCCGAGCAGGTTTGGCTCATTGCGTCGGAGTTGGACCCACAGTTTCCATATCTCCAACTTACTGAGAAAAACCAAGAAGGAGAGACAGATAGAACAGAATTATTAGCAGCTGTCAGACCACATGCCTCATTGTAACACTCTAATAAATCACACACCCCTCCCTGTAACACTAATATATCCCATATCGATCACTGTAACACTCTGATATATTCCACACCCCTCCCTGTAACACTAATATATCCCACACCCCTCCCTGTAACACTCAGATAAATCCCATATCCCTCACTGTAACACTCAAATAAACCCACACCCCTCACTGTAACACTGATAAATCCCACATCTCTCGCTGTAACACTCCGATAAATCCCACCCCCCTCACTGTAACACTGATATATCCCACACCCCTCACTGTAACACTGATAAATCCCACACCCCTCACTGTAACACTCTGATATATCCCGCACACCCCTCATTGTAACACTCTGATATATCCCACATCCCTCACTGTAACACTCTGATATATATATATATATATATATATATTGCTGAAAAAAAGACATGTCTAAGCTTCTTGCCTTCCACTCATCAGGACTCTTGGGAGAATACCAATGTAAAAGGGAGACAACAATTTATATTGTATGTGAAGAGAGTGCAGATTGATTAGGAAGGGGCATTGTCATGAAGAAGGTACCATTATTGGTCACCAACAGTTAACTGCCAAGCATTGTTTCAAATTTAAACCAAGGAGCTTGACCCTGATTGGTCAAGGCATTGCCCTGTGGAATGAGTCAGCGAATGGCTGTCATTTATTTTGTTTAGCTGAAACAGGCACAACATGTGTAGGTGTTCTGTCTGTCTGCAAACAGACATTCTATCTCCTGTACACATGCTTCTCTTCGAATAATGCACCAAGCAACAGTTCCTGACAACCTGCTTGTGTCATCACTAAATCAATCACTTACTCTTGTAAGATTGTGTTGGCTCCCAGTCTCTCCATCAGTGCAGCAAAATGTTGCTTCTCCTCATCTTCCACCTCAACTCGATGCTGTAGGCTTTGGGACTGATAGAGAGATTCTGAAACATCCTGTGACAGTGGCTCATTGCTCCCCTGGTTCTGGTCAGTTAGAAAGTGACCTGGAGATTGAAGCTCTGATAGTCATTATTTAGTTCAAACTTCTTGCACCAAGCAGCTCGACATAAACCAGTGAGGGAACAGGCCTGTAGAATCAGCCCAAGCCTTGTGGACTTAGAACCAAGTGATTCAGTCCAAACTTTATGAACAATCACAATCAGGAGAAACAAATAGAAGCCCTCATAATGACTTACAGGCTGTGAGTTGGGCAATAGTCAGAGACAGCTGTCTTACTAACCAGGATCACTCCATACTGCTAGCCCCATCAGCTGACTGAGGGCAGCTGCAAGAGTTCCCCATGACAATCTAGAATATACACAGTCAATGGTGTCCATTTTTAACTCCATTAAAAATCCATGACTGAACCATCATTAAACTCTCTCCCCCTTCGCTGTCCCCTTTCCCACTTACGCTTGCTCCTCTCCCATTCACACTCACCATCCCCTGATCACCGCCCACACCCCCTGCCCTCTGCTCCCCTCCCCCACTCACCACACTTCTCCCCCACTCACCATCCCCCTCCCTAACTCACTGCCTCCCTCCCCTGCTCACTGACTCCTCCCCCATTCACCACCCTTCCCTCACTCACTGTCCCTCTCACCCACTCACTGCACCCTTCCCCCACTCACTATCCCCCTCCCCCACTTACTGTCCCCCTCCCCCTCCTCCACACACTGTCCCCCTCCCCCTCCCCCACTCACTGTCCTCATCCCCTGCTCACTGACCCCTCCCACATTCATCACACCCTCTCACTCCCTGGCCTATCCCCCACTCACTGTCCCTCTCCCGCACACCTTGTCCTGCTCCCCCACTCACTGTCAGCTTTTCCCTGCTCACTGACCACTCCCCCATTCACCACCCCCTCTCCCACTCACTCGCTCCTCCCCCAATCACTGTCCCCTTCCACAACTTATTGTCCCCCTCCCCCAATCACTGTCCCCCTCCACAGCTCATTGTCCCCTTCCCCCCATCACTGTCCCCCTCCCTGTTCACTGTCGCCTCCCAAAACTCACTGGCCCCACCTCCTCACATTGTCCCCTTCCCTTCTCACTGTCCTCTCCCACACCCACTGCACCACTTCTAAACTCACTGCCCACCTCCCACACTCACTGTCCCCCTCCCACACTCACTGTCCCCCTCCCACACTCACTGCCTCCTCCCACACTCACTGTCTCCCTCCCCCATTCACACATCCCCCATTGGCTGGTGTTATGGCTGAGAGGGTGGGGTGATTACAAGGTTGGAAGTCCCCCCGCCCCCAGGAGGGTTACAATGGTGGTGGGAGGTACGAAAAGCTATTATCATGAAGGGAATGTTTGTGTTCCAACCAGAAACCTTAAATGGACTTCATAACTTTGTTAAATTTGAGCACGGTGGGAATCTATTGATTGCTTGACTGGGAGCCCAAACCTCAGCACCAGCACTGGAGCTTGTTCACTGAAGCTGAACGCCCAGCGGTGGCCTCTGCTCGGAGGATCTGCTGTTCAGAGTGTCGGGGAGCGTGCAATCTACCTCCCCTACTCCCATCGGCTCTAACTCCATACCACCAGCAGGGGATCCTGGGAGTGCCCAAAATGTCCATAAGTCCATCTCCCACTTTTAACACCCCACGGTTATCTGAGGCTGGGTGTAATGAAGGACTCAGTAGGCCCACTTAATGACATTTCATAAAGAGATGACATCCCAACTTACTCAGGCCCCTGGTCAGCACCTCGGGAGTGAGACAGCCTTTCCCGTCAACATCCAGTTTGTTGAATACCACCTCTAACTCCTCAGGACTGAAAGAAAACTTCTCTTGAAGTTTCTGCAGAAAGAGAAATCAAGAGACAAGAGTAAAATTCACACCCGCCCATATACACCCACACACACCGACAGACACACAGACACACACACATCCCCACACACGCACAGACAGCCCCACACACACACCACCCCCCCCCCCCACACACACACACACACACACACCACCCCCCCCACACACACACACGCACACACCCACACACACACACACGCACACATACATACCCCCCCCCACACACACACACACACCCACACACACACTCACACACCCCACATCCATACCCCCACGCACACACACCCCCACACACCTGTGACAGTTGGTGTACCGCAGGGATCGGTGCTGGGACCCTTGCTGTTTGTAGTGTACATTAATGATTTAGATGTGTATATGGGATATATAACCAGTAAGTTCACATATGACACGAAAATTGGTGGTGTCGTAAATAGTGAGGAGGAAAGCCTTAGATTGCAGGATGATATAGATGGGCTGGTAACAAAAACAAAAAATGCTGGAAAAACTCAGCAGTCCTGACAGCATCTGTAGAGAGCAAGACAGAGTGAATGTTTCAAGTCCATATGACTGTTCTTCAGAGCTCTGAAAAAGAGTCATATGGTAGAACTCTAAAGAAGAGTCCCACAGATTTGAAACGTTAACTCTGTTTTTCTCTCCACAGATGCTGTCAGACCTGTTGAGTCTTTCCAGCATTTTTTGTTTTTGTTTCAGATTTCCAGCATCCGCAGTATTTTGCCTTTATCTTAGACGGCCTGGTAAGATGGCCAATGCAGTGGCAAATGGAATTTAATCCTGAGAAGCGTGAGGTGATGCATTTTGGGGAGACTAACATGGCAAGGGAATACACATGAATGGTAGGACACTAGAAAGTGCAGAGGGTTAGAGGGACCTTGGTGTATGTCCATAGATCCCTGAAGGCAGCAGCACTGGTAGATAAAGTGGTTAATAAGGCATATGGGACACTTGCCTTTATTAGCTGAGGCATAGAATATAAGAGCAGGGAGGTTATGTTGGAGCTGTATAAAAAGCTAGTTAGGCCACAGCTGGAGTACTGTGTGCAGTTCTGGTTGCCACACTATAGGAAGGATGTGATTGCACTGGAGAGGGTGCAGAGGAGATTCACCAGGATGATGCCTGGGCTGGAGTGTTTCAGCTGTGAAGAGAGACTAGATAGGCTGGGGTTGTTTTCCTTAGAGCAGAGAAGGCTGAGGGGGGACCTGATAGAGGCATACAACATTGAGGGGCATAGGTAGGATAGATAGGAAGAAACCTTTCCCCCTTAGCGGAAATGTCAATAACCAGGGGGCATAGATTTAAGGTAAGGGGCAGGAGGTTTAGAGGGGATTTGAGGAAAAAATATTTCACCCAGAGGGTGGTTGGAATCTGGAACACACTGCCTGAGGGGGTGGTAGAGGCAGGAACCCTCACAACATTTAAGAAGTGTTTAGATGAACACTTGAAGTGCCATAGCATACAGGGCTATGGGCCAAGTGCTGGAAAATGGGATTAGAGTAGATAGGGGCCTGATGGCTGGATGTAAGTACTGCTGATGACATCATACAAAGGAAAAGAAGGATTGCCCAGTGTGGGGAAAGCAGTGTTTTAACTGCAAAAAGCTGAACTGTTTTCCACAAAAGTGTTTGGCTAGAAAGAAGCAAAACAAACCTATACAGATGGCCACTGGTGAGATAGCAGCAGACGAGTCTGATGGAGCACTATACATGATACAACAGGTTAGCTCTGTCAGGTATAATGGCTTGTGACTGTTAGGATGATGACCATAGAAGGAGAGTATCAAGTGAACATGAAGTGTCAGATAGACACTGTTGCAACATGTAACATCATGACCTTCACATTCTTGTGCAAAGTGGTTCAACATGGCCATCCAAAAATGAAGCCCTTGAAAATAAGGTTGAGGCTGTATCAAACTCATACTGAGAGGACAAATTAGTCTGAGAGCCCAATGCAATGGCAAGAAGGAAGATCTAGAGTTCCAAATCATAGACAATATGCAAAAAGCCCCTCATCTTAGCCGGAGCAAGTCCAAAGCTCAGACTGGTAACCCTGGACATGCCAACAGAATGTGAGCCATTATGTAAGCTCGCTGCCAAGGATATGTAGTGGTATTGGGCAACAGAACAAGAAACAGCATCCACTAAAATCAAAAAACTACTGATAACAATGCCAGTGCCAAAGTACTATGTTGTCAATGATGAAGTCACCTTGCGGTGTGACACCGATGAGACAGGTCCTGGAACTACCCTAATGCAGCCTAATGCAGTCACTTCAAAGCGTTTTTCTCAGTCTGCTACTATCTGCTCCAAAGCATCTGCAAAGAATGTTACTTCATTTACAGAGATAATATCTAGACGTCACACACAAGCAAGGGAAACAGATGTCCATCACTGATATGGTGTCAAGAGGAACCTTTCCAATGAAGAAAGTTGAGGATGCTACAACAGAATGTGAAATCTTCCAGATTCAGTTTGAAGCAGCAGCTTGACATGATCTGGGAGTCATCAACTCGGTAGAGACAGTGAATCTGACAGACAGGCACCTTGCTCAAATCAAGGAAACTACCCAACATGAAGCAACTCTCCAAGTGCTGCAAGAGGTGGTGATAGCATCAAGGACACATCTATTGTTACAAGAGCATATTGGGCATAGCGAGATGAATTGACAGCCCAAGATGGCATCTTATACAAAGAAGATAGGGTCATCATCCCTAAGGAGGTGAGAGTGGAGATGCTGAGGCACATCCATGCAAGCTGCCAAGGAATTGAATCTAGCCTGAGAAAGACAAGAGAAGTACTCTACTGGCCAAACATGACCAATTAAATTAAAGACCACATAGGCCAGTACAGTGCTTGTAATAGGTACCAAGCTAAACAAGCTTGACAGCCATTGATAATGCATGACATCCCAGACTGATTGTCTTGTCACCGTAGACAACTATTCTGACTACTGGGAGTTAAACCAGCTGACTTCAACAATGGCCGGTGGGATTTTATAATGCCTGAAAGCACACTTTCAGACATTGTGATGAGTGACAATGGCTCTCAGTTCACTAGTGAAGAATTCAGCCACTTCACAAAGGATTGGGAAATTTAACACTGTACATCATCTCTGCACTATCGCCAGTCGAATGGAAAGGCTAAGGTACAGTAAAAATCACCAAAGGAATCATCAATAAATTGAGCAGATCTCGCACAGTAGTATACTGGACAATCCTCAAGCAGAAAAACACACTGACTGAAGGCATGGCCGGTCCAAAGACTAATGTCACGCTGCACCCAACCTACTCCTCCAATAGCAATAATCTACTGAAGCCAGAAATAGTAATAGGCATGAGTCAAAAAATCAAGGTGAAATGGCAGAAAGCCAAATTGCATTTTGACAAGACTATTGCCAGAGTTGAGCATTGGAAAGCCCATCAGGATATAAGCCTTCAATGCTCTCAACAGGAGTTAGTCCACATGGAAACCTGGGACATGCATAGAACAGTTGTCACCTCGATCATACGCGGTGGAAGTGAGCGACCAAAACATGCTGGCACAACTGCAAGCAAAAACTAACAGCTAGAGAAGCTGTTCCTTCACTGCAGGCGGCTGGGCAGAATGATGGGATCTCACCAGCTGCACAGAGTACAAGACAACCATCACTCCCAGAGATCCACCAGTCCCCAACAACGGAAATGGAACAACAACAGTTATCACGGTAACAAGAAGTGCCATGGGAACGACAGTCCCCAGAGAGGGAACATCACCCAGACAAATATCAATGCACACGCGTGCAATTTAGAAACCTGCCCAACTTAACGACTGTGTATGAAATGTATTTGTAGAGGCTGAGAAGAATAATGAACAGTTTGAACATGCTATATAACTAAACTGATCATTAGAGTAATATCACACATAAACACACACCCACACACTCACCCACCCACACACCCACCCACAAGCCCACACACACACACACACACACACACACACACACACCCGCACTCACACACACATGCACACACAATCACATGCAGACACACACACAGCCACGCACACGCATACAAACACACACAATCACATGCACACACATACAACCACACAGACACACACACACACACACGTACAAAGATTCAATCATATCAAAGCATGCAGTAAGATTCAGTGCATTCCTATCAAGCTGGCCTCCATTGGTGTTTGCTGGAAGGCTATGTTAACTTTTCTGTAAATGCTAAATTTTCCCCTCTCACTCCCATTTGGCCCCAGTTGAAAGTTATGTATGTAATTGTGGGCATCACAATTTAAGGATGCCAAGACCCTGGAGAGGGTGTAGGAGAGATTTATTAGAATACCTGAGTTGAAGGACTTCAATTAATCTGGAGAGACTGGAGAAGCAGGATTGTTTTCATTAGAACATTCAGGGGAATTTGATCAAGGTGTTGAAAATCATGAAGGGTTTTGACTGAGTCAATAAGGAGAAACTGTTTCCAGTGGCAGAATGGTCAGTAACCAGAGGACACTGAGTTAAGATAATTGAGAAAAGTAGCAGGCAGGAAGATAAGGAGAATTGTTTTATGCAGTGAGTTGTTAGAAATGCCACTGTCTGAACCGATACTAGAAGCTGATTCCACAATAACTTTCAGCAGAGCTACAGATATACAATATAGCTGTAAAGGAAATATTTTCAGGGATATGGAGGAAGAGCAAGAACATTGAACTAATTGGATCACTATTTCAATGATCTGGTATCGCCATGATGGGCCGAATGGCCTCTTGCTGTGCTGTATGATTCTATGGTGGGGTATGGTTTCAGGAAGGGGTTTGGATTGGTCATTGGCACCATGTCACAGTGAAGCCTGTGTGAACATGATGAGGTGTGGCTCAGTGGGAGGATTGGCTCCGCTGGCACCTCACACAAGTAGATCACTATGGCGATGAGTAGAGTAAGATGGAAGGAAGAGTATCAGGGTGTCCATTGGACATTGGTGAAGAGAAGAACTGGACCATTGTGGTGATGTTAGCACATTTTGAAGACGCTACATCACCAAACTGAACATTAGAGTAATGTCGTTAGTCCAATGTACTAATTGACATAATTTGACATATTTATTAAATGTTTCCATATTAATTAGGATTGTTTTGGAATTCTCTAGGTCTCAGTGACTACAGCCAGTCCTAACTCTAACCTACCCTTAGGCCCCTGTGGGTAAGTTGGTCAGTAAGGTGTCAGTGGATGGTGTGGAGACCCTCTCACCTGCATGTCATCCTGGGTGATGAACCCTCTCTCGGCCCCGCCGCATTCTTGGAAGAACTCATGGACCTTCTCAATCATGAACCGCTCGCCAGAACTCCAGTTGCCCTCCTGCTCCAGCTGATCGGCCTCTGAACTCTGGGGGTCACGGAGTTCCCTCCGTCGCCTTGCTGTCCTCCGGCCCTCCCTGGCCAGACCCTTTCTGACTTTGGCTGTGGGTCTTGTCTGTTCTGCCATTGGGACTGATCACAGTTACTCCTGTTTACTAATAGGATAAAAGGGAGAGAGTGAGAACGGAGCTGATTGTGTGCTGAGCACCATTTCTTAGCAACTGGACTCTTAATTAGGCACAAAATATTAATCGGAAAATCCATTTCTAAAGAGAAGGAGAAAGAAAAACTGAGAAATTCATGTGCTGAGGAGAAGTTGGCTAAGCAGAAGGACAAAGTGTTCCAGGAGCAGCAGTTTCTAGAACCTTCTCTGAGGTGCTATGGTAGAATCGCACAGTCGGCTTGTTCATACTTTAGGCAGGCAAGGAGCACAATCAGTCCAGCTCAGTGGAAACCCAGACATCAAGTTACCTCAGTCACTCCCACCATTGACAGCACCAGAGGAGAGCCTGAATGTGCCTCTGATGGCAACACCCTTGTCCCTGAGTCAGGCTCTCATGGCTTCAAGTGCCACTCTAAGGACTTGAGCCCAAAACCTAATCTGCACTGGCAGTGCCATCTTTCTGGTGAGATGTTAAACTGAGGCCCCTGTCTGCCCCCACAGACAGATGTAACAAGTTTGACAACCACAAATGAGGAAGATTAGAGGGGTTCTCCCCTGATGTCCTGCCCAAAATTTATACATTAATCTGGCACCACTGGAAACACATGAGCAGGTTATGATCACTTCACTGTCTGTGGGATCTTGCTGTGCACAAATTGCTGTCACCTTTCCTGCATTACAACACTTCAAAAGTATTTAACTGGTTGTAAAACAATTCAGATTATCCCACTTTTGAAAGGTGCTATAGAAATGCAGTCTTCTCTTTCTTTTCATTCTTTCTGTTTGGATTCAGAAGCAAGAATTCATAGGGAGAGAAATCCTCCATTTCACTGCTGTAAACCCCGCCACCCACCCTGATTATGTGGGTGAGAGGAGTACCTGCCCAAGGAACCCCAACAGAGAGAGGGATGCTCCAAGGAATTCCATCACCCGCAAGCAGTGAGCTAGGAGGAGGATTGTGGTTTGAGCCCACCATCACTGGGAGCTGTGCTGAGAGTGGCTAAACCCGTTTGCTGTTCCCAGCCAGAGAATACGCTAACTTTCGCCTCATCAGCTTGATCTCGATCTGAGATCAGTTTTCGAAATATTTGAAGTTGCCCCATGATTTCCTCAGGGCGATGCCTGTTTACAAACCTCTGAATTTCCCCTTTCTTTCTTCAGATTGCAAGCCACTGTTTCCCTGTCAGCGATTCCACTAGGTTGGTTTTTGAACAGGCCAATGATATCCAGCCAAAAGATTCAGTGATGAGGACAGGTGGTTTGCAGCTCATATTTAACGTTTTCCATAAACTGTGCGCTCATACTGCAACACAAAAGGCCTCGCATCGGTCAAGCACAAGTTAACCCCTTTAAACTTTAAATGTATCACCCACGCATTTCAAAATAAATAGCATTAATGTTGCTTATATTCTTCTGGGTTTGGGGGATTAAGGGGTGATCTAACTGAGATGTTAAGGGCCTTAAAACACTTGAAAGGGTAAACTGAGAGAATCTCTTTCCTGTGATGGGAAACTAGAACAAAGGGTCATAACCTTAAACCTCGGGCTGGGCCATTGAGGGGTGATGTCCGGAGACAGTTCTTCAGGTCGGTGGAAATCTGGACACCTGTCTCCCAAAAGCTATTGAGGCTGGTGTCACAGCTGACAACATGTAGGAAATGTGGCTACCAAATTACACACAAGATCCCAAAAGCAGTAACGTGATAATAACCAGTCAAATTGTTTTTAAATGATGGTCGAGGGAAAAATATTGGTAAAGACGTCAGGGGAAATTACCCTACTCTGCATTGAAGCAGTGTCATGGGGTCTTTACACCCACCCAAATGGGGCCTTGCTTTAACATCTCATCTGAAAGATGGGACATCTGACAACGTAGCGCTCCATCAGTACGGCACTGGGAGTGTCAGTTTAAGCTGTTAAAAAAATCAGCCTTTATTTGTCTCCGAAGTATTTTGGGCCGTTTATAAGATGTTAAAGATAATTAATAAATATTTTACATTTCCTCAGTTCTTCCCTTTCAGCTGCTCCATGCTCTACATATCTCTCTGCACCTTGGTCCAATCTGTGCCCATTAGCTTCCTCTGGGGTCTAGTTTGCCTTTTGAATGGCAGCTTCTATGCTGCTGACCTACGGGTGAGTGGCCCCCTTGACTGGCTGGGAATTGGAGGTTTGTGTTTGGTCACATATTGGAGTGTGGGAGTACAGGGTGAGAGTATTGATGATGTGGGGGGGGTGAGGATTGGGCTCCCAACTTGGAGGGTGGGGGTCCTGGGGCAGGAGGGGTGGGCCGTAAGTTGGGGATCCTGGGATGGAGGATGGCAGTCCCAAGAGGAGGGCGGAGGCCTCGAATGCGACAGTAACCCAGATTACTTTTAATTTCTGCTCCTCCGGTACAATAATTGGACACTGACCATTCGCTTTGGTCTCATCAATTCCATTGACTGGTCAGAGTGAGAACGACGCAGGCCCTGACCAGCTCAAACCTAAGTGGTGACTGCTGTCCATTTTACACCACAGGATCTTGATTCCTCTTTCAAAAGGGTGATGTTATCTGAAACACCCAGCAGACAGCCTTTCTAAGTAGCAGCGGACATATATCACTGGTCTTAATGTGGGTGGGAAGACAGTGGCTATATTCTGAGTTTGTTACAGATTCATAACAGTTAACTGTGGGTAGTGAAAACTGATCGTAAGGAATTTTGTAAGAGTCTTTTCTCTTTATTTAGGGATTTGCTGTTACAACAGTATTATCTGACATTTAATGAGACCATCAGTATGTGTGTACAGTGGGTTCCTCTTCAACCGAGTGTGGCTCACAAATACCTGCCAATGAACAGAGAGAAGGAAAGCCCATGGCTTTAGTTTAAACCTGATCCCTTAATTGTTAGATATTCTGAAAAGGGCAGAAAAAAGGCATTGTTTTTTCACTAAAAACAGAAAATTCTGGAAATACTCAGCAAGTCCGGGCAGCATCAGGGGAAAGACAAACAGAGCTAATGTTTCCAGTTGAATGTTTAGGTTTAGACCTTGTGAGTACGGTTGCCAACTGTGATTAAATGTATTCCTGGAGCTATCATCACATGACTTGCCCCTATGCTCCAGCCATTAGTCGGCCAACACATCCATCCTTGTGATGCACTACCTTCCTGTGTCATCTGGAAAGCAAAAAGACTCATTACCCAATTGGATGATGTGTGACTATCAGTCAAATAGTCCTTTTTTCCCATTTTCAATCATATCTGGTAAAGAGAAATGTTCAAAGAAAGTGACTAAAAAAACAATCTTTTTTCATGTCCCGATGATTTTTCTCCAGGGTCAGCAATGTCCGGGGGACTGATCTTCAATTCCTGGAGACTCCAGGCCAATCCTGGAAGGTTGGTAACCCTATCAGTGTAAGTGGTAACCTTAAATGAAGGAGCTCACAGGATGGCCAGATTGTGAAATATAACAAGATAACCTGTTCCAGTTTGGTCACATCCTGAGACTGTCATTGTCCTGGGAGTGTTTGATAAGGACAGTGTAAAGGGGGCTTTACTCTGTATCTAACCCTGTGCTGTACCTGTACTGGGAGTGTTTGATGAGGACAGTGTAGAGGCAGCTTTACTCTGTATCTAACCCAGTGCTGTACCTGTCCTGGGAGTGTTTGATGGGGACAGTCTAGAGGGGGCTTTACTCTGTATCTAACCTTGTGCTGTACCTGTCCTGTGAGTGTTTGATGGGGACAGTCTAGAGGGAGCTTTACTCTGCATCTAACCCCATGCTGTACAGGTCCTGGGAGTGTTTGATGGGGACAGTGTAGAGGGGGCTTTACTCTGTATCTAACCCAGTGCTGTACCTGTCCTGGGAGTGTTTGATAGGGACAGTGTAGAGGGGGCTTTACTCTGTATCTAACCCTGTGCTGTACCTGTCCTGTGATTGTTTGATGAGGACAGTGTAGAGGCAGCTTCACTCTGTATCTAACCCCATGCTGTACCTGTCCTGGGAGTGTTTGTTGGGGACAGTATAGAGGCAGCTTTACTCTGTATCTAACCCTGTGCTGTACCTGTCCTGGGAGCATTTGATGGGCAGAGGCTGGAGGGATATAAAAGCAAAACACTGCGGATGCTGGGAACCTGAAACAAAAACAAAAATCGCTGGAAAAACTCAGCAGGTCTGACAGCATCTGTGGAGAGGAAGACAGAGTTAATGTTTTGAGTCCGTATGACTTTTCACCAGAACTAAAGAGAAATAGAAATGTGGTGAAATATAAGCTGGTTAAGGGGGGGTGGGACAGGTAGAGCTGGAAAGAGGGCCAGTGATAGGTGGAGGCAAAGGAGAGATTGTCAAAGATGTCATAGATAAAAGGGCAAAGGGGTGTCGAAGGTGGTGATATTAGCTAAGGAATGTGTTAATGATGACATTAAGAGTGAAAAACAGGATGAGCAAGTGACAGATAGCCCTAGTGGGGGTGGGATAGGGGGAGGGGATCAAAATAGGCTGAAAGATGGTGATAAAACAATATGGAAATAAATTGTAAAAATAATAATAGAAATAGGTGGGAAAAGAAAAAAAATATATATTAAAAATATAATAATTATTAGAAAAAAGGGGATAAAAAAGGGGTGGGAATGGAGGAGAGAGTTCATGATCTGAAGTTGTTGAACTCAATATTCAGTCCGGAAGGCTGTGAAGTGCCTAGTCGGAAGATGAGGTGCTGTTCCTCCAGTTTGCGTTGAGCTTCACTGGAACATTGCAGCAGGCCAAGGACGGACATGTGGGCATGAGAGCAGGGTGGAGTTTTGAAATGGCAGGCGACAGGGAGGTCTGGGTCATGCTTGCGGACAGACTAAATGTGTTCTGCAAAGTGGTCACTCAGTCTGCGTTTGGTCTCTCCAACGTATAGGAAACCGCATTGGGAGCAGCGAATGCAGTAGACTAAATTGAGGGAAGTGCAAGTGAAATGCTGCTTCACCTGAAAGACGGTGAGGAGGGGGGAAGTAAAGGGGCAGGCATTGCATCTTCTGCAGTTGCATGGGAAGGTGCCATGAGAGGGGGTTGAGGTGTAAGGGGTGATGGAGGAGTGAACCAGGGTGTCCCAGAGGGAATGGTCTCTATGGAATGCCGAAATGGGGGGCGGCGGTGAAGGGAAGATGTGTTTGGTGCTGGCATCATGCTGGAGTTGGCGGAAATGGAGCTCATCTTTCCCATGCTGTACCTGCCCAAGGAGTGTTAAGGGGGTTGTGTAGAGGGAGTTTTAAGCTGTGTATAACCCTGTGCTGTACCTGCCCAGGTAGTGTAAAAGTGAAGAGGGACAATGTTGAGGGAGCTTTACTCTGTATCTAACCCCGTGCTGTACCTGTCCTGGAAGTGTTTGATAGGGGCAGTGTAGAGGGAGCTTTACTCTGTATCTAACCCCATGCTGTACCTGTCCAGGGAGTGCTGACGGTGACAGAGACGAGGATGTTTTACTCTCTATCTAGCCCTCTGCTTTACCTGCCCTGGGAGTGTTTGATGGGATAAGTGTCGAAGGAGCTTTACTCTGTATCTAACCCCATGCAATTCCTGCTGTTTGAGTAGTCTATGGGATGTGTAGAGGGATATTTACTCTGTATCTAAATCTGTGATATACCTGTCCTGGGAGTGTTTGATGGGGACAGTATAGAGGGAGACTTACTTTGTATCTAACCCTGTGCTGTACCTGTCCTGGGAGTGTTTGACGGGGACAGTTTAGAGGGAGCTTTACTCTATATCTAACCCTGTGCTGTACCTGCCCTGGGAGCATTTGACGAGGGCAGTGTAGAGGGAGATTTAGTTTGTATCTAATCCCTTGTTGTACCCATTAACAGCCGCTTTCAACTGCAACATTTCATACTGTATCTGAGTGGTTATGTTACGGAATTAGTAACTAAGAGCCCTGGACTCATAAACTGGAAACCTGTGTCCCATCATGTCAGTTGGGGAATTTGAATTCAGTTAATTAACTAAATCCAGAATAAAGAAGCTAGACTCAGTAATGTTGACCATGAATCTACTGGATTGTACTGTAAATGCATCTGGTTCACTCATGTCCTTTAGGGAAGGAAATCTGCCATCATTACCTGGCCTGGCTTATATGTGATTCCAGACCCACAGCAATGTGGCTGATTCTAAACTGCCTTTGAAATGGCCTCACAAGCCACTTAGTTATCAAACCACTGTGACAACTGAAGCAAGATTAAAACTGAATGGCTCACCCAGCCTTACCCTAGGTTTCGATTCAGACATAACAAAGACACCAAGCCCTATCAACCTTGTTAGGTCCTGCACTCTAACATCTGGGACCTGTGCCAAGTGGTGACAGTGTCCCATAGACTAGTCAAACAGCACCAAGACATTGCCAAATTCACAAAATCTTACCTTACAGCCAATGTCCCAGACTCCTCCATCATCATCTCTTGCCACTGGAAAGAAAGGCCCAGCAGAAGTGATTACACTTGCCTGGATGAGTGCAGCTCCAAAAACACTCAAGAAGCTCGACACCATCCAGGACAAAGTATCTTGCTTGACTGGCACCCAACCACCACCTTAAAAATTCACTTCCTCCACCACCAGCACAACATCACTGCAGTGTGTACCATCCACAAGATGCACTGTAACAACTCACCAAGGTTCCTTAGACAGCACCTTCCAAACCCACAACCTCTACTAGCTAGAAGGACAAGGGCAGCAGATGAACCACCACCTGGATGTTCCCCTCCAAATCTGGCTTGGAAATATATTGTTCCTTCACTGTCGCTGGGTCAAAGTCCTGGAATTCCCTTCCTAACAGCAATGTGGGTGTACCTACACCACATGGACTGCAGCAGTTCAAAAAGGCAGCTCACCACCGCCTTCTCAAGGGCAATTAGGGATGGGTAATAAACATGAGATGCTCACATCTGGTGAATGAAAGAAAAATAAGAATACACTTCCATTTATACAGGAAATTAATGTTTTAAAACCTTCCAAGACAATTCACAGGCAAATTTAATGAACAGAATTTGACGTTGAGCCACAAAAGAAGGTATTCGAGCATGTGACCAAACCTGGTCAAAGCTGCAGACTTAAATCTTAAAGGAGGAGAGAGAGAGGGAGAGGGTTACTGTGCATGTATGTGAAAGCACGGAGTGTGGTAAATAAGATCGGTGAGTTACAGATGGATTGCCATGTGGAAATGTGATGTTGTGGCTATAACAGAGACCTGGTTGAGATAAGGGCAGGACTGGGTGTTAAATATTCCTGGATACAAAGCGTTCAGGAAAGATAGAAAAGAAAGAAACTGGGGAAGCATGGTGGTAATGATTAAGGAGAGCATTGCAATGCTGGAGAAAGAGGGTGTCCCAGAGAAGTCAAGTACAGAGTCTATTTGGCTTGAGCTAAGGAACAAAAAGGGTGCAATTATATTGCTCAGTGTAGTCTACAGGCCAACAATTAGTGGGAAGGATGTAGCAAACAAATTTGCAAGGAAATTACAGAGAGGTGCGAAACTTATAGGGCTGAATTTTTCTGTCAGCGAGCAGGGGGCGGGGCCCGCTTGCTGATGCGGGATGACGTTGGGGAACTCCCGGCATCATCCCGCCTCATTTAAATATTCAGAAAGGCGGGCGGACAGCGTGATCAGCTGTCCGCCCCCCGACCTGTCAATGGCCATTGACAGGATAATTAAAACGATTAAAGATATGTTAATGATTTTTTAATTTTTCTATTTTTAAACTTTGAAAACCTTTCAGCGATCTCCCTGAGGCAGCACTTAGCCTCAGGGAGTTGTGCGCTATTTTGTGCGCATGCGCCAAAGAGTGCACTCTCACATTTGGGGAATCCCCCCCCCCCCCCCCGCCCACACAGGAAGCGCATAGTGCTTCACATCGGACGTCACGCTGGGCGGGCATTCATTGGCCCACCCGCGCAAAATGGCAGCACAGCCCGTTTCGGCGGCAGCGATCAGCTGCCCTTCCACCCCCGAGTTGGTCAGGCCCCCGTTCATCAAGGGCAAAATTCAGCCCATAGAGTATTTATAATGGGGGACTTTAATTACCTGGATATGACTAGGATAGTAGTAGTATAAGAGCAGAGTGGGACAAGAGTTTCTAGAGTGTGCTCAGGAACATTTTCTTCAGCAGTATCTTTCCAGTCCAATGAGGAAGGAGGCATTGCTAGACCTGAGCCTCTCGAAAATTAGGTGGGCCAAGTAGATGAAATGTCAGTTGGAGAACATTTAGGATACAGTGATCATTGTATCATCAGGTTCAGACTGACTATGGAAAAGGATGAAGAACAGTCCAGAGTGAGAAAAATTAACTGGGGAAAAGCCAACTTCAATGGGGTAAGAACGGATCTGGGCTGAATAAATTGGAGACAAAAGTTGGCTGGAGAAACTGTCACTAATCAATGGGCTACTTTCAAAGAAGAGATAATTTGGGCACAGTTGAGGTATATTCCCTAGAAAGGTAAAGGTAGGGCAAACAAATCCAGAACTCCCTGGATGACGAAGAAGATAGAAATTAAGAAAAAGGAGAAAATGTGTACTTATGACAAGTTTCAAGGAGGAAATACAATTAAAAACCAAGCTGAGTCTTGAAATTTGAGAGAAGAGGTGAAGAAGCAGATAAGAGAAGCTAAGATGGAGTATGAAAAGAGACAGGCAGCTAACATAAAAGGAAATCCCGACGTCTCCTATAGGCATATAAGTAGTAAAAGGGTGAAAAAAGGAGGAGTAGGGCCAACTGAGAATCAAAAAGGGGATTTACACATGGAGACAGAGGGCATGGTTGAGATATTAAATGAATACTTTGCATCTGTCTTTACCAAGCAAGAAGATGCTACCTAGGCCATGGTGAAAGATGAGGTAATTCAGACACTAAATGGATTCAAAATTAAAAAGGAGGAGGTATTGGATAGGTTATCTGTACTTAAAATTGATAAGGCACCGGGACCAGATGAGATGCATCCAACGATACTGAGATAAGTGAGAGTGGAAATTGCAGAGGCACTGGCCATAATTTTTCAGTCCTCTTTCAACTCAGGAGTGGTCCCAGAGAACTGGAGAATTGCAAATATTACACTCTTGTTCAAGAAAGGTAAGCCCAGCAACTACAGGTCAGTCAGCTTAACCTCAGTGGTGGGGAAACTTTTAGAAACGATAATTCAGGATAAAATTAAGTGACATGGGCAAATGTGGGTTAATTAAGGAAACCAGCATGGATTTCTTAAGGGAAACTTATGCTTAACTAACTTGCTGGAGTTTTTTGAAAAGGTAACAGAGAGGGTTGATGAGGGTAATGCTGCTGATGTTGTGCACATGGACTTCCAAAAGACATTTGATACAGTGCCATTCTAGAGACTTGTGAGTAAAATTATAGCTCATAGAATAAATGGGACAGTAGCAACATGAATACAAAATTGGCTGAGTGACAGGAAACAGGGAGTAATGGTTAATGGATGTTTTTCAGGCTGGAGGAAGGTTTGTAGTGGAGTTCCCCAGGGGTCAGTGTTGGGACCCTTTTCCTGTTATATATTAATGACCTGGACCTTGGTGTACAGGGCACAATTTCAAAATTTGCAGATGATACGAATCTTGGAAGCATTGTGAACTGTGAGGAGGATAGTTGGTGGAATGGCTGGATAGGTGGCTGATGAAGTTTAATGCAGAGAAATGTGAAGTGATTCATTTGGGTAGGAAGAACATGGAGAGACAATATACAAACTCTAAAGGGGGTGCAGGAGCAGCAGGAGCTGTGAGTATATGTGCATAAGTCACTGAAGGGGCAGAATAGGTTGAGAGCAGTTAATAAAGCATATAACATGCTAGGCTTTATTAATTGGGGCAAAGAGTACAAGAGCCAGGAGGTTATGTTGAACTTGTATGATACTAGTTCAGCCTCAGCTGGAGTATTGTGTCCAGTTCTAGGCACCACACCTTAGGAAGGATGTGAAAGCATTAGAGTGAGTGCAGAAAAGATTAATGGGAATGGTTGCAAGGATGAGGAACTTCAGCTATGAAGATAGATTGGCGAAGCTGTGACTGTTTTCCTCAGAGAAGAGAAGGCTGAGTGGAGATTTGATAGAGGTGTTCAAAATCATGAGGCGTCTGGACAGAATAGATAGGGAGGAACTGTTCCCAATGGTGGATGGATTGAGAACGAGAGGGCACAGATTTAAAGTAATTAGTTAAAGAAGTAAAAGCTGCATGAGGGAAAACTTTTTCATACAGCGACTGGCTAAGGCCTGGAATGCACTGCCTGAGAGTCTGGTGAAGGCAGATTCAACTGAGGCATTCAAAAGGGAATTAGGCTGTTATCGGAAAAGGAAGAATGTACAGGGTTACAGGGAGAACGTGGGGGAGTGGCACTAAGTGAATTGCTCATTCAGAGAGCCGGTGCAGACATGATGGGCTGAAGTGAGTGAGGATACGGGAAGCAGAGTTTTGAATGAATGCTGCCCCCATTAACAGCCCCCCACACAGCCTAACACACACAGAACAGTTTATACATACACACACATGCATGTCAAACATGCACAGTTGCACATACATAAAGCACAGTGAAACACATACACCAAAGACTAAAGTGCACAACTAATACATACACACAAGCATATACGTGCTCTAACACACACGTGGTACCTCACCCACCAACACACACATACACAAATAAACATCTACAAACACACACTAGTACACACACTAACTCATGTGCTAGCTCACTCACTAGCACACTCATGCACAGTCATATACACAGTCAGTAATGAAATGAAATGAGTAGCTTACTGAAACTGCTGTTCCTCGGCTCACTGAGTTTGTGTGTTCAGTGACGTGCTGTTGGATGGTCCACCCATCTGGAGAAAGTCTTGTTGTAGAACGTGTTCTGTTTGCACCGTGTGCTGTGAAAAAATGGCAGAGTCATGCCTTGCTTCAGGTTTTCCGTTGATTATATCAAGTTGAGCTGAAGCAATAACCACGGCATCCAGTGTCACTTCCTGCGAAAGAGGGAGGGGGAAGGGATTAGCTGTGATCATAGCCCGCTGTCAATCAGACCTTTGATTGTGCTCAGATTAAAATGGTGACTGATGGCTACCTGAGGGGACACGGGTCTCCACTCAGCCTCACATCAGGCAAAGCCTCATCCACAAGAGTAGGCCATGGGCTGCTGCCGGGTCATCACTGCTCTGGTGTCAGAAAAACAAATCCTATTCCATGATCTGCCCCGTTGCCAGGCAGTGTCAGGGCTCAACCAGTTGCAGATTCCAGTGAGCAATGCCCTTGTCTAGGGTGGTGCTAATTTGCCTCTATATGCCAGCCTGGAAGTGGGGCTTGACTGAAGATTCACCAAACAGGGAAACACATTTGTTCACTGATCTCTTTAAAAAAAAAATTAAAGATCTGGGCTGCAAAATTCAGATGTGTAGCACTCAATTTTCAGTGCTGCATGGGCCATTTCTGGTCCAAGATAGTTTCCATGCCACATGTGCACGCTTCTGATGCATGCATGTTAAGACGGTTTATGTCGGTCAATAGCGTGGATATTGTGAGTGTGCACCTGAAATATGCAGAGTAGATGGACTGCAACATCATTCAGTGTGTAACTGCATAGCCATTTCAACGTTAACTCTTAACCTTAACAGCTAAAGCCCATTTTAACCTCACACAGATCAACATGCATTCAGCAGCCGGAAAAAGCCTCCAAGAGTGCTATTTAAAGAGATCATCAACTCCTTTCAGTTCGATGCTAATTGATTTCTACTGCCTGTTTCTGAGTTATTAGAAGTGTTTGGTGGTTTGTACTGTCATTTAAAGTTGGTGAAGACTGCATGGTGTGATGCTGCACATGGTGAAGGCCTTGGCTCTTACTTCAAGGGTTTTGCTCACAACACTTGCTCATGGGTGCTGTCATTACCAACCCCACTGGTCTGCGGCATGACAGGGAGATTGAGCAGAGGTATACAGAGGAGGCCAAACTGTTCAAAGAGGGAGGAGGAAGTGGGGGAAGAGGACTTTCAGCAGGATCCCACATCTGCCAAGGGTCTTCAGGGAGCAATTCTCTTATCTTAACCTCAGCAGGGAACAGTATGCAATGTCTGTGTTTCATAAAGGAGGGCTTATTGAAATCTGCTACATGTTCAGGCAGAGCTGCAAATTCTGAGCAGAGTGAGGATGGCATTGTTAGTGGCTGTGAAGGTGACTTGGCCATGAATTCTTTCACATTGCACTCCTTCCAGGCTGGAAGAGGTGATATGATATGTTCAGCACCTAGGAGTTGCTGCCCATTGTTGTGTAATTGAGTTCATTGAGACTCTGCGTACAAACAGAGCCAAATACATGTCCTTCTCTCTTGCCAGAGAGGAACAGCAGGCTTTGCTACAGTGCAGGGGCTATTCACTGCACATATGTTGCTCTACCAACACCAGATGTAAATCTGGGGATGTATCACAACATCCCCTCAGCTAGTGTGTGACCATACACAGGGTATCTTGTAGGTCAAAGCCCAGTATCCTAGAAGCACCCATGATGCCTTCATTCTTTAACAGTCTGCTCTACACTAAGCATTTCAGCAGCATGGCCGGGATTTTCCAGTCCCACCTGCCGCAGGAATCATCACAAGCAGAACGGAAAATTCTGTTGGATTCTTTGGGTGTTTCAAGACTGAGATTAGCCTGCAGACTTGTTCACTTTGTGCCTCATCTGCACCTCAGCCTGTTTGATTTGAACAACATGGAGACAGTGGTCTCCATGGAAGACACATCTTGAGTGAGGAGGACAGGGGGAGATGAGGAGGACATTGAGAGGGAGAAGACCAGAGGGTTAGGGGCAGGATGGGCTGCAGCTTTAGGAGGGTGGCAGACCTGTGCAGGAGCTAGGAGCTGCTGAAGGCAGGATGCTGCACCAACAGAGTTGAAGAACAAGGCCTTATGTTCCCAATCAAATCCACAGGGAGAGAATGAGTTGCCTCCAAATGTCTGAGACAGAGGGCAATATTTTTAGCTTGGCGGGCAGGCAAGCAGCCGACCCGCTCAAATGTAAAATTTCATGTGTTGACATTGGGCGAGTGTCCAGAAGTCAACACGCAGTCACGCCATATTTCGTTCGGCGAACACCACTGGAGTCGGCAGCATGCCCGCCAACAATTAACAGGCCTGTTAAGGCCATTAACATGGTTATTAAATTAAATGTTTTGCGGGGGAAAAGGCCAAGCGGCCTTTGCACTTTTTAGAAAACCTCATCCGCAGGCAGGATGAGGTTTCCTAAAGCAAATAAAAATAAAATTAAAAATTTAAAATGTAATTAATAACATGTCCCTGATCATGTGACAGAGTCACAAGGGGACATGTTTTATTACATTATTTATTTCTTTTTTTTTGAAAATGCTTCATCTCCCTGAGGCAGCTCTGTGCTTCAGGGAGATTATGAAGCGTGCACTCACGCACATGTGCAAAGACAGCTCTCGAACTCCAACCCCCAGCCTGCACAGGCAGCTCACGTTTCACACTGGGCAGGTCTTAACCGGCCCACCAACATGAAATCGCCTTGCGGCCTTGATCACGGGTGGCAGTCGGCTTCCTGGCTGCCCCCGCCAAGCCTGCCCTACAAGGGCAAGATTCTGCCCAGAGTATCAGAGGAGACTCAGGCTATCCAGAGCCACAGTGACCTCTGTCTGTGAGATTTTGACCAGGGAGATAGCTTCCAACTGTATGGGTGGTCACTTAATGCCAGTACTCATCAAGGTCACCGTGACGCTAAATTTCTTTGCCGCTGGATCCTTTCAGGCAGCCTGTGGAGTCCTCAGTGGCATTATGCAGTCTGCTGCACATCACTGCATTAAGGTCTTCACCAATGCAATGTTCCAAAGGCCAGGTCATTACATTGCTTTCTCCATAGACCTGTGTCAATGGCAACTTTCCCCAAGGTTCAGGGAGCAATAAAGGCTCTAGCAGGCCAGCCTGTACACTGATTAACAGGAAGGGCTATCACTCTTTTACTGTCTAGTTAGTATGTGACTACCATTGAAGAATTATGCAGGTCTGCACCAGGTACCCGGACAGCAGCCATGACTTGTACATTGTCAGGAACTCTCAGATGCCAGACATGTTTAATGAACCTGATGCACTGGACGATCAGCTGCTGGGTGGAAGGACTATCCTTTGAAGAAGTGGCTCATGACACCTTTGAGGGCTCCTAGAATAGAGTGACAGCCACAGCACAACCATCATTCAGCAAACAATTGGGCTGCTAAAGATGAGGTTCTGTTACCTGGATAGATCAGGAGGAGCATTTCAGTATGCTCTATCCAGAGTATCTCTGATGGTTATTGTGTCCTGCCCTCTTCACAACGTCATAATTCAGAGAGGGGATGCCCTGGAGGAAGAGGCCACAAGCTAGTATTCATTCCTCTGATGATGAGGTTGATAAGGAGGTGAGGGAACACCCCAACAGGGAAGTATAAGGGCCTGCACAGACGCACATGGATGACTGCGACACATTGAAATCTTTAATAATACAGAGGTTCCAGTGGGTCAAGCAGTTGTGACCTCTGAGCTGCATATACTCCCAGGGGTTCTATTTCATTGCAGCTACACAGCAAGCTCTTTTATAAAGTTCTGTCAGCACAGTCACCACCTCCATCCCTTAACCATTGCTGCACCTTGACACACATTCACATAAGAATCTGCATGCATCACAATTCCCATCATTCCCTTAAAGTATAAATAATTGACTTGACCGCTGCATGATGGCTATGAAGCACGTGGTTTATTTACAAATGGCCATGGTCCCTCTGAGGGAGATATACTCTGCACACACCCATGCGAACCAGCTTGTGTCTGTGGCGGAGCGCTCCCCCCTCACTTTCAGCTGCAGTGGAGACAGATTACTGACCGGTTACCCCCTTGCCCCAGATGACTTTGTGGGCATCCTCCATGTGGGTAAGGCCTAGAGGGCCTGGCCCACATTAGAAGTCTCCTGCAGAGTAGCAAGAGGCCTTTCTGTCACCACAGCAATTGAGGTGGACTGTGCCAATGGTGGAGGGGCAGAGGGAAAGTGCTTCCAGGAGGCAGCTGCTGCTGCTCAGCCTCCACCATGGGGAGTGATTAGGCCCCCCCTGCCTTCTGGTGAGGTCCCAAGAGCTGGTTCCGTGTCCAGGCTCCCAGTCCCCATGTCGCCCTGGCTCTGGGCCTGGAGCCCAGTGCCAGTGTGGTGGTGTGCGAGTCAGAGCGCATAGCCACGACTGCTTCTGTAACCTGGTGGTCGCCAGTCCGTCCATGCTCTGAAGACTGGTTGATCGCAGTGCACATGGTCTGGATGGACACCTCGATAGTCCTTGACAGAACGCACAACCGCTCTGGCATATCTGCCAAATCTCCCCACACCTCGCGCTAGACATCCAGCATCTGCTGCCTCGTGGATAACTCCAGAGGCTCACCATCCGACTTGGACTCAGTCTCTGGATCACCTTGAACACTCCTCAGACTGCCTGAGGCCTGCTCCACCACACTGTCCGGCAGCTGTATGTGTGAATGTGAGGTGCCCTCACCAGGTTGTGCTTCTCTTTGTTCGGATGCTCTAATCCCTGCTGAGGTGCCAGTATCCGCTCTGGTGCAGGGAGAGAATGCGATGCTGCATCCTCTAAGGCTTTCTCTCCATGAAACCAGTTTGCAATTGTCCACTGCGCCCGTCAATGGCAGGCCACATTTCCTGCCGTCAGACATAGTAATACACCTGCTTATCATTATAACTGCAGCTCTCTAGAATCAGCCCCCCATGCTGGAACATCCGGAGATGTCAGCATGGTTTCACAACAGCATTTACAAGGCATGCACCTGGCAAGCTGAACTTTGAGGGGAACTCGAAGGTGAGTGAACAGTGATGCTGTGTGGTGCTCGTGAGGGTCGCCTGTAACTTGTACATTCAGGCGAGGGCACAGACACTTTTTGCCAGCTGACTGACAGTGCAGTGCCGGGGCAAGGGCTGTCCTGTGGTTGGGGCGACTTGGGTTGGGGGGTGAAGGGCTGCACAGCAGTTGATGTTAGTGCACAAGCACATCCAGGGTGGGGGTGAAGAGAGAAGCGGCCATGCATCAGGGAACCCCTGCATAAAGTGATCATTCCTCCACAGCTGAGACAGTTCAGGCACAGCCACACTGACATGCTTACAGTCAGGCCTCTAGCTTATCTGCCCACTCAAGCAACGCAGAGGCATGAAAGTGCCACCAATTGCTCCACCTCTCGGGCACAGACTGCAAACTAATGAGCGTTTTAGTGGACTGCAGAGCAATTGGACGACTGGGCACATTGTACAATCTCCTTGAAAAGGCTGGTCATGGAGCAGTCACTGGTGGAGGTGTTCACAGCTCCTTGCAATGTCATCATCCTGGTTTGGACCAGCCTCTCCCATGGTTCAAGATAACAGTGCAGCCTTACAGTGTGGGTTAGGAGAATGCCTGTGCCTGAGCTGAGAGCACAGCAGGCAGTCCAGTGGGCAAAGCTGCTGCCAATTGGTCAGGTGGAGTGGGGCGGAGGTGGGTAAGGTTTCGGGCAGCCATGCAGTGCATTAAACTCTGGCCATCCAAGTGGTGGCCAGCACTCTCCAGGATGTGTCAAAGGGGCCTTCAGACTTAAACAAGAGAGGTTCTTTGTACACCCAAACTAACACACACATCTCTCTCTTTCATCCTACAGGAGGAGTAATTCAGGAGCATGGAGCCTGCTGACCCAGCTGTGCGCCTCATGGCTTACAGAGAGCGGAGATGAAGGAGAAGAGAATGACTGAGGTGCCTGGCTGGGCAGAGGGAGGAGCAGCACCCTCAGGAAGAAGGGGCGGATGGGGATCCCACACATGCTCCTGAAGAACCACAGTGAGCTGTCACTGGTCGGTGCCTAGCTAGACCCAGGGTTTATAGACATAGCCTTTCATTCCTGCAGATGGCTGAGAATCAGTGTTGCTGTAGACTGCATGTCTAGGGAACTGGTTGGTCACATATGCCATCTACTGCAGGATTTGGTGCCAACGAGACATGGAGGGCATCCATGCCAGTGGCTGTGAAAGTAACCGTGGTGCTCAATTTTTACGCCAGTGGCTCTTTTCAGGGCTCCACAGGTGACCTCTGTGGGATATCACAAGCCTCCACCCACAAATACATCCATGAGGTCATGGATGCCACCTTCACAAAAGCTCACAAGTTAGTGCATTTCGTCCAGGATCAGGACAGCCAGAAAGCAAGAGCGCTGGAATTTGCCCAGATCTCAGGTTTCCCACAGGTGCAGGGAGCCATCGACTGCACTCATGTGGTGCTCAGATCTCCATGGCAACAAGTGGTCAACTACATCAACTACAAGAGGTATGCAGCTGGTGTGTGACCACCACAAACATATCCTGCAGGTCTGCACACGGTTTCCAGGGAGTGTCCATGACTCTTACATTCTCAGTAGATCTCAGATCCCTGACGTCTTCCAGGGTCCGCAGAAGCTGCAGAGAGGCCGTGGCTGATGACACCTGTGCGGTGGCCTCAGACTGCAACAGAGCGAAGGTATAATGAGGCTCATGCTGTAACTCGCAGCTTGTTGGAGCAAACCATTGGGATGCTGACAATGAGGCTCCAGTGCCTGGACTGGTCTGGTGGAGCCTGCAATACAGTCCACAGAGGGTGTCACACATCATCATTGTCTGCTGCCCCCTTTACAACCTGGCGCTGCAACGGGGAGTGGAGCTGGCTGAGGAGGGGATGGAGGAGCTGGAGGTCTCCTCTGATGAAGAGGACATCAATAGGGATGAAGGTGAGGAGGTCTTTGAAGATGGGAATGACAGTGATGAGACGCCCGCATTGGCCAGATGAGGCAGGCATTCTTAGGAGGCCCTCATAGCTGCTAGATTTGTGGAGGATGATGACAACATGCAGTGCGGAGACACCATAGATCCTCATATTGCATCTGTGAATGTTTGATTCCAGTCTGGCTGACGGCAGCGCACATACCCTCTGTGAGAATGCTCCTGACACGGAGATGCAGCAGAGGTCCTGATGGTCCCTCAATTCCAGGAGGATGATGACAACATGCAGTGAGGACACTCCATAGATCTTCACACAGCCTCTGAGAATATCTGACTCCTGTGTGGCCGAGGGCAGCTTGCTTGCACTCCATGATCAGGGCCATATCGTTGAGATGGGGTCATGAAACTTTAAAAGCATCTGATCCTTTGTCAGCCTTCAGCACCTGACCCGTTCAGGAGCACAGTCACTGGTCACAGATGCTGAAGAGATCAAGGGCCAGCTCCACTTTAAAGGTGCTGAGAGCACAGAGAGAATGATGGAACTCAGTGATGCCTGCCCACTACATCCTGGCAGCAATGACCAGCACCATCGAGTTGCAGGCATCAGTAATGTCTCCAGGGAGTGTGAGGCTGGACCATCACTGTGGTCTGAAGGCTGCACAGAGCACAGGGAAGAGGCCCTGGACTGAGACACCTGCCTTTATCTTGTTCAGAAAGGTTTCACATCTGAGTGACAAGAACACTGCTCCTCAGAACAAGGAGCCACAGGCAGGGAGACATTCTTAGGAGTTTATTGACCATAGTGAACATTATGTACAAGCGATTAACACCTGTGCCCAGGCTGTGCAATTATATCTTCTTATTTTTCCTAACCCTGCCACTATGTCTTGGTGCTCCCTGGACATCCACAGCAGAGGTGGAGGCAGCCTGCTGACTGTGACACTCTGTCTGTGATGATCTTGACAGGTAGCCTCTGGAGGGCTGAGACTTGGAGGGCCCCGGCCTGCTTTCGGGATCCTGCTGTGTGGCAGTGACACCCTCCTCGGCCTGTGAAGCTGGAGCTGCTGGGGTCACAGGAAGAGGGGATTCGGATGGGCTGCACTCCCAGAGTCACCTGGGTGAATAGCCCCGGGGTGTTCACCTGCTGATCCTCCTCCCTATGGGTGCCCAAGGACCCCTGGCTGACTCCCTGAGGAGAAGGGGAAGCTGGAGTGAGATCGAGCTGCCCCACACTGCTTTCACATCTACACTGCTGGAGGCCAACTATGGCATCAGTGATGGAGTTCGGTCCATGCAACGGAGCGGGACCGATGTCCTGGACCAAGGTTTCCATGGCAGCCGCCATCCTACCAGTGTTTACCTTGGTGTGTTAGCATGCTGGTGCTATCATCTCAGACTGAAGGTGGATGGACTGCAATCTGAGGAGTGCAGTGGACATCCCTTCCTGATGTTCCTGAGCTTACCTTTACAGCTCCAGCAACAGAGACATGATCGAGTCCAGAGGCTCATCATCTGAATCGGACTCAGTAGTGTTCTGGTCTCCAGCGGCCCTCCGAGTGCCGGGGACCTGGGAAGTCCCTGCATCCACCTGCTGTAGATTAGACAGTGCGATGTGCTCACCAGATTGTTGTCCTGAAGCTACTCTAAAGCTAGGTCCCACCGAGGTGTGTGTCTCTGCGCTGGTGGAGGGTGTGGGTGAGTGCTGTGACGAGATTTCAATGCAGGTGTCATCAGATTCCTTTTCTGAAGTTTCTTTGTGGCTTGAGTCGAGGATCTGGCTCATGGATCCTCTCGGCTGCTTCCCAGATGTGCCTGTGAAAGCAAGGAGAGATAATTAGTGCATGGCAGGGAGAGCAGAACAGAGGAACTGACTCACAGCATGGTTGTCTGATGGATGTCTCACTGTTGGATCCTCACTTGCTAGAGCAGAGCCAACCTCACTGTCAGCACAGGAATGGTCCCAATCATCACCGGCCAGCTGGATAACTCTGTTTTCAAAGTCTGTGAGGACCCTGATTTCAGACATTCCTCCTCCAGTCTGCAATCTCTCCCTTTTGCTGTGTGCCAGCTTGTCCTGCATGAATAGAGATGGGGAGAGTGTAAGCAGGACACCTGCCAGGCCAGATGATAAGGATGCCTGGCCTGTGTAGGTGGTGAGTGGTCCCACGGATGGGATGAGGACAATGAAGGTGTGTGTGAGAGAGTATGTGAGATCCCTGTGGATGTGTGATGGATTTGTGAGTGTGTGAGTTGGGAGTGATGAAAAGAGTGACTTACCCTGGTGGAACAGAGGAGATAATTCATCCTTTTGCGGCACTGGGTGGCTGTCCTCTTCTGTAGGGCGTTGGCGCTGACCACCGCTGCCACCGCCTCCCAAGCCAGATTAGTGCTGGTTGTGCCTTCACAAAACTAAACATTTCCTGTGATGTTTTGTGGTCATTTTCTGGTGTTTTATTTTTAAGTTGAAACATCCCAGTCCTCAATTATTTTACTTTTCAAATCTCTGATCTAGAGTGATCTGGACTGGTCTGGAGTGGTCTGGTCTGACAGGTCAGGTCTGGTTTGGATGGGTCTAGCCTGGTCCCTGCTTAAGTTAGCTCAGTGTTCTCCATCCAGTCTATTAACAGTTTTGTTTCTAAGTAACTAGCAGCTTGTGGGTCTGTGCTACAGCACAGGAAACAGGCCCTGCTGGCAATCTAGTGTTTACAGTCATTTCACAAGTAAAAATAAAAAGTTAATGTCTGTTTATGGTATAAAGAAGAACTTAGAACATAAGAAATAGGAGCAGGAGTAGACCATTTGGCCCCTCAAGCCTGCCCCTTAGCATCATGGAATGACACAGCACAGGAGACCATTCAGCCCATCATATTTGTACTGGCTCTTTGAAAGTTATTCAATTAGTCCCATTCCCCTGCTATACCCCATAGTCCTGCTAATATTTCCCTTAATTATTTAACCAATTTCCTTTTCAAAATTAATTTGAATCTGCTTTATCACCCAATCACACAGAACATGCTAGGTCATAAACACTTCAAAAACAACCCTGCTCATCTCCTCGCTCGTTCTTTTGACAATTACCTTAAATCTGTGTTCTCTGGTTTCTGACCCTATGAGAAATAATTTCCCCTTTTTCCTTTATTAAAAACCTTGCATAATTTTGGGCATTTGCAACAAATCTCCACTGAACCTTCTCTGCTCTAAGGAGGACCAGACCCGGTTCGCCAGTCACTCCATATGAACCAAACCCCCTCATCCCTGCTAACATTCCAGAAAATCTCCCGTGCAGCCTCTCCAAGGGCTGAAAACCTTCCTAAAGTGTGGTACTCAGAATTGGATGCAATACTCCAGCTGGTGTCTAACCATTGTTTCATCAAGTTTCAGCATTGTCCCGTTTCCTTCTTGCTAGATAGTGATAACCTGGACTAGCGTATACTGCAAATAATTTCAAAGTCTGCCAATGGGAAACACCCCTCCCCAGTCTGAGACATACAAACATATGAATTAGGAGGAGGAGTAGGCCATTCAGCCCTTCATTCCTGTGCCATCATTCCATAAGATCATGGCTGATCTGATTTATGGCCTCAACTCTGCTTTCCTGTTTATCCCGCATTACCCTTAACTCCCTTGTCGGTCAAGAATCTACATAACTCAGCCTTGAACGTTTTCAATAACCCAGCCTCCACTGCTCACTGGGAAGAGAATTCCACAGTCTAAAGACTCTCTGAGAGAAAAAATTCTCTTCATCTCTGTCTTATTTTTAAACTGTGTCCCCTAGTTCTAGTCTCTCCCACAAGGTGAAAAACAACAGTTCACAACAATTCCCCTCCTCCTGTCCCTTAGCCAATTCTGCATCCATGGAGCAACTGTCCTTCAATCTCATGGACTTCAATTTTACTAGCAAACACATTACACGGTACTTTATCAAATGCCTTTTGAAAGTCCATAACCATAACATCAACCACAGTACCCTCATCAACCCTTTCCATTACACCATGGACTCTTCTGTGTGTCCTGGAGTCCAGTTTCCAAGTATTTCCATTGCAGCAAGCTTCCTGTACAACTTTCCTTTAAGAGGCAGCCGCCTTTAAGAAGAGCAGACTGGCTATAGCATGTTTTCTTTTAATTAGTTCATGGGATGTGAGTGTCACTGTCAAGGCCAGCACCTAGTGTCCATCATTAATTACCCTTGAGAAGGTGGTGGTGAGCTGCCTTCTTGAACCGCTGCAGTCCATGTGGTGTAGATACACCCACAGTGCTGTTAGGAAGCAAGTTTGAGAATGTTGAGCAAGTGACAGTGAAGGCAGTGATAATAGGACTAAGTCAGGATTATGTGTGATTTGGAGGTGCAGATGGTGGTGTTCCCATATGTCTGCTGCACTTGTCCTTCAAGGTGGTAGAGGCTGTGGGTTTGAAAGGTGTTGTCAAGGGAGCCTTAGTGAGTTGCTGCGGTGCATCTTGTAGAAGGTACACACTGATGCCACTGTGCGTCGGTGGTGGAGGGAATGAATGTTGAAGGTGATGGTTGGGGTGCCAAACAAGTGGGCTGCTTTATCTGGATAGTGTCAAGCTTCTTGAGTGTTATTGGAGCTGCACTCATCCAGACAAGGGGAGAGTATTCCATCACACTCCTGACTTGTGCCTTGTAGATGGTGGACAGTCCTTTGGAGTCAGCAGGTGAGTCACTCACTGCAGGATTCCTAGTGTCTGACCTGCTCCTGTAGCCACAGTATTTATATGGCTAGTCCAGTTCAGTTTCTGATCAATGGTAAACTCCAGGATTTTGATGTTAAAGGATTCAACAATGGCCATGTCATTGAATGTCAAGGGATGATGTTTAGATTCTCTCTTGTTGGAGATGGTCATTACCTGGCACTTGTGTGGCATGAATGTTACTTGTCACTTGTCAGCCCAAGCCTGAATATTGTCCAGGTCTTGCTGCATTTGGACATGGACTGCTTCAGCATTTGAGGAGTCACAAATTGTGCTGAACATTGTGCAATTATCAGCAAACATCCCCAGTTCTGACCTTATGATGGAAGGAAGGTCATTGATGAAGAAGCTGAAGTTGTTTGGGCTGAGGACACTACCCTGAGGAACTCCTGCAATGATGTGCTGGGACTGAGAAGATTGGCCTCCAATAACCACAACCATCTTCCTTTGTGCTAGGTATGACTCCAACTAGTGGAGATTTTTTTCCCCTAATTCCCACTGACTTCTATTTTCCTACATGGACCCAATGACAATGCAGCTCCCCCTCAGCACTGCATTGGAGTGTCAGCCCAGATTATCGGCTCAAAGTCTGTCGCATGGAACTTGAACTGATTGACTTTCTGACTTAGAGGCAAAATCAGCAGTCACTGATTCACCACTGACACCGTGTTAGGATATGCAGCATCTGCTCGGTCAGAGATACCAAGTCCTCCAGTCTGCTTGCCTCAGCTGAACGTACAGCGTTGGCCTCATCACCTTAGAGTCATGGCTTTGAAAATAAGCCATCTTCATTACTGTGCAATATCCCTGACATAACTGGACACTGGAGTAAGAATCAGCCCAGCTGCACACAGGGTCACTACACCTACATATATTTGGACATGGTGTCTTTAGATGATGTTGTCATTGGGATTTCTTCATGAATGCACACAGACTGACAACAAGGATTTGCATTTAGGAAGCACCTTTAACATAGAAAAACACCCCAAGCTTCTTCCCCAAGTGCAATCAGTCATAAGTGGACCCCAAGCCAAGGAGACAGCATTAGGAGAAGTGACCATAAACTTTGTCAAAAAGGTTGGGTTTAGAGAGGTTTTATAGGGCAAGAAGGAGTTGAAGAGTCAGAAAGGTTTAAGGATGGAATTTCAGAACCTGGGGTTTGGATGGCTGAAGACAGGGTCATCAATGGTTAAAGAGTGAAAGGGTTTGGACAAAAGCCAGCCAGAGGAACAGAAATTTGATGGAGAAGGTTGTAGGGTCAGAGGAGACTACAGAGATGAGGAAGGGCCAGGCCATGGAGGGATTTGAAAACATGGATGAGAAGTTTGAATTTGAAGTGTTGCTGGTCAAGAATACAGTGTAGATCAACAAGCATTGGGATAATAGATGAGTGGCATTGGGTGCAAGTTAGGATAAGGGCAGCAGAGCTTTGGAAGAGTTGAAGGTTATGTGGGGTGGAAGGCAGGAGGCTGACCAGGAGCAAATTACATTAATCTAGTCTGGAGTATAAAAGCATAGATGGAGTTTCAGTGTCACATGGACTGAGGCAGGAGAAGAGATGGGTGATCTCACACTGATGGAAGTAGGTGGGCTTTGTGATAGAACTTACTCAAAATATGACAGATCCAAAGTTTTTCGGGACTCTGCTTTGCAAAAAGGTTAACCACAGGTTCCCATGCTGTGTCATTAACTCCCCCAACTTGCAGGTCAGGTATTCTAGTGTTACAGTTCAAATCTGATTGAGTAGTTATGTCACCGCCATCTCCTGTGTGATAAACCGGCCAGTCCAAAGAAAGGAATCTGCAAGCAAGGCCTTTAGTCAATGTGACAGTGCCCGAGATTAGGGGTCAGTATTGGGATAGTTGCTGCAATTTGGCCTGTCCAATGACAGAAGCATTATCACAATGACAATGGTTAAACAGAATCTCCAGTGTGAGTAGGTGTGTGTCCCACAATGAAGGAAGAAAAAGGTCCCCCATATAACAAGCAGTCATGAAACTGAAGCAATCTTAGGGTTTTTAATATTCACACTTACATTAAATGCAAAACAATTTTGCAACAAATAGTCACACTTAAAGAGGAAGTTGATGATAGACATGTCCTAATCTTCAATTGCACGGTTCCCCTTTAGACATTATTCTTTATCCAAACTCTATACTTCTGCTTTTGCTTTTTTCCTCTTCACTTCCATTTTGACTTATTTCCCAATGTAAGGACTGTCCAGAAAATGATTATACTGTCAACTGAGAGCCAGTCCAACTGTAACTCTACAAGGGTCTAAAGGTATTCACAGCTGTCTGTCCCAAGAGTTACTACTCCACTCCACGGCTAACACACCAATCCATGTTTACTGTACAGTAAGATTACACAACAGCGTCATGGAAAACAACAGCCCACAAGGCAGGATTGGATAGGGTATATAGCGTGTGTGTGTGAGAGAGAGTGTGTGAGAGAGGGCATAAAATTTTAAAATGGTTTGCAAAGAAACCAAATGTGAGGTGAGAAAAACTTTTTCACACAGCAATTAGTTAGGGTTTGGAATGCACTACCTGTAAGTGTAGTGGAGGCAGGTTCAACTGAGGCATTCATAAGGGCATTGGATGATTATTTAAATAGAATCAATGTGCAGGGTTACAGGGAAAAGGCAGGAGATTGGCACCAAGTTAAAATGCTCACAGAGCCAGTGAGATATGATGGGCCGAATGTCCTCCTTCTACACTGTAACAATCCAGTGATTCTGTGAGAGGATGAGGAGTTGAAATTCAATGGCAGGATAGGCAGTCCAATATCAGTGTCCCCTCTCAAAATCCCTAGTATCTAGGCACTGGTTATGGTTAATCAGCTATATTGGGTGGGCCACATCGTCCGCATGCCTGACACAAGACTCCCAAAACAAGCTCCCTATTCCGAACTCCAATACAGTAAGCAATGGCCAGGAGTGCAGAGGAAACATTTCAGGGACATCTTCAAAGCCTCCGGTTTTGAACAGCTCTGACAGGCCCAAGTGGAGGCCAAGTGTAAACAGCGGAAGGAGCATACCAAAATCCGAGCATCCCACCCACCCGCCTCCTCAAACACTACTTGCCCCACCTGTGGCAGTGTGCGGACCAGCATTGGACTTTTTTAGTCATTAAACTTGATTTACCGGACAGGTTTCCTACTTGAAATAGATAACTTTATTTACAGAGCTCTTATAGAAGCTAGATGCCTCAACCAGGTCTACGACTAGAAAGCTCCTCCCCTAAGATTACCCACGCCCAGAGTTGATTCATCAGTACAAACACGTGACCCCTAAAGGCAGTAAGAAAGGTTTTACCCACAATCATTACATTTATACACCTTTAGGTTTTTTTGACATTTCTTATTTACAAGAATACCTTAATCCATAACATATACAAATGTACACAGATCATGTGATAATAGATTAAGTTTCTGAGGTGGTTTTCTAATTCAGTTAGAGCAACATAGATCTACGACTTGAGATTCTCCCACTGGATCGACATGATCAGGAACTGCAGCATCAGGGACACCATTAGACAATGGCAGTTCAAAATTAGTTGATTCTAGGACAATTTATCAACTCAGGGATTAAAGATTTGACATCAATTACAGGCAGAATAATTGGTTGTTGGGATGTCTCTCTACTCCTTAAATGATCCACATGTTTTCGAACAATCGGGTCTTCCACTTCCATTTGGAATAACAAGAATCCAGTTTCAGAGACAATTACAAGGTCCATTTCCAAAGTGTCGCATGAAATCTGTATCTCCCGCTGTAAATCTTTGAGCTTTGTCATGAATATCATGATTCACTTTCTGACTACTCTAGTTCTTCTCTACCTTCCCCTCTAAGATTGAAAACACCAGACTTAATCTTGAAGGCAGCATTTCATCACTAATTCAGAAGGTGTTGAACCCATAATTGCAGGAGGAGTCATACAATAATTGAGAAAAAAGCATGAAATTCCAGTTTCTAACATTCGTTCAGATAACTTCTTCATTCCTGATTTGAGAGTTTGTACTGCTCTTTCTGCTAACTCATTGGATGAGGGATGATATGGTGCTGTTTTAATATGTTTAATTCCATTTAAACTCATGAATCTCTGGAATTCTGTACGAGTGAAGGCAGTACCATTATCCTAAATAATTACTTCTGGTTGGCCATGTATACTAAAACATTGGCACAGCTTTTCAATGGTTGCGCACAATATCAGTGATCTCACTTCATACAAATCCATCCACTTAGAATGCGCGTCGATAATCACTAAAAACATGGTACCTAAGAATGGTCCTACATCGTCTATATGTAGTCTAATCCAGGGTCGACCAGGCCACCCCCACGGATGCAGTGGAGCTGAAATAGGCAACTTCTGTTGTTGCTGACACTGGAGACGGTGTTTCACCGTCTTTTCTATATCACTGTCTATACCTGACCACCAGACATAACTTTGCACAAGCATCTTCATTTTCGATGTGCCTGGATTACCACTTTAGAATATTGTGAGCAATTTTGGGCCCTGTATCTCAGGAAGGATGTTCTGGCCCTGGAGAGGGTCCAGAGAAAGTTCACGAGAATGATCCCAGGAATGAAAGGCTTAACATATGAGGAACGTTTGAGGACTCTGGGTCTATACTCGATGGAGTTTAGAAGGATGAAGGGGGATCTGATTGAAACATACAGAACACTGAAAGGCCTGGATAGAGTGGACGTGGGGAAGATGTTTCCATTAGTAGGAGAGTCTAGGACCCGAAGGCACAGCCTCAGAGTAAAGGGAAGACCTTTTAGAACAGAGATGAGGAGAAACTTCTTTAGCCAGAGAGTGGTGAATCTATGGAATTCATTGCCACAGAAGGCTGTGGAGGCCAGGTCATTGAGTGTATTTAAGACCGAGATAGATAGGTAAGGGATCAAAGGTTACGGGAAGAAGGTGGGAGAATGGGGTTGAGAAACTTATCAGCCATGATTGAATGGCGGAGCAGATTCGATGGGCCGAATGGCCTAATTTCTGCTCCTATGTCTTATGGTCTTATGGTCTTATGTGCACAGTGAAGCTCTGACAGTAGTGGTTCTCTTCCTTGTGAAGGGACAATGAATCTCGATCCCCACAACAAGATTCCTTCTTGTCAACTTAACTCAGTTTTATGGATATAGAATAGTCTTATCTCTTCAGAGATTGGTACATTCGACCATCCTTGCAATACCTGGTCTTAGACTTTTGATAAAATTGGATCCCTGTTTGTCCAAATCCTTATTTGCTTCAAACAGACAGGCAAAGAGTCCAAGAAATTCAACACAAGTACAACTTCTTGTAGCATGTACAATGCTATCTGGTAACAGAAGACGACTAGGTGCGTTTGCATTTGTATATGCACACCCGGCCAACAAAATAAAAGCCCATCACTGAATTCTGGCAGAGGCTATCGGTGGAATTGTTTTATCTTCACTAGATAAACCCATTAGTGGCTTGTGATCTGACACTACGGAGAAATGTCAACCATGCAAATATTGATGGAATTTCTTCACTCGAGAAATTACTGAGAAACCTTCTTTTTCAAGTTGTGAGTGTCCCTTCTCGGCTGCAGTGAGGGTCCTGGAAACATACCCTATTGGCCTTTCAGAACTGTCTCCCATCCTGTGTGACAACACTGCTCCCAATCCATTGGGAGATGCATCACAGGTTCATTTTAGTTCTTTGGATGGGTCATAATGTACCAGTAGATATGATGAGTATAAAAGCTTCTTGACTTTTACAAAAGCTCCTTCTTGTTTCACCTTCCATGACCATCAATGGTTCTTTCTCAATAGTAAGTGTGAAGGGGATAACACTGTTGACAAGTTTGTCAATAAGCAACTGCAATAATTTATCATGCCCAAAAAAGACTTGAGTTCAGTGACACTGGTAGGAGCAGGCACCTCCTTGACTTTCTCGTCTACTGGTTGCAAACCTTGGGCATCCACTCAAGAGGTGGAGTCATCCCAGATTTTCGCTAAGTGTGGTAGCAGGCAGGTAAAATGACGCTTTACCTGCCGGCCACAATGGCGGGTTTCCACGCCGTACCATCCCAAACCCGTCAAATTACTTATGCATCCCTGGGAAATTCAGCATTTCGATAGCGGGCAGGCCCGCCACGCTGTCATCTCATCACTTCATCACGCGAGACACCACATCCAAAGTGCAGCCGAGCTCAGTGTTTCCAGCCCAAGACTGCAGCAAAGAAATGCCCCAAAAGGCAAGAAGACTGCAGCCCTCGAGTGCCTTTTGGATGCTATGGAGGCCCACTGTGATGTTATTTACCCCCGCTCTGTCTGCAGGTGGTGCAGCTACATTACCTTTGTGGTTTGGTAGACGATGGCAGTGGTAGTCAATGCCAATGCTGCACAGAAGAGATTGACCATTCAATGCAGATAGAGGATGAGTGATCTCATCCATGCAGCCAGGGTATGGCAACCATCTCATCACTCTAAACTCACACACTCAAGCCCATCACACATTCACTGGCACCTCACTCACTGCCAGCTCAAGGGACATCACCACTCACTCTCTTTCATATACCCTCACATCTCCATCTGGCCTCATCTCCTCTGGAGACTGTCTCCTCATCCGTCACCACCTTGAGGCCAGCTACAGAGATCAACATGACCCCCCAAATACACCCTGGGATACCCCACTTCTGCAGTACAGCCCTCACCCTGCAGCCTCTTCCCTTGCCTGACACCAGTTCTCCCCCTTCCCCAAGCATGCCCTTACCCTGCAGCTGTTGAAAATCCACCATATGTAGCTAATCTGGTAGGTAGAGACCTGCCCATGAGGTCCCTTAAAAGTGCTGTGCTGCTGTCTGTGAAGCCTGGTGCTGATGACCGTGAGTGCTGACCGAAGCAGGGGAGGCAAATAAACCTTGAAGTCCCGAGTGAAGTGCAGCTCATCAGGCCTGCCTTATATATGCTGTTGTGAAACACATTGGCGTGTTTTCCCACCGATGTGGGTGGACAGTCCAGCAGCGTGGATAAGTCCAGTGGGCTGTCCTTATAATGATATGTTGATGTATTACAATGAGGTTCCTGATGTCCGATAGCGGGAAACGTGACCCACCATTGACAGGTGGAGTGGACCATCACAAACTGGTTTCACAACATCGTGAAATTGATTTTTCACCTTCTCGTCATGTTGTCCGAGCTGAACGCATCCAGTGCTAGCAGGCACCGAAAATCCCAGCCAATGACTCAAGTAAGTGACCTCTGCTGTTGGGAAAGTACACTTCTCTTTCTTCAATCGTACACCAGCTTCCAAAAATCTCCTCAAAACCTCGGCTTCCATTGATCCTGTGATCAGGATGTCATCCAACTACACTACAACTCGGGGAAGTCCTTGCAATAAGCTTTCCATGGTCCTTTGGAAAACCACACAGGCAGATGATATACCAATGGGTAGACGTGTTCTGGTACAGGCCCTTGTGCATGTTGATGGTTCCATACCCTCTAGATGTGCTGTCCAGCTCTAGCTGTTGGTCTGCATGGCTCATGTCCAGTTTGGTGTAGGGTTTTCCTGCAGCTAGCTTAACGTACATATCTTCAATCCTCAGGATAGGATATTTTTCTAATTTGACGGCCATGTTCACAGTTAATTTGTTGCCTCAGCAAATGTGAATAGTTTAATCTGGTTTCATCACAGGGACTGTGGGTGCTGCCCGTCCTGAAAATTGGACTGGCTGGATGATGCCCAGCTTCTCTAAGAAGCACAATTCTACACCCACCTTCTCCTTTAGGGAATAAGGCACAGGTCTGGCCATAAAGAAACGGGGTGTCGCCTCTGAATCTACATATCTTTTTGCTTGTAGGCCTTTTATCTTTCCTAATTAATCACAGAATACAATGTCATACTTCCTTAATAGCTCAGGAATTCCTCCTGTCCTCACTTGAAATATTTCTGACCAGTTGAGCTTAATTTTTTGTAACCAATTGCGGCCCAGAAGACTAGGTCCTTCACCTGTCACTATGATCACTGGAAGCTGGGCTATCTGTTGTCTATAGGATACAGGTACTGTGGCAATGCCTTTTACCTGTATTTCCTCTCCAGAGTACGTCTTCAGCTGAGCCATGGTTTGCTCCAGATTCAGTGGCTGGGTACCTTCACTGAGGTATTTAAATGTGTGCTCTCCCACCACTGTGGTCAATGCTCTTGTGTCTACCTCCATGACTAGAGGCTTCCCATTCACTTGAAGGGTGACAGTGATTGGTTCAGTTTTCACTGCTTTGACATTTTGTAGGGAATAGATATCCGTATCAGCAGCTTCTGGTTCAGTTATATTGTGCCCTTCAATCATCTTGGTCAGCTGTCTGATTGGCTGTCTCAGTTTTGCCCTGCATTGCTTTATAATGTGCCTTTTTTTGTGACAGTAGGGGCATTCTGCCTCTTTAAATCTGCAGGTTTCCGGTACATGGCTACCCCCACATCAGTAACAATTTTATTTCTGAATCGCTGCTGAGATGCTTCCAGTCTGTCTTTTCATTCCTTGAGCGGTAGAGACTGTCTCCCCCTTTGCAGCTGTCTCTCTCTCTCTGGTTTTTGTGCCACACCTGTCAGTTGGTTCCTGCCCCAACTGAAGAACGATGCCATGTTGCACACTCAGTAAATCCGGCGAGTCCCTCTCAGCGCTCTCCATTGCTGGCGCTATTTCCATAGTGAACTTTAAATCAGTATTAACTTCAGCAAGTAAACAGCACTGAATGGTGTCGTCATGTACTCCACAAACCAACTGGTCTCAGTGAGAGCATCTCCAATATCACGGTGCTCCGTCAACTGCTTCAACTTCACAATATAATTTGCGATAGAGTCACCTGGGGCCCTTACTCTGGAGTTGAACTTAAACCTTTGCATAATCATCGATGGCTTCGGCTGAAAATGTGTCTTCACGAGGTCTACCAGCTCATGTAAAGTTTTACAATTGGGCACATTCGGGGCTGTCAGACTATGGATGAAGTTATAAGTTTTGCTCCCGCAGACACTTAAAAGAATTGCTTTCTACTTTCCCTCCGTTGTTATTTCATTCGCCACAAAATAGAAACCCAAGCTGGCTCCAATCTTCCATGGACAAGTCATACGCATGAATTCTGCTGAAGAGTGACATGACTGATGAGTATACTTTTCATTCTTTCCTTAAGAATTGATGTACTCACACTCACCAGGTGAGGTGCAGCGTCAGAGCTATTTATCCTCGTCATCAATTGTAATAAACTTGGTGTACTGGGCAGGTTTTCTACTTGAAACAGGTAAATTTATTTAAGGAGCTCTTGGAGAAGCTACATACTTAAACCAGGTCCACGACTAGAAAGCTCTGCCCTGAAGAGTACCGGTGCTTCGGGCTGATTCATCAGTACAATCACATGACCTCTAAAGGCAGTAGGAAAGGTTTTACCCACAATCACTGCAAAGACCCACAATCCCAGAGTCATCCTCAGGCCAATGGGACTGCTTAAGAAGAAGGATTGGGGTTGGATGGGATAGAGTGCATGTGAAAGAGCAGGGAGTTTTTATTACTCATTGAGCTTCTTGAGTGTTGTGGGAGCTGCACTCATCCAGGGAAGTGGGGAGTATTCCATCACATTCCCAACTTGTGCCTTGTAGATGGTGGACAGGCTTTGGGGAGTCAGGAGGTGAGTTACTCATTACACGATTCTTAGCCTGTGAGCTGCCCTTGTAGCCACAGTATTTATATGGCTAGTCCAGTTCAGTTTCTAGTCAATGGTAACCTCCAGGATGCTGATAGTGGGGGATTCAGTGGTGGTAATGACATTGAACATCAAGGGGCGATGGTTGGATTCTCTCTTGTTGGAGACAGTCATTGCCTGACACTTGTATGGTGCAAATGTTACTTGCCACTTGTCAGCCCAAACCTGGATATTGTCCAGGCCGTGCTGCATTTGGACAAAGATGTAACATAAGAGGTTAATAACCATTATGTTAATAGCTAATATACATCATCAGTAATGTCAGATCACATGGCACTAGAACTGAGAGAGATGGTTCTGGAAGGAGCCTTGTGCTCATCTGTCGGTGTACATAGCCATAGATTGTTAATAAATGTATGAAAGTTCCTGAAGGCTGTGTTTCCAATGGTGTCTGTTAAACACACCCTGGGACATTTCTGATGATACTTCATGATGACTGTGGTAAACTTACCAAATCGCAGGGCTCCCTGACAAAACTGTTGGCAGCAGGAAAGTGAAAGCCATCGAGAGTTTCTCACCACCCCTTAACTTTACAGAGCTTCATGGTGTTATGGGCCTAGTTAATCAGCTGGGGGGTTCCTGCCCAATCTTGCACAAATTAACAAACCATTACGACACCATCTGAAGCAGGAATGTCAAATGCCCTCTGTTAGCGTTTATCCCAGTGCCAAGCCTGGCACTTTTTATTTAATTCACTAGGCCAGCATTTATTGCCCATCCCTAATTGCCTTTGAGAAGATGGTGGTGAGCTGCCTTCTTGAGCTGCTGCAGCCCATGTGGTGTAGGTACACCCACAGTGCTGTTAGGGAGGGAGTTCCAGGATTTTGACCTAGCGACAGTGAAGGAACAGTGATAAATTTCCAAGTCAGGAGGGTGAGTGACTTGGAGGGGAACCTCCAGCTGGTGGTGTTCTCATGTATCTGCTGCCCTTGTCCTTCCAGATGGTATTGGTTGTGGGATCAGAAGGTGCTGTCGAAGGCGCCTTGATGAATTCCCGTAGATGATACACACTGCTGCTACTGTGTGTCGGTGGTGGAGGGAGTGAATGTTTGTGGATGGGGTGCCAATAAATCGGGCTGCTTTGTCCTGGATGATGTCAATCTTCTTGAGTGTTGTTGGAGCTACATTCAGCCAGGCAAGTGGGGAGTATTCAATAACACTCCTGACTTCGACAAGGCACAAGTCAGGAGTATGATGGAATACTCCCAACTATGTCAAATGCGACATTGAGGTCAAGGGCAGTCCCTCTCACTTCACTGTGTGTGAGAGAATGGGGAGTTAGATGGGATACAGTGAGTGTGCATGTGAGGTCGAGGAGTTGGATGGGGTACAACGTGCATGTGTGTGAGGGTGGGGAGTTTGATGGGATACAGTGTGTGTGAGGGAGGGGAGTTGGATGGGGTACAGTGTGTGTGAGAGGGCGGGGAGTTGGATGGGGTACAGTGTGTGGGAGGATGTGGAGTTGGATGGGGTACAGTGTGTATATGTGTGTGAGGGCGGTGAGTAGGATGAGGTAAAGTGTGTGTGTGTGTGTGTGTGTGTGTGTGTGCGTAAGGGTGTGGAGTTGGATGGGGTACACTGTGTGTCAGCGAGGTGGGGAGTTGAATGGGTAGAGTGTGTGAGAGATGATGGTGAGTTAGATGGGGTACAGTGTGTGTGAGAGAGGACGGGGAGTTGGATGGGGAACAGTGTGTGTGAGAGAGGGTGGGGAGTTGGATGGGGTACAGTGTGTGAGAGAGGGTGGGGAGTTGGATTGTGTATAGTGTGTGGGAGAGGGTTTGGAGTTGGATGGGGTACAATGTGTGTCAGCGAGGGTGGGGAGTTGAATGGGTAGAGCGTGTGAGAGATGATGGTGAGTTAGATGGGGTACAGTGTGTGTGAGAGGGTGAAGAGTTGGATGGGGAAGAGAATGTGTGAGAGGGTGGGGAGTTGGATTGTGTACAGTGTGTGAGAGATGATGGGGAGTTGGATTGTGTACAGTGTGTGTGTGAGAGGGTGGGGAGTTGGATTGTGTACAGTGTGTGTGTGAGAGGGTGGGGAGTTGGATAGTGTACAGTGTGTGTGTGAGGATAGGGAGTTGGATGGGGTACAGTGTGTGTGAGAGGGTGGGGAGTTGGATTGTGTACAGTGGTGTGTGTGTGAGGGTGGGGAGTTGGATTGTGTACAGTGTGTGTGTGTGAGGATGGGGAGTTGGATGGGGTACAGTGTGTGTGAGAGGGTGGGGAGTTGGATGGGGTACAATGTGTGTGAGAGGGTGGGGAGTTGGATGGGGAAGACAATGTGTGAGAGTATGGGGAGTTGGATTGTGTACAGTGTGTGTGTGAGAGGGTGGGGAGTTAGATGGGGTACAATGTGTGTGTGTGTTGTGTGTGTGAGGGTCTGGAGTTGGATGGGGTACAACGTGTGTGTGTGTGTTGTGTGTGTGAGGGTCTGGAGTTGGATGGGGTACAATGTGTGTAAGCGAGAGTGAGGAGTTGACTGGCTAGCATGTGTGAGAGATGATGGTGAGTTAGATGGGGTAAAGTGTGTGTGTGAGAGAGGACGGGGAGTTGGATGGGGTACAGTGTGTGTGAGAGAGGGTGGGGAGTTGGATGGTGTACAGTGTGTGAGAGACAGTGGGGGGTTGGATGTGGTACAGTGTGTGCGTGAGGATGGGGAATTGGATGGGGTACAGTATGTGTGAGAGGGTGGGGAGTTAGGTGGGGTTCAGTGTGCGTGTGAGAGGATTGGGAGTTGGATTATGTACAGTGTGTGGGAGGGGGTGGGGAGTTGGATGGGGTACAGTGTGTGCGTGTGTGTGAGGGTGGGGAATTGGATGGGGTACAGTGTGTGAGAGAGAGGGTAGTGAGTTGAATGGGGTACAGTGTGTGTGAGAGGGTGGGGAGTTGGATGAGATACAGAGTGTGAGAGAGGGTGGGGAGTTGCATGGGGTACAGTGTGTGTGAGAGGGTGGAGAGTTGGATGGGGTACAGTGTGTGAGAGAGGGTGGGGAGTTGGATTGTGTACAGTGTGTGAGAGAGGGTGGGGAGTTGCATGGGGTACATTATGTGAGAGGTTGGGGAGTTGGATGAGGTACAGTGGGTGAGAGAGGGTGGGGGGTTGGATGGGTTACAGTGTGTGCGTGAGGATGGGGAGTTGTATGGCGTAGTGTGTGTGAGAGAGGGTGGGGATTTGGATGGGGTACAGTGTGTGTGAGAGAGGGTGGGGATTTGGATGGGGTACAGTGTGTGAGAAAGGGTGGGGAGTTGGGTGGGATTCAGTGTGTGGGAGATGGTGGGGAGTTGGGTGGGGTACAGTGTGTGTGAGAGAGGGTGGGGATTTGGATGGGGTACATTGTACGTGAGCGGGTGGGGAGTTGGATTGTGTACAGTGTGTGGAGGGGGTGGGGAGTTGGGTGGGGTTCAGTGTGTGTGTGTGAGGATGGGGAGTTGGATGGGGTACATTATGTATGAGAGGTTGGGGAGTTGGATGAGGTACAGTGTGTGCGAGAGGGTGGGAGGTTGGATGGGGTACAGTGTGTGCGTGAGGATGGGGAGTTGTATGGCGTGGTGTGTGTGAGAGAGGGTGGGGAATTGGATGGGGTACAGTGTGTGGGAGAGAGGGTGGGGATTTGGATGGGGTACAGTGTGTGAGAAAGTGTGGGGAGTTGGATTGTGTACAGTGTGTGAGAAAGGGTGGGGAGTTGGGTGGGGTTCAGTGTGTGGGAGATGGTGGGAAGTTGGGTGGGGTACAGTGTGTGTGAGAGAGGGTGGGGATCTGGATGGGGTAAATTGTGTGTGAGCGGGTGGGGAGTTGGATTGTGTACAGTGTGTGGAGGGGGTGGGGAGTTGGGTGGGGTTCATGTGTGTGCGTGAGGATGGGGAGTTGGATGGGGTACATTGTGTGTGAGAGAGGGTGGAGAGTTGGATTGTGTACAGTGTGTGGGCAGGGGTGGGGAGTTGGATGGGGTACAGTGTGTGCGTGTGTGTGAAGGTGGGGAGTTGGATGGGGTACAGTGTTTGAGAGATGGTGGGGAATTGGGTGGGGTTACAGTGTGTGTTAGAGGATGGGGAGTTGAATGGGGTAGTGTGTGTGAGAGAGGGTGGGGATTTGGATGGGTTAGAGTGTATGAGAGAGGGTGGGGATTTGGATGGGGTTCAGTGTGTGTGTGTGAGGATGTGGAGTTGGATGGGGTACGGTGTGTGTGTGTGAGGATGGGGACTTGGATTTTGTACAGTGTGTGGGAGAGAGTGGGAGTTGGATGGGTTACATTGTGTGTGAGAGTGTGTGGGGAGTTGGATGGGGTACAGTGTGTGTGTGTGAGGATGTGGAGTTGGATGGGGTACGGTGTGTGTGTGTGAGGATGGGGACTTGGATTTTGTATAGTGTGTGGGAGAGGGTGGGGAGTTGGATGGGGCACATTGTGTGTGAGAGTGTGTGGGGAATTGGATGGGGTACAGTGTGTGCGTGTGTGTGAGGTTGGGGAGTTGGATAGGTTACAGTGTGAGTGAGAGAGTGGGGAGCTGGATCGGTTACAGAGTGTGTGAGAGGGTGGGGAGCTGGATAGGTTACAGTGTTTTTGAGAGGCTGGGGAGCTCGATAGGGTACAGTGTGTGTGTGAGGATGGGGAGTAGGATGGGGTTCAGTGGGGGTGAACGGGTGGGAAGTTGTATGTCGTAAAGTGTGTGTGAGAGGGTGGGGAGTTGGATGGGGTACAGTGTGTAGGAGAGGGTGGGGAGTTGGAAGAGATACAGAGTGTGAGAGAGGGTGGGGAGTTGGATGGGGTACAGTGTGTGTGAGAGGGTGGAGAGTTGGATGGGGTACAGTGTGTGTGTGTGTGAGGATGGGATGTTGGATGGGGTACATTGTGTTTGAGAAGTTAGGGAGTTGGATGAGGTACAGTGTGTGAGAGAGGGTGGGGGGTTGGATGGGGTACAGTGTGTGCATGAGGATGGGGAGTTGTATGGCATAGTGTGTGTGAGAGAGGGTGGGGAATTGGATGGGGTACAGTGTGTGGGAGATGGTGGGGAGTTGGGTGGGGTACAGTGTGTGTGAGAGAGGGTGGGGATTTGGATGGGGTACAGTGTGTGTGAGAGAGGGTGGTGATTTGGATGGGTTACAGAGTGTTTGAGAGAGGATGGGGAGTTGGATGGGCTACAGTGTGTGCGTGTGTGTGAGGTTGGGGAGTTGGATAGGTTACAGTGTGGGTGAGAGGGTGGGGAGCTGGATCGGTTACAGTGTGTGTGAGAGGGTGGGGAGCTGGATAGGTTACAGTGTTTTTGAAGGGTGGGGAGCTCGATAGGATACAGTGTGTGTGTGAAGATGTGGAGTTGGATGGGGTTCAGGGGGGGTGAACGCGTGGGGAGTTGTATGTCGTACAGTGTGTGTGAGAGGGTGGGGAGTTGGATGGGGTACAGTGTGTGTGAGAGGGTGGGGTGTTGGAAGAGATACAGAGTGTGAGAGAGGGTGGGGAGTGGGATGGGGTTCAGTGTTTGTGAGAGGGTGGAGAGTTGGATGGGGTACAGTGTGTGAGAGAGGGTGGGGAGTTGGATTGTGTACAGTCTGTGAGAGAGGGTGGGGAGTTGCATGGGGTACAGTGTGTGTGTGTGTGAGGATGGGATGTTGGATGGGGTACAGTGTGTGTGAGAGGGTGGGGAGTTGGATGGGGTAAAGTGTGTGTGAGAGGGTGGGGAGTTGGATGGGGTACAGTGTGTGGGAGAGGATGGGGAGTTGGATGGGGTACATTGTGTTTGAGAAGTTAGGGAGTTGGATGAGGTACAGTGTGTGAGAGAGGGTGGGGGGTTGGATGGGGTACAGTGTGTGCATGAGGATGGGGAGTTGTATGGCGTAGTGTGTGTGAGAGAGGGTGGGGAATTGGATGGGGTACAGTGTGTGGGAGATGGTGGGGAGTTGGGTGGGGTACAGTGTGTGTGAGAGGGTGGGGAGTTGGATGGGGTACAGTGTGTGGGAGAGGATGGGGAGTTGGATGGGGTACATTGTGTTTGAGAAGTTAGGGAGTTGGATGAGGTACAGTGTGTGAGAGAGGGTGGGGGGTTGGATGGGGTACAGTGTGTGCATGAGGATGGGGAGTTGTATGGCGTAGTGTGTGTGAGAGAGGGTGGGGAATTGGATGGGGTACAGTGTGTGGAGGGGGTGGGGAGTTGGGTGGGGTTCAGTGTGTGTGCGTGAGGATGGGGAGTTGGATGGGGTACATTGTGTGTGAGAGAGGGTGGAGAGTTGGATTGTGTACAGTGTGTGGGCAGGGGTGGGGAGTTGGATGGGGTACAGTGTGTGCGTGTGTGTGAAGGTGGGGATTTGGATAGGGTACAGTGTGTGTCAGCAAAGGGTGGGGTGTTGACTGGGTAGATTGTGTGAGAGATGATGGGGAGTTGGATGGGTTACAGTGTGTGTGAGAGGGTGGGGAGTTGGATGGGGTACAGTGTTTGAGAGATGGTGGGGAATTGGGTGGGGTTACAGTGTGTGTGAGAGGATGGGGAGTTGAATGGGGTAGTGTGTGTGAGAGAGGGTGGGGATTTGGATGGGTTAGAGTGTATGAGAGAGGGTGGGGATTTGGATGGGGTTCAGTGTGTGTGTGTGAGAATGTGGAGTTGGATGGGGTACGGTGTGTGTGTGTGAGGATGGGGACTTGGATTTTATACAGTGTGTGGGAGAGGGTGGGAGTTGGATGGGTTACATTGTGTGTGAGAGTGTGTGGGGAGTTGGATGGGGTACAGTGTGTGTGTGTGAGGATGTGGAGTTGGATGGGGTACGGTGTGTGTGTGTGAGGATGGGGACTTGGATTTTGTATAGTGTGTGGGAGAGGGTGGGGAGTTGGATGGGGCACATTGTGTGTGAGAGTGTGTGGGGAGTTGGATGGGGTACAGTGTGTGCGTGTGTGTGAGGTTGGGGAGTTGGATAGGTTACAGTGTGAGTGAGAGAGTGGGGAGCTGGATCGGTTACAGAGTGTGTGAGAGGGTGGGGAGCTGGATAGGTTACAGTGTTTTTGAGAGGCTGGGGAGCTCGATAGGGTACAGTGTGTGTGTGAGGATGGAGAGTTGGATGGGGTTCAGTGGGGGTGAACGGGTGGGGAGTTGTATGTCGTACAGTGTGTGTGAGAGGGTGGGTAGTTGGATGGGGTACAGTGTGTATGAGAGGGTGGGGAGTTGGAAGAGATACAGAGTGTGAGAGAGGGTGGGGAGTTGGATGGGGTACAGTGTGAGAGAGGGTGGGGAGTTGCATGGGGTACAGTGTGTGTGTGTGTGAGGATGGGATGTTGGATGGGGTACAGTGTGTGTGAGAGGGTGGGGAGTTGGATGGGGTACAGTGTGTGTGAGAGGGTGGGGAGTTGGGTGGGGATCAGTGTGTGAAATAGGGTGGGGGGTTGGATGGGGTACAGTGTGTGCGTAAGGATGGAGAGTTGGATGGGGTACAGTGTGTGAGAGAGGGTGGGGGGTTGGATGGGGTACAGTGTGTGCATGAAGATGGGGAGTTGTATGGCGTAGTGTGTGTGAGAGAGGGTGGGGAGTTGGATGGGGCACATTGTGTGTGAGAGTGTGTGGGGAGTTGGATGGGGTACAGTGTGTGCGTGTGTGTGAGGTTGGGGAGTTGGATAGGTTACAGTGTGAGTGAGAGAGTGGGGAGCTGGATCGGTTACAGAGTGTGTGAGAGGGTGGGGAGCTGGATAGGTTACAGTGTTTTTGAGAGGCTGGGGAGCTCGATAGGGTACAGTGTGTGTGTGAGGATGGAGAGTTGGATGGGGTTCAGTGGGGGTGAACGGGTGGGGAGTTGTATGTCGTACAGTGTGTGTGAGAGGGTGGGTAGTTGGATGGGGTACAGTGTGTATGAGAGGGTGGGGAGTTGGAAGAGATACAGAGTGTGAGAGAGGGTGGGGAGTTGGATGGGGTACTGTGTGAGAGAGGGTGGGGAGTTGCATGGGGTACAGTGTGTGTGTGTGTGAGGATGGGATGTTGGATGGGGTACAGTGTGTGTGAGAGGGTGGGGAGTTGGATGGGGTACAGTGTGTGTGAGAGGGTGGGGAGTTGGGTGGGGATCAGTGTGTGAAATAGGGTGGGGGGTTGGATGGGGTACAGTGTGTGCGTAAGGATGGAGAGTTGGATGGGGTACAGTGTGTGAGAGAGGGTGGGGGGTTGGATGGGGTACAGTGTGTGCATGAAGATGGGGAGTTGTATGGCGTAGTGTGTGTGAGAGAGGGTGGGGAATTGGATGGGGTACAGTGTGTGGGAGATGGTGGGGAGTTGCGTGGGGTACAGTGTGTGTGAGAGAGGGTGGGGATTTGGATGGGGTACAGTGTGTGTGAGAGAGGGTGGTGATTTGGATGGGTTACAGAGTGTTTGAGAGAGGATGGGGAGTTGGATGGGGTACATTGTGTGTGAGAGTGTGTGGGGAGTTGGATGGGCTACAGTGTGTGCGTGTGTGTGAGGTTGGGGAGTTGGATAGGTTACAGTGTGGGTGAGAGGGTGGGGAGCTGGATCGGTTACAGTGTGTGTGAGAGGGTGGGGAGCTGGATAGGTTACAGTGTTTTTGAAGGGTGGGGAGCTCGATAGGATACAATGTGTGTGTGAAGATGTGGAGTTGGATGGGGTTCAGGGGGGGTGAACGCGTGGGGAGTTGTATGTCGTACAGTGTGTGTGAGAGGGTGGGGAGTTGGATGGGGTACAGTGTGTGTGAGAGGGTGGGGTGTTGGAAGAGATACAGAGTGTGAGAGAGGGTGGGGAGTTGGATGGGGTTCAGTGTTTGTGAGAGGGTGGAGAGTTGGATGGGGTACAGTGTGTGAGAGAGGGTGGGGAGTTGGATTGTGTACAGTCTGTGAGAGAGGGTGGGGAGTTGCATGGGGTACAGTGTGTGTGTGTGTGAGGATGGGATGTTGGATGGGGTACAGTGTGTTTGAGAGGGTGGGGAGTTGGATGGGGTACAGTGTGTGTGAGAGGGTGGGGAGTTGGGTGGGGTTCAGTGTGTGTGCGTGAGGATGGGGAGTTGGATGGGGTACAGTGTGTGTAAGAGGTTGGGGAGTTGGGTGGGGTTCAGTGTGTGAAAGAGGGTGGGGGGATGGATGGGGTACAGTGTGTGCATGAGGATGGGGAGTTGGATGGGGTACAGTGTGTGTGAGAGGTTGGGGAGTTGGGTGGGTTTCAGTGTGTGAAAGAGGGTGGGGGGTTGGATGGGGTACAGTGTGTGCGTGAGGATGGGGAGTTGGATGGGGTACATTGTGTGTGAGAAGTTGGGGAGTTGGATGAGGTACAGTGTGTGAGAGAGGGTGGGGAGTTGGTGGGGGTACAGTATGTGAGAGAGTGTGGGGAGTTGGATGGGGTACAGTGTGAGAGGGTGGGTGGGGAGTTGAATGGGGTACAGTGTATGTGAGAGGGTGGGCAATTGGATTGTGTACAGTGTGTGGGAGAGGTTGGGGTGTTGGACTGTGTACAGTGTGTGGGAGTGGATGGGGAGCTGGATAGCTTACTGTATGTGTGAGAGGATGGGGAGCTGGTTCGGTTACAGTGTGTGTGAGAGGGTGGGGAGCTGGATAGGGTACAGTTTGTGTGTGAGGATTGGGAGTTGGATGGGGTTCAGTGTGTGTGAACGGTTGGGGAGTTGGATGGTGTACAGCGTGTTTGTGTGAGTCTGGGGAGTTGGATTGTGTACAGTGTGTGGGAGAGGGTGGGGAGTTGGATGGGGTACAGTGTGTGAGAGAGGGTGGGGGGTTGGATGGGGTACAGTGTGTGCATGAGGATGGGGAGTTGTATGGCGTAGTGTGTGTGAGAGAGGGTGGGGATTTGGATGGGGTACAGTGTGTGC